>NW_024499151.1:0-502283 GCF_017590055.1 Onychostruthus taczanowskii | reverse complement strand
GCATCTCTGAATCCTAAAAATGAACCCCAAAAATGAACCCTTGGCACTTTGGGCTGACAGCTCCCCTCTCCTGGAGCTTGTGCCTGCTGAGGAAAAGAACAGCCTTGGGGTGCTTTGGTAAAAATTCCTTATTTTCTTGGTAAAAATCCTTTATTTTCCTGGTAAAAATCTTTATTTTCTTGGTAAAAAATCATTATTTTCTTTGGTAGAAATCCTTTCTTCTCCTTGGTAAAGATGCTTGATTCTCTTTGATGAAGATACTTTATTTGCTTTGGTAAAGATTGTTTGTTTTCTTGGGTAAAAATTTGTTATTTTCTTTGGTAAAAATCCTTTCTTTTCTTTGGTAAACATCTTTATTTTCTCTGGTAAAGATTCTTTATTTGCTTTGGTAAAAAGTCTTTATTCTCTTTGGTAAAAATTCCTTATTGTCTTTTCCTTTGTCATGGAGTGGGGATTAACAGCAAGAACTGGAGGGGTCCTGTAGGGTTTTTACATCCCTGAACCCCAAAACTGAACCCTAAAAATGAACCCTGAGCACTTCTCCTGGAGCAAGTAACTGATGAGGAAAAGCAGATTTGTTTGGTAAAGATTCTTTATTCTCTTTGGTAAAGATTCTTTACTTTCTTTTCCTGTGTCGTGTCTTAAACATTTCCAGCAAAGAAGCTTCTGCCATTTCTTATGAGTGACCTATTCCAACAGTCAGTTCTCACAGTGGTGAGTTTTGCTCTTTAGTCTGAATGGAATTTCCTCTGGAGAAGCTAATGCCCATTGGTTCTCATCCTGCCACGTGCACCCTTGTGAAGAACGTACTACAGATTTCCCTGTAGAACCATCCAGATATCAGAAAAATGTGATTAAATACTATCTGAGCCTTCTTTCCACTAAAATTTATCTTCTCCAAACCTTTAAACATCATAGTGGCCTGTTTTCAGTCTCTGTCTTGAACTGCAGGAAACAAATCTGGACACAAAGTGCAGCAGTAGCATAAAATTACTGAGTACACTGGATTCAAGGTGGATGACATGATCAGACCCCAATCTCTACTGGTGCCTGTACTGGTGCTTACCGGTGCTACTGAAGCCATACTTCACTTCAGATAGAGAAGTTCATATGCATCTTTTTAAAATCTCATTCAGCCTGTCACTGCCTCCCTGAGTGGTGGCTGGAGTACTGCCTCTCTGCCCATTTCGGTGCCAACTTCAATCAAGTTTGTTGAAGGTGGATTCAGTTCCATGATGTAGATTGTTTATAAAGATATTTAACAGCATTGGCCATACTACCAACTTCTTGGGAACTCCACATTACAACCAGTCTGACTTGGAGCCATTACACCCACTGTTTGAACTGCAGCCACTTTTTGTCCTATCTTGTGTTTCATCTATCCAGTTTGTCTGTCTCACTTCTTCAAAAAAAAATTTGAGGTAGACTGTGGTGAACACCTTGCTAAAATAAAAGGAGGATGACCTCATCCTTAATCCTTGGCTTTCTGCTTGCCACTAATTTACAAATTTCCTGCTCATGACATCTTCTGCCACTTGTAGCACCAGGCTTGCTTTTGCTTTCCTAAGAGAACCTCTGCATGTCAAAGAAGTACCTATGTATTTCTTTCTGGGAATTATTCTGCCCCCTTTCATTTTTGAACTTGAGTTCTTTCAGTAGCACATTTAAATAAGACTGTTTAAAAACACTTAAGTGTTGTTTTTATGTCTATTCCTATTCCCACCTAGGAGAATGGACTACTTTTGTACTGCAGGAAGGCTGTCTCTGAAAATGTCTCAGTACCCTTCCAAGCAGCAACTTTATTCTCCAAGGAAGTCTCCTACGGGATCCTTATCAGGAGTTCCCTGATCAAGTGGAGCAATATGTACTATGCCAAATTCATTCATTAGATGATAGGAAGGTAGATAGCATAAGATAAAATATTTTACTTGATTTAGTAAAATTCAAAGGAAAGAGTAAATATTTGCCCACATTTAAGTCCCAGCACTACATTTTCTTATAAATCACCGTGCAATCAAATACTTGATTTGAATGAGAGAGAAGTCACTTCAAAAAAAGCATGCCAAAGGCCTCTAAGTGTCAAGTGAGTTGCAGAAAGTAGTACAAAATAGAAAATATACACAAAAATATAACTTGATCTGGATGTCCTCTCTTTGTAAGCTATTCAACTTCAGTCAGATCACTTTAGATCACTAACAAATGTCAGTACAAAATAATAAATCTAAGCAATTGTTTGAGTGACAGCCAAGCAGTCATACATTACTTTAAGACATAATAGGATATTAATAATTTAAAGCATGTTAACATTGACAAACTGTTTTTTAAGAAATTGAACTCAATTAAAAGAGAAACATGGTGAAGAAAAAAAAAAAAAAAAATCATTATTTTCTTTTCCTTTGTTATGAAGTGGGGATTAACAGCAAGAATTGGTGTGGTCCTGCAGGGTTTGAACCCAAAAAATGAGCCCTGGGCACTTTGGGTTGGCAGCTCCTGTGTCCTGGAACATTTACCTGCTGAGGAAAAGCAGGTTTGTTTGGTAGAGATTCTTTATTCTCTTTGGCAAAGATTATTTATTTTCTTTTCATTTGTTATGGAGTGGGGATAAACAGCAAAAACTGGGGGGGTCCTGCAGGGTTTGAACCCAAAAAATGAACCCTGGGCACTTTGGGCTGGCAGCTCCCTTCTCCTTTCTTCACCTACTGAGGAAAAGCAGATTTGTTTGGTAAAGATTCTTCATTTTCTTTGGTAAAGATTCTTTATTTTCTTGGTAAAAAAATTCATTATTTTCTTTGGTAGAAATCCTTTATTCTCCTTGGTAAAGATCCTTTGGGGAAGAGATTTTGTTTTCTTTTCCTGTGTTGAGGAGTGGGGATTAATGGCAAGAATTGAGGGGGGCCTGCAGGGTTTGGGCATCTCTGAACCCCAAAACTGAACCCCAAAAATGAACCCCAAAAATGAACCCTAAAATTTAACTTTAAAAATGAGCCCTGGGCACTTTGGGTTGGCAGCTCCTGGCTCTGGGACCATGTACCTGCTGAGGAAAAGCAGATTTTTTTGGTGAAGATCGGTTTGTTTGGTGAAGTTTCTTTATTATCTTTGGTTTTAAAAAATCATTATTTTCTTTGATAAAAAAGTTTTTATTCTCTTTGGTAAAAAATCCTTTATTTTCTTGGGTAAAAATGCTTTATTTTCTTTTCCTTTAGTTGTGAGGTGCGAATTAAGAGCAAGAATTTGGCATGGGGGGTGGTCCTGAAGAGTTTGGGCATCTCTGAGCCCCAAAACTGAACGCTGAAACTGAACCCTAAAAATGAACCCTGAAACTGAACCCTAAAAATGAACCCCAAAAATGAGCCCTGGGCACTTTGGGTTGGCAGCTCCATTCACCTGCTGAGGAAAAGCAGATTTGTTTGGTAGAGATTCTTCATTTTCTTTGGTAAAGATTCTTTTCTTTGGTAAATATTCTTTATTTTCTTTTCCTAAAGTTTTCCTTTGTCGTGGAGTGAGGATTAACAGCAAGAATTGGGGAGGTGGGTCCTGTAGGAATCTCTGAACCCTAAAAATGGGGTTTGGCCGCCTCAGAAACCTGAAGTCATCAGGGCGGTAATTCAGATTATTCCCACCAAAAAATCCTGCCAGGATGCTTTTCTCTGGCTAAAAAACTAAAATTAGGGCAGTTGCAGTCCCTGAATTAATCACTGTGCAGATAAACTGGAGGAAAAGCGATTAAAAGGCTCAGAAATTAATTTTGCAGTTGATTTTGTGTTGTGGCTTTCATGTGCAACATCTGAAAACAGGACCTGGATCTGATCTGGTTTGATTTTGTGGTGATAATTCAGATTATTCCCACCTAAAAAATCAGATCATTCAGATTTTGTGGTGATAATTCAGATTTTCCCACATAAAAATCAGATAATTCAGATTTTGTGGTGATAATTCAGATTATTCCCACCTAAAAATCAGATAATTCAGATTTTGTGGTGATAATTCAGATTATTCCCACCTAAAAATCAGATAATTCAGATTTTGTGGTGATAATTCAGATTATTCCCACCTAAAAATCAGATCATTCAGATTTTGTGGTGATCATTCAGATTATTCCCACCTGAAAATCAGATAATTCAAATTTTGTGGTGATCATTCAGATTATTCCCACCTAAAAAATTAGATAATTCAGATTTTGTGGTGATCATTCAGATTATTCCCACCTAAAAAATTAGATAATTCAGATTTTGTGGTGATCATTCAGATTATTCCCACCTAAAAATCAGATAATTCAGATTTTGTGGTAATAATTCAGATTATTCCCACCTAAAAATCCTGCCAGGATGCTTTTCCTGGCTAAAAAAAGCTAAAATTAGGCCAGTTGCAGTCCCTGATTTCATCACTGTGCAGATAAACAGGAGAAAAATCAGATTTAAAGGTCAAAACTTAATTTTTCTGTTTATTTTGTGTTGTGGGCGTCAGGTGCAGCATCTGGATTTTGGAAAACAGGACCTGGATTTGCTCTGAGGCTGATCCTGCTCCGCTTCGGTCACCCCACAGCAAAATTCCTTTAAAAAGGGGTGGGCACTGCTTGGAGCTGTGTTCAGGGAGGTTTTTATCATAAATAAAAACAGTTCTGGAATATTCTGGAAGGTCTGCAGGGGTTTAGGGCAGGGTTGGGGCAAGGCTGAGGGGAAAGGGGATGAGCAGGGCTGGAATTGCAGCCCTTGGGAATTCCAGGGAGCAGAGAGCCAGGGACAGCTCAGGGCTGGGGTTTGGGGATGAGGAGGCACCAGAGAGGAGGAATTCCCCACAAATTCCCTACAAAATTCCCTTCCAAAGGGACAGGAGAGGCCTCAGAGTCCCCAGCTGGGATGTGGGATCCACCTGGATCACCTGGGCTGCTCCTTCCCTCTCCTTGGGCCAGCTCTGATCCCATCCTGGCACAGGGATCCCATCCTGGCACTCAGATCTCTCCCTGATCCCATCCTGGCACAGGAATCCCTCCCTGGCACTCAGATCTCTCTCTGTGTCCATCCTAGCCCTAAAATCTCCCACCTCATCCCATCCTGGCATTCACATTTCTCCCTGATCCCATCCTGGCACAGGGATCCCATCCTGGCACAGGGATCCCATCCTGGCACTCAAATCTCCCACCTCATCCCATCCTGGCACAGGAATATCTCACTGGCACTCAGATTTCCCTCTGATCCCATCCTGGCACTCACATCTCCCACCTGGTTCCATCCTGGCACAGGGATCTCTGTCTGTGATCCCATCCTGGCCCTAAAATCTCCCTCTGTGCCCATCCTGGCACAGGGATCCCATCCTAGCACTCAGATCTCCCTCTGATCCCATTCTGGCACAGGGATCCCATCCTGGCACTCACATCTCCCACCTGGTTCCATCCTGACACAGGGATCTCTGTCTGTGATCCCATCCTGGCCCTAAAATTTCCCTCTAATCCCATCCTGGGACTCAGATCTCCCCCTGAGCCCATCCTGGCACAGGGATGTCCCTCTTTGATCCCATCCTGGCACTCAAGTCTCCCACCTGGTTCCATCCTGGCACACGGATCTCTGTCTGTGATCCCATCCTGGCCCTAAAATTTCACTCTAATCCCATCCCGGGACTCAGATCTCCATCTGATCCCATCCTGGCACAGGGATCCCATCCTGGCACTCAGATCTCCCTCTGTGTCCATCCTAGCCCTAAAATCTCCCACCTGATCCCATCCTGGCACAGGGATCTCCTTCTTTGACCCCATCCTGGCACAGGGATCTCCCTCTGTGATCCCATCGTGGCACTCAAGTCTCCCTCTGTGCCCAACCTGGCACTCAGATTCCACCTGGAATCAAAAGGAGCCGAGGTTTTGATGGGAATTTTCCCCTCCCTGAACCCCGGGGCTGATCTGTGGTGGGACAAACCCAGCAAGCTCCAAACACTCCAGAAAAAAATGGGAATTCCTTTAATGGGAATTCTCTTCCCATTAAAATTATTCCCATTAAAATTATTCCCATTAGAATTATTCCCATTAGAATTATAACTGTTAAATTTTTTCCCATTAAAATTACTCAAATTTAAATTATTCCCATTCACATTATTCCCATAAAAAATATTTCCATTCACATTATTCCTATAAAATATATTTCCATTAAAAATATTCCCATTCTAATTATTCCCATTCAAAGTATTCCCATTAATATTATTCCCATGAAAATCATTCCCATTATTCCCATTCTAATTATTCCCATTCTAATTACTCCCATTCAAAGTATTCCCATTAATATTATTCCCATAAAAATCATTCCCATTCACATTATTCCCATTAAAATGATTTCCATTCACATCATTCCCATAAAAAATTCTTTCCATTAAAATTTTTCCCACCTTTTTGAAGCCCAGTTACAGGTGAGGGTTTTTCAGAGTTCCCTGGAAGTGCAGCCCCTGTGGGATCCTCCCTTAGGATGGGATTTCTCTCCCCTTGCCAATGGGAATCTTTCTTCCTCTTAAAATTCAAGCTCATATATTGTTCCACATTCCCCCAAATCCTGGAAATCCTCCAGATTTTTCCCAGCCTGTATTGGGATCTGCAGAGAATTTTCATCCCAGTGACAGCAACACCAAGGCACAGGGATTTGGACAAAAAAAAAATCTGATTTTTCTTCCCTAAAAATCCAAAATGTCTCCGTCTCTGGGTATCCAGGATTGTCCTGAGTTGTCCTTGGAATTCTGGTGCCTCCAGATCTTTAAACTGCCCTGGGAAATGAGAAAAATTAGGATCTGGATGTCTTGGAAATTCCTGGCTTGACTAATTAATTACTTTAACTCATTAATTCCTGGTTTAATTGAGCTCCTCAGCTCAGGAGTCCCCTAAAATAATCAGATTGTTGGAGAGCCCTGAAATAATCGAGGTTTAATTGAAGTTTCTGTGATAAACTGGGATTGGATCATCCCCTGGATCAGGAATCTCTCCCCTCACCAATGGGGGAATTTTGTTTCTCCTTAGAATTCAAGCTCATATTTTGCTCCACATTCCCCCAAATCCTGGAAATCCTCCAGATTTTTCCCAGCCTGTATTGGGATCTGCAGAGAATTTTCATCCCAGTGACAGCAACACCAAGGCACAGGGATTTGGACAAAAAAAAAATCTGATTTTTCTTCCCTAAAAATCAAAAACTCTTTCATCTCTGGGTATCCAGGGTTATCCTTGGGGTTCTGGTGCCTCCAGATCCTCAAATTGCCTTGAGAAATGAGAAAATTCAGGATCTGAATCTCTTGGAAGTTCCTGGTTTAACTGGCAGACACTTCCTCAGCTCAGGAGTCCCCTAAAATAATCAAATTGTGGCAAACCCCTGAAATAATCATGTTTTAATCAAAGTTTCTGTGTTAAACTGGGATTGGAGTGGGGAAGGGAAGTAGAAGTGGGGAAAAAAATGTTTGGATATTTTGGATCTTAATTAATAATTTAAAAATCCAGCTAAAAATCCACTTATTCCCAAGGAACTGCTGCTGGGATGGATTTTTTCCCTTCCTCAAAAGGAATTTGAGTTCTTATAGAATCATAAAAATCCTGGAATGGGTTGAGAAGGAAGGGATCTTAAAAGTCATCCCATTCCAACACAATCCTGAGCCCCACAGCACATTGCTGATGCCAGGGATCACCTCAGGAAGGGGGAGTTTTGCTGTGGATTTAAATGGTCTCAGGATTTCAGGATTTCACCCCAAAGAAATGGAGACAAACAAAAGATATTGGTTCTTATTTCTCTGCCCCTCAGTTTTTATCCAAGCAGAAGAGAAAGTTCTGCCTGCAGGAACCTGCTGAGAAACCAGGCACTAGTGAGGTGCCTAAAGCAGCATTTTTCCAAACATTCATGGAATCAAGGAATGGTTTGGGTTGGAATGGACCTCAAAGCTCATCCCATCCCACTCATTCCTTGGGCAGGGACACCTTCCCCTGTGCCAGGCTGCTCCAGCCCCAGTGTCCAGCCTTCCCCTGGGAATTGTCTCTCTCCAGGTTTCCTGGGGCTCCTTCAGGCCCTGCAAGGCCACCCTGAGCTCAGCCCAAAGCTTCTCCTGTGCAGCTGAACAATCCCAGCTGTGCCAGCCTTTCCTGCCAGCAGAGCTGCTCCATCCCTCTGCTCATCCTGGAGCCTCCTCTGGGCTCTCTGCAGCAGCTCCAGCTCCTCCCAGGGCTGGGATCAGCAGAGGGATCACCCCCAGAGCTAAGGGATGATCCAATCTCATTTTCCCAGTGCTCAAATCCCAGGACAGCATCGGGTTTAGGCCTGAGCAGAGCCCAGCTCTGGGTATCCAAAGCAGCAGAGAATCTGAAAAATAGAAAAGATAAATCCTGAGCCATCAGTCCCACAGGGAAAGGAGCAAACCCACCCAGGACAAACCCCAAAAAGGGATTTTTGCAGCAGAAATTCCCCTGTCCCCAGCTCTCCCCAGCGATTTCTCAGCAGTTCTGTAAATCCAAGGACGACATTCCTTGGTGACTTCTGGCATTATTCCCATAAAAATTATTCCCATTCACATTATTCCCATTAAAATAATTTCCATTCACATTATTGCCATAAAAATTATTCCCGTCTTGGTTTTTGTCCTTCCCTGCCTGTCCCACTCTCCCTTCCCATCAGTGCCAGCAGTTTTAATCAAGGGATGATCTTTGGGGTACAATTTCCAAGTGATGGGGGGGCTGAAATGAGAAAAGGAAATTCCCTTAGTATGTGGATCTGTGTCTATCCCACTTATTTCTGGGAGAAGCTGCTGAAAATTTAGGAAAATCATTCCACACCTCCTCCAACAGGAGCCACGTTCACCTCCCAAAACATTCACAGCATGGATTGTCCTCTTGGGAAAGAAAAAACTCTGGTGAAGAACGGGAAGGGCTTTTAGGGCCCTAAAGGGAATGGGGTTTTTCCCACTGTTATCACAAGAGGATCCTAAAAGCAATGGGGTTTTAAGCCCCATTATCACCTCAGGATCCTACAGAATTTGGGATTTTACCTACAATTATCACCTGAGGATCCTTAAAGCACCGGGTTTTAGCGATTTTCATCTGAGGATCCTAAAAGCAATGGGGGTTTAGCCATTATCACCTGAGGCTGCTACAGGATTCGGGATTTTACCCACTGTTATCACATGAGGAGCCTAAAAGCAATGGGTTTTAGCGATTATCATCTGAGGATCCTAAAAGCAATGGGGGTTTAGCCATTATCACCTGAGGCTGCTACAGGATTCGGGATTTTACCCACTGTTATCACCTGAGGATCCTGAAGAATTTGGGATTTCGCAGTTATTACCTGAAGATCCTAAAGGATTTGGGATTTTACCAACTGTTATCACCAGAGGATCCTAAAAGCAATGGGGGTTTAAGCTCCATTATCACCTGAGGATCCTAAAAGTGATTGAGGTTTGGCCATTATTACCTGAAGTTCCTAAAGGATTTGGGATTTTATCCACTGTTATCACCTGAGTATCCTAAAAGCGATGGGGGTTTAAGCCCCATTATCACCTGAGGATCCTAGAGGATTTGGGATTTTACCCACTGTTATCACCTGAGGATCCTAAAAGTGATTGGGGTTTAGCCATTATCACCTGAAGATCCTAAAGGACTTAGGATTTTACCTACCACTTTCACCTGAGGATCCTAAAAATGATTGTGTTTTAGCCATTATCGCCTGAGGATCCTACAGGTTTTGGGATTTTGCCCACTGTTACCACATGAAAGTCCTAAAAGTGATAGGGTTTAGTCATTATCACCTGAGCATCCTAAAGGATTTAGGGTTTTAAACTCCATTATCACTGAAGATCCTAAAGGATTTGGGATTTTAAGCACCGTTATCAGCTGAGGATCCTAAAGGGGCTGCAAGTCCTTGGGAGGTTTTTCCAGGACCCCAAATAATCCGATTTTTGGGGTTATTTCTCTCTTCCTTCTCTACCTGGGATGAGCTCCGGCACTTCCCCTGCAGGGATTTGGGCACTTCCCAATCCTTGGGAGTCAGGGAATTCCCACCACCTGTCCCACCCCATTCCTGGTGGCATTTTGGGTGATTTCCCATCGTGTGAGAGACACCAGTGCAGGAAATCAGGACAAAATCATCTTTTTCTTTATTTTCTGCCCCTTTTCCTGTGCAATGTTTCATTAAAAAAACCCCAAAAATTAATTTAATTTACAGGATTTTTTTTCCAGCTCCGGCAATGATTCCAAAGCAATAAATACTCGCAGGGATAATTCACCAACCTGATAAAAACACATTTCTGATGGTGTTTTAAGCGTGTTTTGCCTCTAGCAGTGAACCAGCAGCTCCGTGAATGAACGGGATTTGTAGGATCGGGGATTTTTTGGGCATAAATTAAAGGAATTCAGGTGCAAAATGGAAAAGCCTGGGCAGGGAATATTGTTCAGGCTGGTTCAAATTCACCCCGAAATTGTTGCTGCTCTCTCTGGCGCTTCCAAAGCTTTCCTTGGTTATGGTGTGGGGAAAAAATCGGGATTTTGTGCTCGAGGGATGCCGTGGAGGATGGAAATTCCCTTGGGTTTTGTTTCCAGCGGATGTAAACTGGTGTCAAAATACAAATTGGGGAAGTTGTAACAGCGGTGGCGATTCCCAAAAACGATCCCAAAACCCTGTCTGAGCGCCCGTCTGAAATTTAGGGATGCTAAAAACCTCATTTTGGGAGAAGCAGCATCAGCTTCGCGTGGTTTCCATTCCCAAAAGCTGCTTCATTCCCGTTTTTTCCCGAGCAACACGAGGACAATCAGCATCACTGAGAGCTGCTCTCCTTATCACGCGAAAATAAAATTAGAAAGGAGAGGATGAAGAGAATTGGCTAAAAAAATACAGAAAAAAACTACAAAAAAACCACTAAACTGGAAAAAAAAAATCCAAATAAAACCAAACTCAGCCAGGTGCGGGCGGTGCTAATGGGGCTGTAAAATAAACAGCTCGATCTGCACCAAAATATCAAAATATCCTCCCCGCGGTGCTCGCCCTGGCTGCTCTCTCTGATTTAACTCCTCACCTTCCCTCGCCAAAGCTTCCGTGCAGGGAAAAAGAAAATTATCGCCTTTAACCCACATTAAACCCTAGTAACGCCGGGAATTTATGGGGGAAAATATAAATATTGTGGATTTTCTGTTAAATCGTGGCTTTTTCTGGGTCTCCCCACGCGCGTGGGGCGCGTTTGTGTTTATTTCGTGTTTATTTCGTGTTTATTCCGTGTTTATTTCGTGTTTACAAGGAGCTCGAATTAAGGCGAGATGCAAAGCGGGGAGTGAAATTCAGCTCAAAATATTCATGAATTTAAATATAAAATCCTCCCCAGCTCTTGAGTAAAAAAAAAAAAAAAAAAAAAAAAGAACCAATTAAACGCTATTTTTTGACGTTTTAGCAGACGGATGCGCATCAGTAAAATAACTCTTCTTATCTCTGCCATGCCCGTAAAAAGTTATCAGCCATTAATTCAGCCCAGATGGGTTTTAAACTGTGGTTTGTAACAGCCGTTCGCCTGGATATTTCTCATTTTTTCCCCCCCTTAAAATAGAAAAGAAAATTAAATTCGGCAGCGAAAAAGTGGAAAACACGGGATTAAAAACAAATTCAAATAAAGAAAAAAAATTTAAAAATTAGAAAAAATTAGGAATTTGGCGCGAAATAGTTCAAGCACCAAATTCGGCTGCTTAAAAACAGGGACCTGTTGCAAGTGCGGCGGGCGGACGCTTTTTTTTGGGGGGGACAGAACCCGAAAGTGACGCTGGGCAGTGCCAGGATGGGCATCCCCGGGTGGCCCCGCCGAGGGACAGCGGGACGGGGGCACCGGAGCCCGGGGGATGCGGGAAAAGCTTCGCTCCCGCCGGGAATTCGGGACCCCGGCGCATCCCTGTGCCCGCAGCACTCTCCCCGCCGGTTTAATTAGTTTTTGTTTCAGTTTAATTGCGTTAAAGCCCGCGGCATCAAAGGCAGGGGACTCGCTGGTGCTGCGACCCCAAAGCGGCACAGCCGAGCATCCCCCGGTCCCCGGGGCTCCGGGGGGGCAGGAGGGACCGGGCTGGGAGCAGCTCCCGAGGCTGTAGTGGCCGCTCGTCCCAAATCCCAAATTCTAGCCCCAAATCCCAAATCCCGGAGCGCTGTCCCGGGCATGCGGGAGGTCTCAGTCCCGTTGGGGACAGGAGGGGCCGTGGTGGGCGCAGCTCCCGAGGTCGCAGCGGCCGCTCCCAAATCCCAATCCCGACCCCAAATCCCAATCCCAATCCCAAATCCCAATCCCGATCCCAAATCCCAATCCCGGGGTCCCCCCCGCGCCCCCCGCCCCGGTGCTGCTCGGCCGGCGGGCGGCGCGCGCCCTCCAGCGGCCACGGCGGGAACTGCACCCAGCGCGCCCCCGGCGCGGCTCCCCCGACGGGAGCGGCCCCGGGGGGACCCCGCGACCACCCCACCCATCCCTTCATCCATCCCTTCATCCATCCCTTCATCCATCCCTCCATCCCTCCATCCCTTCATCCATCCATCCATCCATCCATCCATCCATCCATCCATCCATCCATCCATCCATCCATCCCTCCCCCGCCGCTCTGAGCTGCCGGGGCTGGCGGAGGGGGAGGCGGCCCGCGGGTGGCCGCGGGGAGGGGCGGATGAGAGGGGTGAGAGTTGGCGGAGGGAAGCGCAAAGACAGCGCCGAGAGCGCGGCGGGGACGGGTCGGGATCGCCCCATTCCCGGTCTGGGTTCCGGCAGTGGCAGGGGCGGGGCGGGATCGCCCCATTCCCGGTCTGGGTTCCGGCAGCGCCAGGGACGGGTCGGGATCGCCCCGTTCCCGGTCTGGGTTCCGGCAGCGCCAGGGACGGGTCGGGATCGCCCCATTCCCGGTCTGGGTTACGCTCGCGGAATCGGCGAAAAAAAAAAAAAAGAAATTAAAATGATTTTTTAAAAGCCACCAAAACCAAAAAACCCCAGCCCGACCCGGCAGCCCCGCCTCCACCCAGCATCCTCGCTACCGGCTCCGCGGGCTCACAGCGACCGGCGGCTGGCGACCCGACCCGCTGGTGGCCGAGCTGTCCCCGGCGGTGCTGTCCCCGCGCTGGGCTGTGCAGAGGAGAGGGAGGAGGAGGAGGAGGAAGGCTGGCAGGGATGGCCCTGGCTGGGAGCGCCGCCACCGCCCCACCGAACCCAGCGGCGCCGGGCGCCCCTCGGGGCCGCGCTCTCGTCCGGGGAGCGGCGGGGACACCAAACCGGCGGTGGCCGTGTCCGGGACCCCCCCCCACCCCACCCCGGTGTCGCCGGCAAAAGCTCCGGAGCAGAGAGCACCGGCAGCTCGCCCGGGGAGACGCGGGGGCCACCGGGGGAGGCGCGGGGGCCACCGGGGGAGGAGCGGGGCGGTGTCTGCGGCTCTGCGGGCACCTTGCGGGCAACCGGGGCGGCCGCTCCGTGAGCCACGGGCTCCCGGGAGCCTCGGCGGGCGGGCGGGCACGGCCGGGGGGTCGCAGGAGCGGGGGGCGGGCGGCTGCTACTCTGTGTCATCATAGAACACTGTTCAGTCATGTAATACCAACAGATGAAAATATAGCTGCGGAGCCGCGGGGCCCCGGGGGACGAGGCGCGGTCGCGGTGTCCCCGCCGAGCCGGCGCTCGCTCCGCGCCGATCCCGGGAGCCCCCGGCCCGCGGCCGCGCCCCGGTAGGGCCGTGATTGGCCGGTGCCCTCCCCGTATGCAAAGCACCGGGGGAATGACATTCCTCCGCACGCCTCCGCCGCCCCGACTCGCTCCCGGCCACCTCCAGCCAGCCCGGCGGCCGCCGGCCGGGCGCGCTCGCACCGCGGCCCCGCGCATCCATCCCGCCGGGAATTCTCCGTGCCCGCGGGAAGCTGCCGGCTCTGGAAACGAGCTCGGGCCGAGCGGAGGCGGGAGCTGCTCGCTAAAGCCGGCCGGCAGCTCCGGGGCTGGATCGCGGCCGCTGCTTTCCGCCTCTGTCGCCGCCGCGGGGTCACCCCCTCCCGCCGCCGCCGCCTCGTTTTGCGGAAGGAAAGATTGCACCCGTTCAAAAGTAGAGATTTCGCTGAGTGGGGAGGGTTTTTTTTTTTTTTTTAATTTTTTTTTTTTTTTTGGTCGCTCTTAGAATTTTTCTTTTTCTGCTGTCGCCGGTGGTTTTTGGGTTTCTGTGTGAGCGGCGGGCTCCATCCCGCAGGACGAAGGGGAGAAGGAAAAAGCCGTGTTTGCCAAAGCAGCCTTCCACCTGCTGCGGTTCAAATATTGTTAAGCAGCCGGTTCCTGCGGCCGAATTAGAGGAAGACTGCCTGAGATACTGAAAAAAAAAAAAAAAAAAAGAGAGAGAGAGAGAGAGAGAGAATTGGCAACGAGCGCCGAAGTTGTTGCAGACTGTTGGTTTGACTGCTGAGGAGGACGTGAGTGGGAGAGAGAGAGCGCTGTTGCACACACAAAACCACAGAGAGAACCCACAATTTAACCAACATCCCCAAGCCCGAGTTTGCAGCTGTTGGATCTCTCAGCTCCGGCGCTTGCGATCGGCTGTGACTTTTCTTTAAATTAATGAAAGGCGTTATACCAAAGATAGAGATCTGAAGCTTGAATGTCATGCACTGAGCTTTTATTTTCTTTTTTATTTCTTTTTTTTTTCTTGTTTTTTTTCCCCCTTTTTGCGCAAGAATGATTGAAAGGTCATGACACGAGCGCTCTTAGAGCAACGACAAGCAAACTACTGAAGCTCATTTTCAAGGCTGCTTTAGGAGAAAAAAAAAAAAAGAAAGAAAGAAAGAAAGAAAAGAAAATCTCGCGGAGAACATTAATGGATTCCGGTTGTGTTTAAATTCTCTACAGATTCTATTGTAAATATTTGATGAAGTCCGGTAGATGTGCATGTGCGTGAGTGTGTGGCCGTGAATTTATACGCATTTGTAGCCAGCCGACCTTTGCTCAGCAAGCCGAGCCCGCGATCCGCCTCCTCCGAAGAACAGCCCCGAATTTCCCTCCAAGAGCGATTTTTGCCTCCAGAAGACGCCGGCTCCTTTTGGTTTCTCTTGGGACCGCAGAGAAATCACCTGGAAGGACCTGGAGAGCGCAGGCTCTGCTCGTCTTTCCGACCGCCTCTGTGCTCGCTCTCCTCCCCTGTTTTTACTTCTCCCGGGCACTTTGGGATGAGCTTTGGCCCCGCTCACTTTCCGCGCCCCGGCCGCGGTAAAACCGCACGACCCTCGCTCTTATCGGATTAACGGGATCTGTTCCGCCGGGCCAGGAAGCCGAGAGTTCAGGCTATCAGCAAAAAAAAAAAAAAAAAAAATATATATATAACTGGGGGGACTGGCGCAGGACCACCTTCTCGGCGGGGGCTCATCCCGCTCCCGTTTATGTCGGTCCCCAGAGCGCGGCTCGCCGAGGAGTCGCGCTCGCGTGGCCGCTTTGTAGGAACTCAGTGGAGGTGTTGTGTGGCTCTAAAGGCTTGTTGTGATGCGTATCCCCGTAGATACCAGCACCAGCCGCCGCTTCACGCCGCCCTCCACCACGCTGAGCCCGGGGAAGATGAGCGAGCCGCTGGCGCTGCCCGGCGCCGAGCACAGCGGGGCTTTGCCGGGGAAGCTGCGCAGCGCCGACCGCAGCATGGTGGAGGTCCTGGCGGATCACCCCGGGGAGCTGGTGCGCACCGACAGCCCCAACTTCCTCTGCTCCGTGCTGCCCACGCACTGGCGCTGCAACAAGACGCTGCCCATCGCCTTCAAGGTAGGTGCGGGGCAGGGGTGGGTGGGGATGGGGGGAAAAAAGCGGGGGAAGGATGCGGGGATGGGGGCTCGGATCTGCTCCCGGCTCGTTCCGTGCTTCCCTCCTTCCATCCTTTACTTTCCCTCCTTCCTTCTATCCTTCCCTTCCCTTCCCTTCCCTTCCCTTCCCTTCCCTTCTTCCTTCCATCCCTTCCCTTCTCTCTTCCATCCCTCCTTCCATCCTTTTCTTCCCCTCATACACAAGAAATTTGCATGGCTACGGTTTCAGAACTCACATTTCAGGTTTCATACAGAATTTTAAATGTGTATGCCAAAGTCTCCTATAGATGCTGAGTGAAAACTCCACTAGCTCTTTTTGATCTCTTTTAGCACAGAACATGTCATCCTTTGCATGTTATTACCATATCACTAGCTTGCCTTCCTTAAATCTTGCTTCTTCCTGATATACTGATATCTTATTCTATTTGTGCTCCATTTTTTAACCTTGTATCAGCATTTCATAGTACCTATATTTACTTAAAAATGCTTTTTCATTTTGATTTCACCATAAGATATCCTAATTTTAAAGGGTTTTGTCTGTTTTTATTTATGTCTTTGCACTTTTCTAAACTTTAATTTTTCTTGCCCACATTCCCTCCTTCCATCCTTTACTTTCCCTCCTTCCTTCTATCCTTCCCTTCCCTTCCCTTCCCTTCCCTTCCCTTCCCTTCCCTTCCCTTCCCTTCTTCCTTCCATCCCTTCCCTTCTCTCTTCCATCCCTCCTTCCATCCTTTTCTTCCCCTCCTTTCTTTCATCATTTCCTTCCTTCTATCCTTTTCTTCCCCTCCTTCCTTCCACCCTTTCCTTCTTTCCATCCCTTCCCTTTTTCCCTCCATCATTTCCTTTCCCTCTTTCCTTCCATCACTTCCCTCCTTCTTTCCATCCTTTCCTTTCTCTCCTTCCATCCTTTCCTTTCCTTTCCTTCCTTCTATCCTTTCCTTTCCCTCCTTCCTGCCACCCTTTCCTTCTTTCCATCCCTTCCCTTTTTCCTTCCATTCTTTCCTTTCCCTCCTTACATTCTTTCCTTTCCCTCCTTCCTGCCACCCTTTCCTTCTTTCCATTCCTTCCCTTTTCCCTTCCTTCCATCCTTTCCTTTCCCTCTTTCCCTCCATCCTTCCCATCCTTCCCGCTCCGGCCGCGCTCGGGGCAGGAGCGGGGGCAGCCTGGGAATGCCAAGGGCCGGGAAAAGCTCCCTGCAGCCTCTGCCTCCCTCTCCTCCCCACTCGGAACTCCGGCAGTGACAGGCGGTTCTGCTCAAGGGGGGAAAACAGAAATAAATACATTTTATTCCCAAAAGCCGGCCCCGCGGAGTTTGGCTGCCCTGGGAGCAGATGCCGCAGCTGGACACGGGCGGCCCAGAACTAAAGGAGCCCCGGGATCCCCCAAAAGTCGCCCAGGGTGGTGGCCATCCTTTCCTTTCTCTCCTTCCATCCTTTCCTTTCCTTTCCTTCCTTCTATCCTTTCCTTTCCCTCCTTCCTGCCACCCTTTCCTTCTTTCCATTCCTTCCCTTTTCCCTTCCTTCCATCCTTTCCTTTCCCTCTTTCCCTCCATCCTTCCCATCCTTCCCGCTCCGGCCGCGCTCGGGGCAGGAGCGGGGGCAGCCTGGGAATGCCAAGGGCCGGGAAAAGCTCCCTGCAGCCTCTGCCTCCCTCTCCTCCCCACTCGGAACTCCGGCAGTGACAGGCGGTTCTGCTCAAGGGGGGAAAACAGAAATAAATACATTTTATTCCCAAAAGCCGGCCCCGCGGAGTTTGGCTGCCCTGGGAGCAGATGCCGCAGCTGGACACGGGCGGCCCAGAACTAAAGGAGCCCCGGGATCCCCCAAAAGTCGCCCAGGGTGGTGGCAGGTCCCTCTGTCCCTCTGTCCCTCTGCCACACAGCCGCCCGCAGCCCCGGCCCCGCTCGGGACGTGCCGGGTTTCCCCTGCCAGGGACTCTCGGAGGGACAAAACACCACAAAACAGCCCAGCGACAATCCCCAAACCCACATTTCCTCTTTTACTGGCCCGGTTCAACAACAGCAAAAGTCGCGGCCTAACCCGGGCACCCCGCTGGGGAATTCTCCCCGCCTTTGCAGAGTCCCTTGCTTTATAAACCCAAGTAAAATCCGGGAAAAGAAGGGCAGAGGGAATGGGAGAGAACATCCCGGGCTCCCTCCTGCCCCGAGCCGTGCGGGGGATGCTTGTGGCGCTTTCCTCCCTTCCCGTTACCCGGCTCCCAGGAAAATCCTGCTCCCTTGGAGTAAAATCCTCCTCCCTTGGAGTAAATTCTTCCTCCGTTGGAGTAAAATCCTTCTCCCTTGGAGTAAAATCCTCCTCAATGGAGTAAAATCCTCCTCCCTTGGAGTAAATTTCTCCCCCCCTCGCTCACGCTGGTTTTTTGACCCGGGACTGTGGCTGACTCCCTGAACTCGCTGTTTTCTCTGAAAATTGGCTCCCGAGCGAGGAGGAAAAGGGAATTCTTCTCGTTATTCTTCTCGTTATCCTTTTATCCGAGCCGGGAGCCGCACGGACACGCAGCTCCTGGGAGCCCCGGGGGTTGATTTAGGATCGGGATTTGCCAAGCCCGAGCTTTTTTTTTTTTTTTTTTTTTTTTTTTTGCGGTCACTAAACCCCGGCTGCTTCGGCATAACTTTTTTTGTGTGTGTGTGTGTGTTGAAGGCCACCAGACTGGAGCCTTTGCTGTGTTTTGGGGAGAGGAGAAACGAGGGAGAAGGGAATCAGCCCAGCTTCGGGAATTCCAGCTGAGGAGAGAAAAGTTTTATTGTGTCTGCTCTCGTTTTCCGCAGATAAGAGCGGGGCAAAGGGAGGAACCGATCACGGGGTCACTTCCTAAATTCCCACATTTAGATTAATTATTACACTCTTCCCCACGCACCGGGCTCTTAATTAGCCGGGAAGTTTTCCTGCTGGAAAAATCCGGGAGTGAAAGGCGCTCTGCCCCGCCGGGAAGGGAGATGAGAGAAATCCCGATTTTTCCTGGGGGATCCCAGGCCGGGTGACATCCCGGAGGAAGGACAGCAGAGGTGGCTCTTCCCTCTCCTGCCTGATTCCCATCCCATCCCTGGGAATGCCGCGGTGATGTGGAAATCGCCCCTGGAAAAAATTCCAGGGGGTTTCAGAGATGCCCGCAGCCGCTTTCCCTCCTCTGTCCCCAGCAGTCTCAGCGCTCATCCCGCTCCAAACGCAGCTTCTCCAGGAGCTTGGAAAACTGGGATAATTCCACCTGGAAATAGTCAGGAGAAAAATTAAAATTTAAAAAAAAAATTATCAAACCCACCCGAAAATTAGGAGAAGGTTTCCTTAGGAGAGCCTGGAAGGGTGGGCTGGGAGGCACCTGCTGCCTCCGTGTTCTTCATTTCCCCCCCCAAATTCTCTCTCTGTTCATGGCTGAGAAATAAATCCTGAGAGGATTTGCTACATCTCAGTGGTTTTCTACTAAATATTAAGTATTTGCAAAGCCATCTTTAAAAAATCTGGATTTTTCAGATCGTTTGGACCAGGGGGGAAAAAAAAATCACTTCGGATCATTCCTCTGCTGCCAATATTTTAGTTTGTATCTGACAAAATGCACTGGGTTTTATCGAGTATTTGTTATTTTTATTCATTGTAGGAATAAAAAGAGGCAGGCAGAGAGGTTTTCTCCTCACATTTAGAAAAATCACTAGAAAAATCTGCAGGATTGGGATATGAGTTCAAACCAAAATGATCAATTTTCATTGTTTTTTCCTGAATTTAAGAATGATTCTGAGAAATTTAAAAAATAATTCACAATAACCAACAAGGTGCCATATAAATTCATTGTCCAAGTGCTGTTAAGAATCCAAATCTTCACTTAAGAGGCCAATTTGGATTAATTGATGCAGGAGAAGTAAATTTAGATACCCCACAGCACTGCAAGCCTGATATTTTTCTTGCTCCTCGGGAAATACAAATTTTAGAGGTAAAAAGTACAACCAAGTCCTTGATAACTCCAGTAACCAGTCACAGCTTATCTGTTTAGTCTTTTTTCTAATGTAAATATTTGTATTTCTGTTCCTATTGTCTGTGACTTTCGAGCTCAGTTTCTTTTCCGGGCTGGGTCAGTTTTTTACTCATTTTTAAGATTTTTCTTCCCGTTTTTTGTCGCCGAGGTTGGGATTTGAAAGCTTTAAAATATTTCTGTCAGAGACAACTGGCCCTGGACCCATGAAAAACTTTGTGAAAGCTTAAAATCCGGGCATAAATTCCCTTAAATTCAATATTTGCATGGCAGGGGAATGCCCTGATTTTCGCTTTTTCCTGTTTTTGTTTATGAGATGTGGATGTATCAAAGTTTTTGCAGGATTTTTTTAAGAAGTGGCTGCAGGGTTGCTGATTTTGTGAGGATTTCCAAGCTTCAACATTTCCAGCAGGGCCTCATTTCTGCCAAAATCAGGGAAATCTGAAAAGCCGAGCTGAGTGCAGGCCCAAAAAACCAAATTACAGCACGGAGGGGAGAACAAAAACCCAAAAATCAGGGCCAGGGAGGAACGGGGAAAGAGGAAGTAAAAATCAAGATGTAAAGAGGGAATTTTGACCCAGAGATTTTAGCTTTGCATGTGGAAGTGAAAATCAGGGTTGGGGGTGAGCAAAGAGAAAGGACAGAAGTGAAAAGCTCAGCCTCCTGTGGATAAAAAAAAAAAAATAAAAAGCTGGGAAATACCTGAAAATGGGGAATTCTCTCGTATTTTGGGAGGTGGTTGAGGCTGGGGAATAAAAGTCAGGGCTGGATGGAGTAAAGGAGCTGCTGATCCTGTTTTTAAAGAGCAAACAGATCAGAAAAGAGAAATAAAATCAGGTTGTGACAAACTTCAGCCAATTGTAACTGCCTGGACTGAAGTCAGAAAATGTTAAGAGGAAGGAAAATCTCGAGCTGCAACTCAGAGGACGCAACGCAGGGCTGGTTCCTCTTCCAGAGGGCAAAAGAGGAATTAAAAACGAGCTGGATTTTTATCTCTGGGTTTGTTTTTTGGGGTTTTGGGGGAGGCAGTGCTGTGGAATTAGCAAAACAGCAATAGGCTCTAAAGAAAATCAGACAAAATAATTCAAGCTCTGATTTTTGGCAGAGGACATGGAGAGAGATCCCAGATGTCCATGGAGTTCCAGCAGGTTGAATTTGCTTGGGGAATTCAAGGAGCTACAAGAAAAATCAAATTTTTCATCATCAAACCAGTGTGAACAGTTAAAAAAAAATCAGAATCTTTACATTCAGAAATCTTTATATTTCTCATCAAAATCCCAGCGAATCCTGTGTTCTTAAAGGTTTGATGGACTCTGACACCAAAGAGCACAAATATTTTGGGGAAAGAGGAAAGTCCTTAGTTCAGGTCATGATTTCCATCTATCCATTCGAGAGTGAGGTCTGAAAATTATTTGCTTTATGCTCCTGAAAGAAAGAAAGGAATTGTTCAGTAAATTGGGATTAAACATTTGATTGAGGCCTGATTTTCCACGGCCTTGCTCTGGATTTCTGCTTGGGCAGCTCTGTTAAGAGCTCCTGATATAAATCAAACCATTGGGTGCTGCTACTTGAATTTATTCATTGACAATTACAGAGATTTTGGAAAGCTCATTTTCTGTATTTTTCATCTCAGAGCATTTTTCATTTCACGTCATGCTGGGTGTTTCAGAGGTGCATCAAGGAAGAAAAATTTCTGCCCAACCATTGGGAAAAATCAGGTCTAAAATGGTAGAAATCCACAATGAGGAGTAAAAATAAGATGCATTTTAAAGAATATAAGTTATGGTAATACAATGATATTTTAAAAACTCACTATCTTAGGTCCTTTGGTTCTCCAGGAAATGGGGAGAAGAATTTTTTATCCAGGTTGGAACACATTTTAGCGCAGCAACAAATCAACCACCACGCTACCATTTAGCAGCGGGCATGTGTGGAATTTATCATTTCAGAGCTCAGAATCTGTAATCAAATTGAAAATCCTTGATTAGAGAATGACGAGGGTGCCAACACTTGGGGGAAGAAGAGAATTCCCATCCCAGCAGATCGGGAATAACTCCCAACACCCGCTTGGCCCACCCAGATTTTCACCGCGGCTTCTTCCCCTTGCTTTGACTTCTCAATGAAACAGAGGAAACTGAGGGTTCTGCTCTTGCTGGCACAGGTGGTGGCCCTGGGGGACGTTCCCGACGGGACCCTGGTGACGGTGATGGCCGGGAATGACGAGAATTACTCGGCGGAGCTGCGCAACGCCACGGCCGCCATGAAGAACCAGGTGGCGCGCTTCAACGACCTGCGCTTCGTGGGCAGGAGCGGCAGAGGTACGGGGGGTGCTCCAGCTCCATCTCCTGCCCCTGGACAGGAGCTAGGAGTCGTTATCCACCAGGGAACGCTGGAAAATCCAGCGCAGTTCCATTCCAAAGGCGCGGGACGGGTTTCCGCGTTTCCGTCCGCGTCGCTCTGATTTTTAAGCGGTGAAATCCCGTTGGGGAAAAAAGATGAAAACCCACCCAGAGAGTGACATTTTGACTCTGGTAGCCACCCTTGCTAATTTAGGCAGCACAATGTTACCCGTGGTTAGGTTTAAGTGGCAGATTTTCAATTTAAAATGAGAATTTTCATCTTGCGGTCGTCTCGGGGCTCCGCAGCACTCTCTGCAAAAACTGATTTTTGCAACAGAGAGAATCAGGCTAAAATACAAATAATTCCCACTTAGACCTAAAAATTTCACAGGTTCCTGACCTGCTGAAGGCTCTTTCTGTGACCTTTTTTCCTCTCAAAATTCAAGTCACGGCAGTTGATGTCTCCTGCAATATGGAGAGGAGAGACCAGGCAGGGCAGAGGGGTTCAAAATCTCATTTATCTCTGCCATAACCAGTAGTTACTGGTAGAAATAAAAAGGCTTTTGGAGCATAAATAACAAATAAGAGTTGAAGCTGAATTAGAGTGGAATTATATAAAAATATTAGGAAACTGCAAATAGCACCTGACACGTTGCCTGTGAGTGGGCAGGTGCACAAAGTTTGATCCCAAAAAAATTAGCAGAATACCCTTTAAAACCTCACTCCTTAATCTTAAATCCCATAAATTCCAAGACAAGCACTTAAACAAATAGGATGGTGAGGGGACTTTAGGGAGGTTGGGTCAAGCCCCCAAAGAGAAGCCAGTGAGTTGGGGCTCAGAAAAAGCTCAGGAGGAACAGTCTCAAGGTCAGGGATGAAAATCCATCACATTTCCAGTATGAATTCAGGTGTGAATACGGAATTTTATGAATACTTGTGAATACGGAATTTTATTCCGTATTTTCCTTCTGTTTGTCTTTAAAATTGGAACGGGGCGTTGCGCTATTCTGGCATTATTCCACAACAATTTAGTGACAGGGCAGCACCTCCTGAACTTCAGGAGGTCTCATTTTGGAGCAATTTGTGCTCTGGTGTCCCTCAGAAGTCAGGGAATGCTGCCCCTTCCTCACCACTTTCCCCTCCCTCTGTTCCCATGTGACACCCGAGCTGTGTCCTGGTTCCACACAGGGATTCCTGATTTTCAGGAGAGTCCCAAAGCTGACCCACTTCTGGCTTTTATTCCAAACGGGAGATGTGTCAGGCTGGAGAGCGAGGAAGTTCTCCTGATTATACACAACAGCCTTTCCTCGCCTTTGAAGTGAAAAGCACCCGTGGACACCCTTCCAACACAAACAGCGCCACAACACCGCGAAAGCGCGGCCCTGCCGCAGCACTAAATACATTTTAGGAATAAAATCCCCATCCAGTTTTCCTCTGGGTGCTGCAGCGTTTTTAGCTGAGGGTACAGAGGCAGCTGCCTCTCAAATTGTGTTGTTTGGGCCGTCTTCAAATGGAAAACACCCGCAGCTGAGAACGTCGCCTTGTAATGCCAGCGAGGAATAATAATAGGGTAATGCAGAGCAAATTATATCCATTTACTGAAAACATGAGAGATGCTGTAATGTCTAAAAGTATCAGTCATTAAACGTGGTCATTTGGAATATTAAAGGTACCACCTTTTCAGTAAATGGAATTTGCATTATGATTCAGAGCTGACTGTTTAGAAGATTCAAATGAATAGCTGGCAGAGTGCTGGAGAAGCTCATAAAAACAAACCTGTAGTTCAGTTCCTGGCCATGGTAATGAGGCTGGAAATCATAACAGGCAACTGGGGGAGCCTCAAGGTCAAAATCCAGCAGCTGGGACACAACAGGCCCTATTTCTTGGGAACAGGGAACCCTTTTCCTGCTCCTTTAGCTGCTCACACACCAACCTGGGCTTTCCAGGTGTGCTATCCAGACCCAGGTGCTGAGGATCCTTTAAGTGGATTTGGGAATGCTGCGTGCTCTTAGTCAGGCTCCCAGGTTCAACATCCTCACCTGCCCATCTTTGGGGCGGTGACTAATGGATGCTTTTGTTTACTCCTCCGCCAGGGGATTGTTTTCCAAAGGTGGGGATTGTTTGCCTTTGTGCGGGATTTGGGAGCTGCTGTTCTGCGGCATTTGCACAAAGCCTGCAGCAGGAGGTGGCTGCTTCAAAGGGCACTGCTGCCTTTGATACTTGGCTGCAGGAAAATGAACCCCGACTTTGTTTGCCATGGAATATTTGAGCTGGGATCAGCTCAGTGCCACCGGTGATAATGCGGTGCCAGGGGCGTTGTGCGAGCAGGGACTGAGAGTTCACCTCGGTTCAGGCCACAATGGAGGCTCCTTCTGTCCCTCAGGGGATTTAAAATCCTTGTTTTAAATCCCTGATGGAGAATCAGGAATGGTTTTGAGTGGTGATCATCAGATCCCCATTAAAATCCCCTCAGCAGTCACAGCTCTGTCCCTTCCGAGGAGGAAATTCCCATTATTGACACACTTCATAAATAATTTCAATTTCTTCCGTGAAATGCAGCAAGACAGTCTGTATCAAAGATTATTTTCCGTGCTTTCCTCCTGGTTTTGAGAGGGTCACAGCGAATCCCCCTGATCTGGGGGCTGATTTCCCCTCATCAATATTTGGCACCAAATATCAGCCAAAGTTTCAGCCTCATTCCGTGCCCAGCACTCAGGGTTTGCCCTGTGCTGCTCAGCCTTGTTTTGAGCTAAAAACCCAAAACATTTGATTTTCTTCGCACCCAAAATAGAAGTGAGACTGTCACAGGTTACCCAAAACTCGGAGATGTGATAGGAAAGCAATTTGGCTTTTTCTTCCTCAACCAAAGAGATTTCCATTGGATTTGGCTGGGATCCAAGGCTCCGATTCCTCAGCCCAGTTGGAGAATGCTGCTGGGCAAACCTGCCCGTCTGGCTCGGGAGTCATTTCGGGAAGAAAAATGTCCTTTTAAAACTCCAGCCAATCTCAGCCTCCCCCCTTGGCCTGATTACCTGCTTAAAACAAAATTAATCTTGATTTTTCGCCCTCCGTTCGCGAACATTCCAAGCTTCCAACTGGTCCTGCTGCAACGTATCCCTGTTTTTTTAGTGGATAAAGAACCGGTTTAGGTCACTCTGATGAAATGGATCTGATGCAAAAAGCCTGACATTGTAGAAGTTCATTGGCTAAAATTAAAAATAAATAGTTATTTTGGAGAGGGAAAGCTCTGTGGCTTGGGGAACATGACATATTTTCCTCATGGAATCATTAATCCCAGTTCCTATCTTCTTGAAGAGGATGTAAGATTCCAAAAATCCCAACAAATAAACATGTTTTCCAGATGAAAATGATTATTAATGGGTTATCCTAAGAGTAGCTAATGGAGAAGTGTCTTGGCTTGCTGCAGGAGATCTCAATCTAAACCTGAGAGTTGCAGCTCCAGGAGAGTTTTAAAAACTGCACCTTGGGAAGGATGGAAAATTAAATCCATGCGGATATTTCCTCAGGATTAGAGGAACTGGAGTAAATTTTGTGGTATTTTTCAATTTCCACAGAGCCAAAGCAGGTGTAGCTTTGTAGAACACGAGAGGTTTTTACCAAGCACAATTTCTGCCCTCAGGACTCTTCCCTCTTGATATCATTCCCAGGGAAAAAAAATTCACTCTGAGACAAAAATCTCAAAAATACTCAAACTCCAAAAATTACTGGCCGGGATTCCAAATCCAATTATTTTTATTGGTCTCCCCAAGCCAGAATTTTGCTCCTTCTGTGCAGGCTGTGTTATTTGAGCACTCGGTTGAAACGGGTTTTATTTTTTTGACTGAAATGCACTCAAAATTATAAAAGTATGTGCAAAACAGAGGATGCTGCCCTTCAGCAGGGTCATAAAACCAGTATTAAGCAGGCGTCCAGGTTCTGATCCAAGCCTTTGGAATGCTGAAGGGGACGTGGGATCAGATCCTGGAGTCACAACAAGCAGAGTTTCCCAGATGGGATGAAAATAGGAGAAATTAATCAGCAATCAACAGGAAAAAAATGTCAATTGATAGAGTTTTAAAACAAGTATTTATTTGGAGTTTGGATTGAAAAGGATGTGGCATTTGAAGGATGCTACAGCAAGTGGAAGGGAATGGGAATTTTCTTTGGCTTTTGGGAAGAAATTGAGGGTGGGGAGGGGCTGGGATGGATTTCCCAGAGCAGCTGTGGCTGCCCCTGGATCCCTGGAAGTGTCCAAGGCCAGGCTGGAGCAGCCTGGGACAGTGGAAGGTGTCGCTGCCCGGGGAACTGGATGAGTTTTATTGTTCCCTCCAATCCCAAACCATTCCATGATTTCATGACTCAGTGAAAGGAAGGGGTGGTGCCCTGGGTGTGTGTTAGAGGCTCATTGTGCTTCCATGACTCTTCTCCAAGGACTCTTCTCCCTCCATTCTGTGCTGAATGGTGAATTTCCCCCTGAAAACCAGAGGCCAGGAGCGGTACATTTATTTTGAAGTGATTTAGGGTGGCTTGGTTGTGTCATTAATTTGAGCCAAGATTTCTGTGCAATCCCAGTGAGGCTGAGCAGCAAACCCAGCCCTGCAAGGGGATGGAAACCTTGGCAGGGAAGTAGTGGAAGGAGGGAAGGAGAGGAAAAGCCTTTCCCAGTGCCTGAGGTGCCTTGGGCTTGCTCCGAGCAGCTCGGGTTGTGCAAATCTCCAGTTGTGGAATTAACCCCATGGATGGTGCTGCTCCTCACAGGGGTTGGACTCCCAAAAACCATCCAGGCTGGCCTTTGGCAGGGATGGGATGGCAGGAGAAGGGAGAGGAAAAGCCTCTCCCAGTGCCCAGGGTTCCTTGGACACACTCACTCCAAGCAGCTGGATTTAGGAATCCCTGACTGAGGAATGAACCCCATGGATGATGCTGCTCCTCACAGGGGTTGGACTCCCAAAAATTATCCTGTGGGATGAGGCTGAGCAGCAAACCAAGCTCTACAAAGGGATGGAAACCTCAGTGCCAGGAGAAAAGGAGAGGAGAAGCTTTTCCCAGTGCTCAGAATTCCATGGGCACTGCTCGGAGCAGCCAGGGGTATGAATTTCCAATTGTGGAATCAACCCCATGGATGATGCTGCTCCCCACAGGGCTTGGACTCCCAAAAACCATCCTGAGAGATGAGGCTGAGCAGCAAACCCAGCCCTCCAAAGGGATAAAAAGCTCAGCAGGGATGTGGTGGCAGGAGAAGCAGGGAAAATCCTTTCCCAGTGGCTGAAGTTCCTTGGGCTTGCTCTGAGCAGCCGGATTCAAGAATTCCTGATTGAGGAATTAACCCCATGGATGATGCTGCTCCTCACAGGGGTTGGACTCCCAAAAACCATCCTGTAGGATGAGACTGAGCAGCAAACCAAGCTCTACAAAGGGATGGAAACCTCAGTGCCAGGAGAAAAGGAGAGGAGAAGCTTTTCCCAGTGCTCAGAATTCCATGGGCATTGCTCGGAGCAGCCAGGGGTATGAATTTCCAATTGTGGAATCAACCCCATGGATGATGCTGCTCCCCACAGGGCTTGGACTCCCAAAAACCATCCTGAGAGATGAGGCTGAGCAGCAAACCCAGCCCTCCAAAGGGATAAAAAGCTCAGCAGGGATGTGGTGGCAGGAGAAGCAGGGAAAATCCTTTCCCAGTGGCTGAAGTTCCTTGGGCTTGCTCTGAGCAGCCGGATTCAAGAATTCCTGATTGAGGAATTAACCCCATGGATGATGCTGCTCCTCACAGGGGTTGGACTCCCAAAAAAACATTTTCTGAATGAGGCTGAGCAGCAAACCCAGCTCTCCAAAGGGATGGAAAGCTCCATGCCAGGAGGAAAGGAGGGGAGAAGCTTTTCCCAGTGCCCAAGGAGCTCCCTCACTCCGAGCAGCTGGATTTTGGAATCCACAACTGGGAAATTAACCCCATGGATGATGCTGCTCCTCACAGGGCTTGGACTCCCAAAAAACATCCCATGGGACGAGGCTGAGCATGCCTACAATGGCTCTGCCAGCTCCCAAAAACCCCTCTCTGCCTCGTTACTAAAAATTTCATCGCGGCGAATAAACTCCCGCTCCGAACGCGTCAACAGGAGAAAAATAATGGCAGAGGGCTCGGAGGACTTCCTGTCTCCGGGAGCATTCCTGCTGTAAACAGTGGCCATGCCAAGTGCTGAACCACTGCCCTCAGTCCAATAACAATAAATCTATTTTTTGGTTCTGCTCAGCTCCGCTTGCACATTTTTGCAGCGGCGAGGATGAGGCAGACGCCACGCTCGGAGCGTTTTCCCAAATTTTTTTTCTTTGCCCTGATAAAAGGGCTTCCCAGAATGTTGTTTAGGGAAAACAAAGTACCTCTCTAGATGAAAAGGTTACATAGTTTCGAGAGATCTGTTTGCCCTGCAGCTTTTTTTCTTGTCGGTTTTATATTTGTTTTTAAATTTGTTTTTATTTTGCTGTTTGGTTTTTGGTGCCACCCTTCAGAACTCCTGGAGTTCTGGTCAAAATATACAGATTTTTGTGGGTGTGTGTGTCCCCATATCTCAACTCCAATAAGAGCAACTATTTTGTCACCAAAATAAAACCCTGCTGGGAGATAAATCAGACTTAGGGCTGGCCAGAGAACTTGAGCAGGAGTGAGGATGCTGCAAATCAGTGGCTCACAATCGCTGTCAGGAGAGTCTTTTCCAGCACAGTCATGTGCATAAACCCTCATCCAGCTGAATCAGTCTCTGTTCCCTTCCAAAAACACTTTAGAAGCAGAGAAAAAATACTAAAAATAGGCTTTTTGAATATTTTTTTTATTATGTTAACACTATGTCTCTCCATCTTTTTTGCCCCCATCCTGCTCCCCAATGTTTTTCCCACCATATTATGTCCAGAGAGTTTTCTCAGCCTCTCTGAATGATTTCCTTCATCTCTGCTCCCTTTCCTCCCTCTCTGGATGATATTTCTGGGAGTCCCCTTGGAGAGCTGCAGCCTCTGGGCACAGGGTGGGAATTCCTTGCAAACTTTTAGCACCAGGGCAGCTCTGGGGCTCAGAAAAGGATGCAAGGAAGGATCCTAAATTCCTAAACTCCTAAATTCCTGTTGCCTTTTCCCACCGAAGGTGTGTGGGGAGGAGGTTCTGGAGAGGGAAGGAGCTGCCTGGAGGGCTCAGTGCCATCAGAGCTCTCCAGCGGGGCGGTGCTTGGAGCTGTGCGTTCACATCAGTTCCCTGAAATTTAGGGAGGAACTGAGGAAAAGCTTTGGCAAAGCCACAAACTTTCCACAGGCTGGATTTTGTGCGCAAAGCCCTGCTCACCTCCAAGGCCACGGAGCTGGAAGCTGGCAGCTCCCAGCCTGGTAATGGCAGCGTTATCCCCCTCCCAGATATCCATCAAGTGACCCCGGGGCTTTTCCGAGCTCTGGGATCGATGGGAGCTGCATTAGTGGCATGACAGCACTGAGACTCCTTGCTCCAAGCAAATCAGCTCCGAGGAAAGAGCTCCAGGGCAGCTGCTGGGCTCTGAGAGCTCCTGGAGGAAGGCTCAGGTTGGGATTGATCTGCTTCAGGTGGAATTCAGGGGGTGATCTCCTCACCCTGCACAGCTCCTGAAAGGTGCCTGTGCTCAGCTGGGCTGGGGTCTGTCTGCAGCAGCACTGACACAGCCAGAGCACACAGCCTGCAGCTGCACCGAGGGAATGCAGGCTGGAGAGCAGGAAAGAGTTTTTCCAGCAAGGTGATAAAGCTCTGGAATGGCTGCCCGGGGAGGTGCTGCAGTCACCATCCCTGGGGGTGTTTAACACAGCCTGGATGTGGCACTGGGGGCCAGGGTTTGGCTGGGCTGTTGGGGCTGGGCTGGACCCGATGGTCTTGAACATCTCTTCCAACCCAGGGATTCTGTGATTCTGAGAATTCTGGGGATTCTGGGAATTCTGCGATTTGAATCCTGTGATTCTGTGAGTTGTGTGAACTTCTCACTGCAGGAACAGCCCTGATGGTGGTGGAAAGCTTCCTTGCCTTTCCTGCTCAGACAGGGCATTGTTGCTCTTCCAGGGAATCCACACCTTCCCCGCTCCCTGCAGCTGCAGCCTCTGCCTGCAGCCGTGCCCAGGGTTTGTTCCCAGCTCCTGCCATGGAACCGTGCAATGGGGTGGGAAGGATGGGACCATAAAGATCACCTCATTCCAAGCCCACTGCCATGGGCAGGGATAATTTTCCTTATCCCATGTTGTTCAGAACCACATCCAAGCTGGACTTGGGCACTGCCAGGGATCTAGGGCAGCCACAGCTGCTCTGGGCATCCCCTCCCTCCCAGGGAAGGATTTCTTCCCAAGATCCCATCTCTCCTCTGCCCTCTGGCACTGGGAGCCATTCCCTGTGTCCTGGCACTGCAAAAGGGAGAGGGACTGAGGTCAAATCCAGGTCTCCAAGGGATTTTTCCAAGCTCACAGGACAACGCACCAGGCCATGAATGGGATGTGCCCAAACCACAACAGCCATGGCATGAGGTTTGCCTGGTGTGAGGATCAGGCAAAGGATGAGAAAAGTGCTTTGAGGGGAGAAGGAGTCACAGGTTGAAACAGAAAAGCAGCCAGAGAATCCTGGAATCCCTGAATGGTTTGGGTTGGGAGGGACTTTAAGGATCATCCAGTGCCACCCCTGCCATGGCAGGGACACCTTCCCCTGTGCCAGGCTGCTCCAGCCCCAGTGTCCAACCTGGCCTTGAGCACTGCCAGGGATCCAGGGGCAGCCCCAGCTGCTCTGGGAATTCCATTCCAACCCCTCAGCACCTTCCCAGGGAACAATTCCTTCCTAAAATCCAATATCAGCCTTCCTTCTCTCAGTTTGAAGCCATTCCCTGAGTCCTGTCCCTCCATTCCTTGGAGAAGAGGGGAGGGGACAGAGGCTGCAGGTCAAGGCCAGCTGGGCTGAGGCCTCGAGGCCTTGGGGGTGCTTTTCAGGGATTTCTCCAGAAATCCCCATGGACTGGGGGAAGGGGAGAGCTGAGAGGTGTAATTTGGGATTTAATCCCACTTCAGAAGGATAAATCCGCTTGTGAACCTGGGCCTTAACCTCTCTCTGTCTCTGTCATCCCTATAAAGTCTGGGGGATAATTTCTACCTCAAAAAACTGATGAATGGTGTCAAATTAAAGCTGGGCTCAGGACTATCATTAGACTTAAGGATCCCAAAGCATTTTCAGTGAGAAGGTGGGAGAAGCTTTGCAGTGGAGCCATTTCATCCTGAACTGTCCTTTCCACCTGCTCTTCCTGTTTTTTTGCCTTTCCCCGAGCTCCTCAGCAGTGACACAGCAGCCAGGACAGTTTGTGGGATGCACTTTGTGGAGGTCAGCTCATTTCTGAGCACTCCACAAGCAGCCCAAGCTCTGCCCCCAACAAGCACTTTATTTAAAACAAAAATTATTTTGAGAAAAAAAAAAAATCCCTGATATTTAGATCACAGCTTGGAAGCAAAGATTCTGGTTTGGGGAGCCCATATGTAGAAGCATCATAAATTTCCATTAGAGCCATTTTTGGGGGAAAAAAATAACTCCACTCCCTCCAAATGTGTGTTCAGGCATGATGTTTGTGGAAATTGAGTATCTCTAATTCAAGCCTTCAGATATTTTAATAATAATTATTGTTTCTGAGGGCTGCAGCTGAGATCTCCTTGTGGTGCCACTTGTGCAGGGGCCAGGCACCCCAAGCCCTTCATTCCTGCTGGGCTGTAATTACTGTCCCCACCCAAATTCATCAGAATTTTATGGTGGATACTGCAGCAGCTCCACTTAGAGGTAGAGGCTGCTTGGCTTTTCCATTAAATGTTCTTTCTTCCCCCCCGCTCCGTGCATTTCATGCTTTAATCCATTTTGGAAACTTGATCTGCAGGCTTGCAGTCTCAGGCAGCATCTCACCCCAAAAATTCAGCTCCAACAGGTCAATGGGGTTGTTTTTGAGGACAAAAAAGCCCATTCAGCAGATGCTGGTGTCAATCTGGTGCACAGAAACATCCACAGGAGCCACCACAAAGACCCAAAGCTGGGATTGCCACGGCAGCTCAGGGTGCTGAGACACAAATGAGGCTCCTGGCAGCCAAATTCTTCCCAGAGCTGGAAACCCACCCTGGAATTTGCCATCAGCACCCAGGGCATTCCTGAGGCGTTGCTGTTTGGGGTTGTTGGGGTTGGCAGAGGTGACTCGTGGCTGTGTCAGCTCCTGGGCGTCACCCTCGGGTGGATTTTGTGTCCCTGTGTCCCCTCAGGTGAGAGCCCACCTGAGAGCTGCCCCAGGGAGGAGCTGCAGAGAGCCCAGAGGAGGCTCCAGGATGAGCAGAGGGATGGAGCAACTCCGCTGGCAGGAAAGGCTGGCACAGCTGGGATTGTTCAGCTGCACAGGAGAAGCTTTGGGCTGAGCTCAGGGTGGCCTTGCAGGGCCTGAAGGAGCCCCAGGAAACCTGGAGAGAGACAATTCCCAGGGGAGGCAGGGGCAGCACCCAGGGAATGGATGGCAGTGCCAGAGGGCAGGGCTGGATGGGATCTGGGCAATGAGGAATTGTTCCCTGGCAGGGTGGGCAGGGGCTGGGATGGAATTCCCAGAGCAGCTGGGGCTGCCCCTGGATCCCTGGCAGTGCCCAAGGCCAGGCTGGACACTGGGGCTGGAGCAGCCTGGCACAGGGGAAGGTGTCCCTGCCATGGCAGGGGTGGGATGAGATGATTTTTAAGGTTTCTCCAACCCAAACCATTCAGGAATTCTGTTGCAGGACACCCTGCCTTCAGAGGCCTCCTCTTTTTTACAGCCTCTCTCATTTCCAACCTCTCCCAGATTCTCAGGTATTTTCCTACTTCAGCTCCTCCCTGATCAATGGCCACGACATTTCCTACCCATACAACTCAACTGCCACATATTTTCATTCTCTAAACACAAACTGAGCTTTTGTGGCCTCTCTGCTTGAGCACATTGACAGGAAAATCACACCAAGGCGGCAGAAGCAGCGGCCTGAGAGAGGGACAGCAAGAATCCAGTTGTAAAACTCCTGTTTTCCGTGAAATCTATGAACTTTTCCAAGGAATTCCCACCAAATCCAAGCTGATGGAGGACAGAAGTGCCATTAGGTGCCCTTTTCCACACGTGCCAGGCTGGCAGGGCAGGGAGCAGCCCAGGATGGTGTCACCACCCCAGCCCACGGCCCGGGGAAGTGAAACCCCTCAGCAGCACAGAAGTGAAACTGGCTGCACACAAATTGTCAGATTGGAGGGTAAACATCTCTCCCCCCACCCAAAAAAAACCCCAAAAACCCACAGACAGAAAAAACCAGTGGCTGTTTTAGTGAGCTCAGTGCCAGGGAGAGGCTTCTGAGGGCTCCGGGGGAAATGCTGAAGGTGTTGCCTGCTGCAGGGAGGGAGAAAAAAGCAGCACTGAGGCAGAAATGTGGTTTGAAATTGGCACTGACACGTTTTGGCATGCTGGGTGCTCATCCCATCCTTTCTCAGAGGGAAGGGATTGGAATGTTGGTACCACTGCAGCACAAGAGAAGAGGGGGAAAGTGATTTTAGAACCTGCCTGCCACCTCCTTGAGGCAGCTGAGATTTCAGGGGGCAGCCCCAGACTCCTCCAGGAGAGCTTCCAAAGATATTTGTGCTTTTTTGGTATCCTGGGATCCACTTAAAACTCTTCTGAGGATCCCCCAGAGTCTTTTCATCCCTTGATTCAGGCACTTGCTAGCCCAGGCAGCAGCCCCAGCCTCCTGGCCATGCTGATTTTTCTCTTTCCATGGCATCTGCATCTACCTCAGACTCCTCCCAGGCATTTTTGGGGAGCCTTTTCACCTCTCCTCCAAGGAACTGAAATCCCAGGTAGCAGCAAAACTCAGAGCCTGGGTTATATTGATTTGAACAGCCAGAAAGTAATGTAAATAAACAATGGAACTGTAACAAATAATTAAAAATAATAACAAACAAATAATGGAAATAACAAACAAATAGAAAATAACACCAAGAGCAACAGCAGGTCCCACATCTGCCTGGGTCAATATTTCATGTCTGCAGCTCAGGATGATATTTTTGACTTCTGAAAGAAGCAAATGATCAGGGAAAACCTCCCCAAGAGTGACAGGGACTTCCCTTATCACCCAGATAAATTCAAATTCAATCTGAGTGCCTGCTGAGCCTGACAATGTCTCTATTACTTGATTTCGGTGATGTAATTTGGGTTGCTCAATGTAATTCCTGTGTTGCCTGAGGTTAAAAGTGCCAAAATAATTGGTGCATTTTGGCTGAGCACTGTTATTTTGATTTCACCAAAAGAATTGAAAGGATTCCAGCCCAAGACAAAAACTTCTGGGAATGCCACGGCAGCCTCTGCTGCTTTCCAGGCCAGAATTGGAATTGTTGGCCAGGGAAAAATGTGGAGAAAGGGAGGAAAAGAGTGTGAAGGGCATGTCTGGGGTGCTGCAGGGAGCTGGGGAGGAAAAGCCAGCATCAGCCATGTTTTTGCAAGAATGAGCTGCTTTTCCAGCTTTATTGGGGGGAAAAAAATCAGGATTTGGGAGTTGGAGAGGAAGGGAAAAGGGAAAAGCCAGGACCAGTCATGTCCCTGCAGGAATGAGCTGCTTTTCCAAAAATATTGTAAAAAAAAATCAGGATCTGGGAGCTGTGGAGGAAAAGAAATGCAAAAGCCATGTTCATGCAGGAATGAGCTACTTTCCCAAAAAATATTGTTTAAAAAAATCAGGATTTGGGAGCTGGGAAGGAAAAGGAAGAGGAAAAATTGAGGACCAGACATCTCCCTGCAGGAATGAACTGCTTTCCCACAAATATTGGGGAGAAAAAAATCAGGATTTGGGAGCTGGGAAGGAAAAGGAAGAGGAAAAATTGAGGACCGGGCATCTCCCTGCAGGAACAAGCTGCTTTTCCACATTTATCATGAAAAAAAAACAGGATTTGGGAGCTGGGAAGGAAAGGAAAAGGGAATATCCAGGATCAGCCATGTCCCTGCAGGAATGAACTGCTTTCCCACAAATATTGGGGAGAAAAAAATCAGGATTTGGGAGCTGAGAAGGAAAGGAAAAGGTAAAAGCCAGGACCAGCCATGTCTCTGTAGGAATGAACTGCTTTCCCACAAATATTGGGGAGAACAAAATCAGGATTTGGGAGCTGGGAAGGAAAGGAAAAGGGAACATCCAGGATCAGCCATGTCCCTGCAGGAATGAACTGCTTTTCCACCTTTATTGTGAAAAAAATTCCAGTATTCCTGGGGGTTCCAGTTTGCAGCAGGACCCCTTTTGGCCCCGTAGAAATCCAGAACAAAACATTTATTGATTTAGAGCGCTGGAGAATTCCTCTGAGTAAGGAGCTGCTGTGTAAACACTGAGAGAACTTCCTGGAGTGAGAAATGCTCCCAAGGTCAGCTTTATCCTGCTTTGGCAGCAGGGAAGAGGGTGTATTTCCCAAATTTCCAGTTTGACACGTGCTTAAACCTGAAAAAAAAACCCCCATAAAAATACACAAACAGCTCCCCGTGAATGATTCACACAGGCAGCTCTTGGAGTCATGGAATGGTTTGGGTTGGGAAGGATCTTCAAAATCACCCAGTGCCATGGGCAGGGACACCTTCCTCTGTCCCAGGGTGCTCCAGGCTGGCCTTGGGCACTGCCAGGGATGGGACAGCCACAACTTTTCTGTGCCCCACTCTCACAGGGAGGAATTCCTTCCCAAAATCCCATCCAACCCTGCCCTCCTCCATCCTAAACCATTTCTGCCCCTCCATCCCTTGTCCCAAGTCCCTCTCCAGCTGTTTTGGAGCTCCTTTAGGCCCTGGAAAAGGCTCTAAGTTCTCCCTGGTGCATTTTTTTGGGCCGCCACCCTCATTTGGGTGTTTGGACCGTTGGTCTGCGGTGGTGACAATTTACAAATCCTCTGCAGCTGAGGTGAATAACAGCTTTATTTCGTATTTAAATCCAGTGGCATCTGTGGTGCTGCTGGTAAACAAATCATCTTTTTTTTTTTTTTTTTTTTTTTTTTTTTTAAACAAAAATTTTTTTTTTTTTTTTTTTTTTTTTTTTTTTTTTTTTTTTTTTTTTTTTTTTTATGCCTCTTGCTCCAGCTGCAGTTTTGTTTGGTTTGGTTTTTTTTGGTTTGTTTTTTTTTTTTTTTTCTTCTGATGAAACAGCACCAGATCAAACATCAGAGGCAAAGTTTTACAAAGTTTTATTCTGTGCCAAACCATCACTGGTGGCTGGAGAAAAAAGCCACAATCCTGTGCCACCTGAGCACAGACTTTTGCCTCGTGCAGGCTTTGAACACCTGCAAAAAACCTTTCACTCCCAGGATGAGCAGCTGTTAATTCACGAAGGGTCAAGTGATTTCAGCCCTTCTCAACTTATTGATCTGATTTGCAGGGCTCAGAGATAAGAGCCAGCAAACAAATTTGCCCCAGTGTCTGGGAGGTGACGTTTGGGAACGGGTATGGAATGTGTGGATGGCATCCTGGAGATGTTTCAATGCAGGAGAGCTCCTGGCTTTGGCAGAGAGCCAGGGAGGTGCTGTGAGGAGCCAGAAAAATGGGGGAAATGGATCATTTAGCGTGGTTTGATACTGGCACAAAGGGGCTAAAAGGTAGAAAATGGATAAAAAACCTCCGAAATAAAATCATCCTGTTTCTTCCTAAACCTGGAATTCTCTCCTTAATAGAACAGAAATGTCTGTAATGTCATTTGAGTTGCATTTGTGCCTCACATTTCATAGTTTTCCACCTATGTCTTTTGTCCTTGTCAGCACAGACATTCTTGGCTGCTTTCCTTCTTTTTTTTTTCCCCTTCTTTTTCTTTAATAATTTACTGTAATGATTTTTTTAAAACAAAAAGAAAAAAAAACCCAAACACCAAACTAAATTTAACGGCACAAAGGTTTATTAGAACAAAGCCCAAAGTAAAAGGCAGTGATGACACCAACGTCATCTCTTTGCCTTTTTCTCCCTAATCCACAGGCAAATTTCTGAAAGTTTCACTCCATTTATTCTGTTCCCACTGGGATGACCCTTTATCCATGGATTCAGTGGCTTTTTCAAAGGATCAAAATGAAGTGAGAGGTTCAAGGTCAGGGATGTAGGTTCTGGACAGGGATCTTCATTCTTTCCAAAATATAATTCCCTGTATCACTAAATACAACACCTAGACCACTGAAACTGAGAGAGAATTTAAAAATAGACTTTATTTACTGGACTAATCTGCAGTATTGCCTTCTGACTTCCAGTCTGGGGTTTCTTTTGTCAACTGCTCTGCTAGAACACGGAATTCATCTCTTTAGAAGGCTCTGGAGAGGTTTCTATAGAGAAAATAAATGCAGGAAAAACCCCAACAACAATGCAGCAAAACGTGGCCATAATTCCAGTCTGCAAGACCAGAATAATGAAGAAGAGGGAGCTGATTTTGGTTTTTTAAAAAGATTTTTCCAAAACAGACTTGACCGAGCCCGTGTGGGGGTGTGACATGGGCTGGAGGTATATCTGCAGATTGGAGATGATATTAATTAGAGATTCCATCTCTTTTCCCACCACTTCTCACTCCCTGTTCCCTCTACCCATGCAGCCACTTTTATTAGAAGTGTTCCTCCCCCTGCAGCCCCAGCTGATGGTGACAGCGCTCAGGGATGACTCAGGCAGGACACAGGAGCTTCATGTGACCGTGGTGTCACCCAGGATTCATGTTCTCCCCTGGGTTCCTCCCAGACATTCCCAGGGCAGCAGCTCACCAGCCTCTTGCTCCCTCTAGAGCTCTGCAGGGCGGTCCTGGAGACCGCTGGGATCCTGCTGAGGGGAGCTGGTTCTGCTCCAGCCCTGGAGGGGGATGGACCTGGAATGGGGCTCCAAATTCCTGGATTTCAGAGCAGGGCATAGGCAGAGGCTTTGCTCTTGGAGGTTGATCATGGAATCATGGAGAGGACTGGGTTGAAGGGACGATATCAGAGAATTCCAGAATCCCTGAGGCTGGAAAAACCCTCCCAGCCCAGGCAGTGCCAGCTGTGCCCCATGGCCACCTTGTCCCCAGCCCAGAGCACTCAGTGCCACCCCCAGGGGACACCTGCAGGGATGGGCACTGCAAAGCTCCCTGGGCAGCCCCTGCCAAGGCCTGAGCACCCTTTCCATGGGCAAATTCCTGCTGCTGTCCCAGCTGAACCTGCCCTGGCCCAGCCTGAGGCTGTTCCTTCTTGAACTTCATTCTTTGTTTTTCCTCAGAAGTTCTCTGTTTTGCCCAGTCTCAAGGGATCTCCTGAGCAATCCTATAAATGTGGGGACAACTCAGAATCCATCTGAGGTGGTGGAGTCCCCATCCCTGGAGGTGGCACTGAGTGCTCTGGGCTGGGGACAAGGTGGCCATGGGGCACAGCTGGCACTGCCTTGGCTGGGAGGGCTTTGCCAGCAGCAGGGATTCTGGAATTCCATGACTTCAGCTGCCAAATCAGTGACACTTGAAGGCACTTTTGAAGACCAGTCTCTACCAACCCCCCCAAAAGTGTGTCCAGGTAACATTTCCAGCCTCAGCCTTGTATTCCAGCCAGGGCTGCTCGTGTTCCCATTGCTTTTTCTGGAAGGGCTCTGACCTTACACCTCTTGCAATAACAAACATTCCCAAGAGACTTTTTTCCTATCCTGGTTGGGAGGGAAGAGCTGATAGGAGCAGTGAATCCTGGGCTGTGCCCTCACATATTTGAGACCTTGATATCTATGGGAAGGGTTTCCAAAGGCAAACTCTGTCCCATCTCTGGAGAATTTCATCCTTGTGCTCATAAGGTGACTGTATCAGGAGCCACCAGGGATAGTTATAGAGGGAAACGGGGTCTGAAGTGGCTCTTGTACCCCAAAACCCCTTTCATCCTCATCAAAGTGTCCCAGGATGACCCCAGAATGATTGGCTTCCATCCACGCAGCCCTGGGCTGATTTCTGGGTGGTTTTCCATCAATCTATGGGAATGTTGAACCCAGAGGCTCTCGGATTTTGATGTTGGCTCACGGTGCTGGTTTGCTGTCACTGCTGTGACACTTTCAGTGTGACTTTTGGAGGCACCCAAACAAGGGCAGAGTTTCAGGATGACTTTTGGGAGTGTTTGGTCCCTTTTTCCAGTCACCAGCGAGGTCAGGTCCTCTGTGCCTGACTCAGTTTTGGGCAATCTGTCTGTGCAGACACCCTGGGTGTATTATGCAAGTGTTGTTGGAAATAAAATCTGTAGCATAACACATAAAACCCAGGAGATGTTTATGGCCCTGCTGTCATCCCAAACCAGGAATACCCACAAACCCCACATTTAACTCCCAATCCCTCCAATCCAACCTTTGTTAACCAGCCCCATAAACGATGAATAATTCAGGAGTGATAAAACCACTCAATAAAGCTGGATGGAAAGGGGACAGAAGGAGCAGGGAGGAAAAGACAGGTGGAATTTTTGTGAGCAGCAGTGACCCAGGTTTATAGTTCCAGGGGCTGTGGTTAACCAGGATGTGGTTCATGGGCACAAGGAGTGACCCAAGTGTCCTCCTGCTCTGCCAGTCCATTTCACACCCCCACACAGGCTTGGTTGAGTTTGTTCTGGAAAAAAATCTTTTAAAAAAACCAAAATCAGCTCCATCTTCTTCATTATTCTGGTCTTGTAGACTGGAATTATGGCCACGTTTTGCTGCATTGTTGTTGGGGTTTTTCCTGCATTTATTTTCTCTATAGAAACCTCTCCAGAGCCTTCTAAAGAGATGAATTCCGTGTTCTAGCAGAGCAGTTGACAAAAGAAACCCCAGACTGGAAGTCAGAAGGCAATACTGCAGATTAGTCCAGTAAATAAAGTCTATTTTTAAATTCTCTCTCAGTTTCAGTGGTCTAGGTGTTGTATTTAGTGATACAGGGAATTATATTTTGGAAAGGAGGAAGATCCCTGTCCATTTTACATTTCTATTTAATTTTCTATTGAAATTTCTATTGAAATTTAGTCTTATTTATAGAGCAATTTCTATTTAATTTCTACATTTCTATTGAAATTTCTATTGAAATTTAACCTCATTTATAGAGCTATTTCTATTTCATTTTTACATTTCTATTTAATATGCTATTTACATTTCTGTTGAAATTTCTCTTTAAAATTAGCCTTATTTATAGAGCTATTTCTATTTCATTTTTACATTTGTATTTAATATCCTATTTAACATTCTATTTACCTTTCTATTGAAGTTTCTATTAAAATTTCTATTGAAATGTCTATCAAAATACAGCCTTTTAAATAGAGCTATTTCTATTTAATTTTTACATTTCTATTGAAATTTGTATTGAAATTTGGCCTAATTTATAGAGCTATTTCTATTTCATTTTTACATTTCTATTGAAATTTCTATTAAAATTTAGCCTTATTTATAGAGCTATTTATATTTAATGTTTACATTTCTATTGAAATTTCTATTGAAATTCAGCCTTATTTATAGAGCTACATCTATTTCATTTTTACATTTCTATTTAATATCCTATTTACACGGAAATTTCTATTGATGTTTCTGTAGAAATTTGGCCTTATTTATAGAGCTATTTCTATTTCATTTTTACATTTCTATTTAATATCCTATTTACAAGGAAATTTCTACTGATATTTCTATTGAAATTTGGCCCTATTTATAGAGCTATTTCTACTGAATTTTTCCATTTCTACTGAAATTTGGCCATATTTATAGAGCTAACTGAAGCAAACAATAAAAATCTGTGGGAGGGTATAAACTCCTCACTGGGGCTGGGGCCAGGGGGTGAAATGAGGGTGAGGGAGGAAGAACCTCAATTTCCTCACAGCAATTCCTGGTTGCCCTCTCGGGGTGACGTCCCCTTGTCTCTGGCTGGTCCAGAGGTCCCTGCCAGCCCTGAGTCCCCTGATGATGACAGAACCATGCTGGAGCTGCTGCCAGGCAGTGTTTTACTGCTGCCAAGGCCAGCACCATCAGCTGAGGTCTTCTCAAAGATGCAGAATGTTATTTCTGCTCTTTCACAAATTCCACGAGTAAATGCAGGGGTAGTGTTGAGTATTGTATTCTTTTTTGCCAGGGTCAGGATTCAATGTGTGAGAGGGTATTTTTTGTTGGGATGCACAGAAAGTCTCAAATTCTCAGTAACCAGGGTTCCAACAGGGTAGCAGAACTTTTCCCAAAACAGAGCCATGCTGTGCACAGAAGAGCTTGGGAAAGGCCTTCACAATTTTCTTGCTGAATAACAGAGAAACTGAGCCTTGTCCTCTGCTGAGGCTTCATAAAATATTTTAATTCTCTGTGGACGAGATGTAGGGATTTTTATTTTTCATTTTTTTCCATTCCCTTCTTTCTTGGCATTGCAGTAGCAGCTGATTTTCAGAGCTCCACAAGATGGAATTGATCTCCTGCTGGCCTCAGCCATGGAGTGTGGGATTTTACAGCCTGCCTGGGGGATCTGAGCACCCACTTCCCTTGGGTTTCAAAAGTACTCCTGCTCAGATTCCCGTGGCAGTTTTGGAAAAGCCAGCCACGATTTCCCAACCTCCCTGAACGAACTCCCTTTAGAGAGCCCAGGTAACACACCAGAGTCAGGAACATCAGATAAACCTTGACTCTTCGGGGTAACCGCCTGTTTTTTTACAAACAGAGTGTAGATGATTTAAATACAAATTAATTTTGTTTCCCCGAAAGCTTTGAGCAGTTGCCACAGAGGGAATGAATCCAGCACCAGCATTCTACACCCCATAAAACCTTTCAGTGCCTTGCAGGGTGTTCGAGCTCTACCAGAAACGAGGAGTTTGCTGTTCTCAACACTTGCTCAGGGATTTATTTTTTTTTGTACTCAGTAACATTTTCCTTTTTTCTGTTGCAGGGAAAAGCTTCACTCTGACTATCACAGTCTTCACAAATCCTCCCCAAGTAGCCACGTACCACAGAGCCATCAAGATCACAGTGGATGGACCTCGGGAACCCCGAAGTAAGTGAGCTCAGGAGAGAATTCCCAGAGGGATAAACTGATTTAATATAGGGGCTCATCCCCATCCACACGAAATCCAGCAGCATGTGAAAAAATAGGAATGTTTTCAGCTTTAAAATGGTTTTTATCCTGCCTTCCTGACGTGCTCTTTCTCACTGGTGTCCAGCTGATCCAGTGACTTGCATTTCTGAAATACCCAGCCAGGCCTGGCTTGGCCCAAACCCAAGAGCTGACTGAAGGGATGCTGGGAAAAGGTGGGCAGCAGTACCTGGCACATCATTTCTTGCTTTTCAAATGTTAAGGGCATTTTAAAGCATTGAAAACCAATATGGCATCGATCAAACCCCTCAGACTCAGCCACTCTGCAAACAGGAATAAATGCCATGGTTTGCTGCTTGCTGGAGTTCCCTGAGCCTCAGCTGTGGGACAGCTTGGGAGAAGCCATTGATTTACACAGACAGCAAATCCTTTCTTTCCTTTTTTCTTTTCTTTCTTTCTTTCTTTCTTTCTTTCTTTCTTTCTTTCTTTCTTTCTTTCTTTCTTTCTTTCTTTCTTTCTTTCTTTCTTTCTTTCTTTCTTTCTTTCTTTCTTTCTTTCTTTCTTTCTTTCTTTCTTTCTTTCTTTCTTTCTTTCTTTCTTTCTTTCTTTCTTTCTTTCTTTCTTTCTTTCTTTCTTTCTTTCTTTCTTTCTTTCTTTCTTTCTTTCTTTCTTTCTTTCTTTCTTTCTTTCTTTCTTTTTCCTTCCTTCCTTCCTTCCTTCCTTCCTTCCTTCCTTCCTTCCTTCCTTCCTTCCCTCCTTCCCTCCCTCTCTCTCTTTCTCTCTTTCTCTCTTTCTTGCTTTCCTCTTTTTCCTACACTTTTTAGAAATAATAAAGCACAAGGAGGAGCGAAAGGATTTGATGTTCCCAGGGAATGCCCAAGCCCTGCACACAGGGAGTTGTTTTGTTCAGGTGCTGAGAGCAGACGTTTCTCTCTGGCTGAAATGGGAGTGAGGGTGGAGCAGATGTGCAAGGAGACATCACAGAATCAGGGAATGGTTTGTGGTGGAAGGAGTCTTGAAGATCATTTCATTCCACCTCAGTCACCTTCCCCTGTGCCAGGCTGCTCCAGCCCCAGTGTCCAGCCTGGCCTTGGGCACTGCCAGGGATCCAGGGGCAGCCCCAGCTGCTCTGGGAATTCCATCCCAGCCCCTGCCCACCCTGCCAGGGAACAATTCCTCATTGCCCAGATCCCATCCAGCCCTGCCCTCTGGCACTGGCAGCCATTCCCTGGCTCCTGTCCCTCCATCCCCTGGAAATTGTCTCTCTCCAGGTTTCCTGGGGCTCCTTCAGGCCCTGCAAGGCCACCCTGAGCTCAGCCCAAAGCTTCTCCTGTGCAGCTGAACACTGCCAGCTGTGCCAGCCTTTCCTGCCAGCAGAGCTGCTCCATCCCTCTGCTCATCAGAGGCAATCCTTGGCCTCAGTCACCACCCCAAAGAGGCATTTGCATATTGTTATCAAAATGTAAATTGAGGTTTGGGATGAGTTTCTCGCTCCCCTCCCACACCCTTGGCAGAAGTTCTGGACGTTGCTTAAGTGGAATTGTCCCAGGAGAACAGAGCAGCAGGACTCAAACACCCTCCAGGGAATGAGACTCACAGCTTGGGGCTGCTTAACCAGGAAAGAAATGTTTCATCCTTCAGCTAAAATAGCTTAGAAAACTCAGGTTTTCTTCTGGAGCCTTCATTTACCTGAGTTGCATCATGATCCATGTTTTTAGTGGAAAATTCTGACATATTTTTTGGATTTGAGGACAGGCCTTAAAACAAATACTCTGTCAGAGTAAAGCTTCTTATTTATTTATTTATTCTTATTTCTTTGGTTTGTTGTTTGGGTTTTTTTATTTAAATTGTGGTTGAATGGTCCCTGAAAAATATCCTCAGTGAACCAGGCAGCTGCGCACATAAAAAAGATATTTGCGTATGCAAATTCCAGATTTGCATATGCAATTACCTGGGCATACTCACGGTTTGCAGACAATGAGTAAACTCTAGCTCTTTGAATATGCATCTGCTTGAAACAAAATCCTCCTGCAGGCAAAGCTTCTGTTGGAAATCAATTCTACAGTTGGTAGAAGAGTTAATATTTAATGAGATGCTGCATTTTAAGAAGGAAGTGGAGATAGGATCCACACGGAAGCAGCGCTCGGATCTGCCCGACCCAAATGCATGCAAAGGCTTCCTTGGAATTCATATCCCTTGTTTTAGGGAAATGAACTGCACACAGTGGGAGGTTTGAGGCACCTCACGAGGAAAGATTGGGCTCCCCCCGGCAGGAATTCACAGCTTTTTTACTGCTGAGTCATTCATGACACAGCACAAAGGGATTGTGGGATCATTGAATGGTTTGGGGTGGAAGGGATTGAAGCTCATCCAGCTCCACCTCTGCCATGGCAGGGACACCTTCCCCTGTGCCAGGCTGCTCCAGCCCCAGTGTCCAGCCTGGCCTTGGGCACTGCCAGGGATCCAGGGCAGCCACAGCTGCTCTGGGCATCCCCTCCCTCCCAGGGAAGGATTTCTTCCCAAGATCCCATCCCTCCTCTGCCCGCTGGCACTGGGAGCCATTCCCTGTGTCCTGACACTGCAAAAGGGAGAGGGACTGAGGTCAAATCCAGGTCTCCAAGGGATTTTTCCAAGCTCACAGGACAACGCACCAGGCCATGAATGGGATGTGCCCAAACCACAACAGCCATGGCATGAGGTTTGCCTGGTGTGAGGATCAGGCAAAGGAAGAGAAAAGTGCTTTGAGGGGAGAAGGAATCACAGGTTCTAACAGAAAAGCAGCCAGAGAATACCAGAATCCCAGAATAGTTTTGGTTGGGAGGGATTTTAGGGATCATCCAGTGCCACCCCTGCCATGGCAGGGACACCTTCCCCTGTGCTAGGCTGCTCCAGCCCCAGTGTCCAGCCTGGCCTTGGCACTGCCAGGGATCCAGGGGCAGCCCCAGCTGCTCTGGGCAACCTCTCCCAAGGCCTCACCACACCCTGGGGGAAGAATTTCTTCCCAAAATCCCATCCAACCCTGCCATCTGTTTAAAACCATTCCCCTTTTCCTGTCACTCTTTGCCTGCACAAAAAGTCCTTCTCCTTTCCTTTTAGAAGCTCTGAGCTCTCCCTGGAGCCTTCTCCTCGCCAGGCCCAACACCCCCAGCTCTCCCAGCTTTTCCAATGATTCTATTTTGCTCCCTTCATTTTTAAGTGGGCTTCAAATTCCTCAAATTTGACTTCTCACCAATATTTCCAAATCACATCAACAACCACTAGGGTGTTTTTTCCCTGAGTTCCTTTGATGGAGACATGGATTGGCCTGGATCTGTGGTGAGCCCTGTCAAACCAGGCCTGCCATGGCCTGAAGGGATTTAGAAGGATATCAGCCTTCTTGGATTGGGATGGGAATCAAAGCAAACACTGCTGGATTTGAGTGTTTTCCTTTCAGTAATAGATATTTGGGAACATTCTCCCAGATCCATGGCTCACTCACTCACTTGGGCTGAAGGAATTCCAAACAGGCCAAGATGTGTTTTCTCCTGATTCACAAGAGATCTGTGGAGCAATGGGAACAAAATGAGATCCTCCTGTCTTCCAGAGATCTAGACAAACCTGCTGAGCTCCAAAACCAACTCCAACAACAGTTTTTGATTAATTTCCTAAAACCAACTCAAACAACAATTTTTTGATTCATTTCCTTCATGGCTTTGATGGTTCTCAGACAGCCTGGATTCCAATAAGTGCAAGGGGCCGGGGGAAATTCAGATTAAGGATTAGAAACAATTTTGTCCCTCACAGAATAATCAGGAGTTGGAATGAGCTGCCCAGGGAAGTGATGGAGTCACTATCACTGGAATTGTCCCAGAGGAGTCTGGATGTGGCCCTTGGGGACATGGATTGGGGTGATGCTGGTGGTGCTAAAGGTGGGACTGGGTGATCTTGAGGGGCTCTTCCAACCTTTCTGGGATTCTGTGGCTTTTGGGCTCTCTGGGATGTGTGGAGGTGACAACAGGTGACAATAACGCTGTCACAGTGGGCCACCTTTGCTCTGCAAAGGCCTGTGGACATTGTGTTCCTGCACACCCCATCATCCATGGTTGCTGGGATGTCCAGCTCTTTGGCCAGCAGCACGTCTAAATTTGCCCTCCAAATTGTGATAAATTCCTATTGGTGGGAATTTCACATTTTCCTTTTTGTCCCATTGGATTCCAGTCTTTTCCTACCCAGAGAAAACTTCTCAAATTGTCACAGCTCATAAAGAGAGCCAAGGTACTTAAAAACCTGGCTCTTCCTCCCCTGCTTTCATTATGGATTTTTTAAACCTCTTTTGAACTGAGCATTTTTATTCCCCACTTCTGAATAAATGCTTATTTTCAATTTTTTAATTTTTTTTTTTTTTCTGAAAAGAAATCCTGCTGCACTGTCAGGGAGAAGGGCAGGATGACCTAACCCATCATTTTCTTCTCCAACTTCTCTGATTCTATGATTCATAAAGCAATTTCTGTTTTTATGAGCAAGGTCCATGGGGAAAATCATTAGCAGAAACCAGATCAAGAGTAGTGCTCCTGATGAAAATACTTTTGGTTAGGAAACTTGGTAGAAATAGTCTGAGTCCCAAATTAAATATTTCCCTTAGGCCATTTGACCTGCTGTGTACATCTGCTGAAAAATTAGGTTTTATTCTTCTTTTGACTGCTTTTTTCTGCTTTTCCTCATTGAATTGTTTTAACCTGCATAGCTCTGAAAAATTCACTCATGGCCCAGGTGCCTGAAAGTGATGTGAAAGGAAAAGGCTATATGGATTTAGCCTAAAGTTAAGATGGGCATTAAATGTGATTATTCCCTGTTGGATATGTAGTTTTCCCAAATACTTTTTGGGGAAAAAAAATATCCAAGAGTGGGATGCTGAGGGGTGTGGACAGAGGGAATAATTTGCTGAGCAGGGGTTGAGAAGGAGCCTGAAAAGCTGCTGGTTCTGTTCTGAAGGAAATCTCATCCTACCTGAGGTCATTTTTAGGGAAACCTCAAGAACCTTTTCCTAATATAACAATAACAAAAGTCAAACTCTTCTCCAAAAAACCCTTTTCATTATTTCAGTGGGCTGAAATAATATAAATGCTTTTATTTCTTTCTCATTTTCTGCTGCAAGTTTCTGCCTCATTTTGGAAGCTGAGACTGAATTGTACCAAATAACAACTTAGAAACCATAAAAAATGAACCATTTTGTTACTGGAAAATACCCAACATTTACATTTCAGTGGTGGATTAGGATTAAATTTTAGTGGAAGGATTCAGATCCTTCCACTCACTTGGAGTTACAGGGGCTGAGAGTTATGTAGGAGAAAAGACACGAAGGAGGTCCCAGCCCTGGGAGGAGCTGGAGCTGCTGCAGAGAGCCCAGAGGAGGCTCCAGGATGAGCAGAGGGATGGAGCAGTTCTGCTGGCAGGAAAGGCTGGCACAGCTGGGATTGTTCAGCTGCACAGGAGAAGCTTTGGGCTGAGCTCAGGGTGGCCTTGCAGGGCCTGAAGGAGCCCCAGGAAACCTGGAGAGAGACAATTTCCAGGGGATGCAGGGACAGCACCCAGGGAATCGCTGCCAGTGCCAGAGGGCAGGGCTGGGTGGGATCTGGGGAATGAGGAATTGTTCCCTGGCAGGGTGGGCAGGGGCTGGGATGGAATTCCCAGAGCAGCTGGGGCTGCCCCTGGATCCCTGGCAGTGCCAAGGCCAGGCTGGACACTGGGGCTGGAGCAGCCTGGCAGAAAGGAAGGTGTCCCTGCCATGGCACTGGCTGATCTTTAATGTCCCTCCCACCCCAAACCATTCCATGATATGAATTCTGTACAAAAGCAGTCACCTTTTTTCCAATACACGCTTCCTTTTTTTTTTTTTTTTTTTTTTTAATTTTGCACAAAGCTTACAAATCTCTGAATTCTAACAGATAAAGGATCTCATTAAGGAAAGACAGGAATTCTTGATTTCAAGGCCTTTTATCTGGAGACAAAACTGAAATGTGATTATTTCATGGCACTCCTCCAGCCTAAACTTTCCTAAGCCTAAGCTTTTTTTTCTCAGGTTTTCTTCCTTCTATCCCATCTAACCCTGCTCTCTGACACTTTATAGCCATTCCCCATTTTTCTGTCACTCCATGCCCTGGTGAGAATCCCTCTCCAGCATTTTTGTAGCCCCTTTATGTATTTATTGAATTTAACTGGTTTGCAATGCAAAGGACTGTTCAATTTATAGGAATTCCTGGCACAGAGCAGTGCTGGTGAGGATCCTTTCTGTCCTATCAATAAGTTCAACCTCAGTAGGTTTTTAACACTCCTATCTTTGAGGATTCATGGTGCAGACACTCCTTTTCCATACGGGAAGGGATTATTTTCCCTGGCATTCATCAGTCTCTCTGCTGAGGCTGGAGGGTTGGGATTGGGTGATATGAGGCAGGGAATTTGTAATTTATTTAGTTCAATGAAATGGTCAAATACGTGGAGCAGGAAACCTGGTGACAACATTGCTTTTCTGGGAGTGCAGTAGATCCTACAGAATTGCTTCCCAAATAATTTTGGGGTTTTTAAAATGAAACACAGAAGTGTTGACAGGCCAAGCTCCTTCTTTGAGAAATCAGTGACTTGGGAAGCCAAAGCTGCTGCACTGTGGGTTAGGAATGAAGTCAAGTCTGACCCAGTCCTGCAGAAATTATTTCAACCTCTTTTCTTAAAGTCACTTCATCCCACACAGCTCTTTTTTCACCCCTCTTGAATTAACATGACTTTCAAGCTAATAATTTTGGTGACCCTCCTTGATGTTTCTGTGCTGAAATCAGGGGGAAGGGCTCTGAACTGTGACAAAACCACAATCAGCTGAACGTAGATTATTTCTGAACGTGCCTCACTAGGCCTGACTTTCTCTTGCCAACTGCACTCTCTACAAAGGTTTTGTAGCTGTTAAAAGCAGCGAAGAAGAACAAAATCTTTGGGGACAAGAACATTTTCCATAGGAATAGGAAAATATGAGGGGAAAAAAGGATTTGAGGCAGAGGCTGGGGCTGGGAAAGGATGGGCCTGGAGTTGGATCCCTCAGTGGAGGTGCCTGTTGTGGGTTTTAAGGAATTATTTTGTGGAGTGGAGGTGCCTGTTGTGGGTTTTAGGGAGTTATTTTGCCTTTCCCCTTCCCAGAAGGAGATTTGCTGGCAAAGCTGGGCTGTTGGAGCATCAATCCCGCTGTCCCTCAGGACTGGCAGAGTTTTCCTTTAGAGTTTTCCTTCTCTCTGTGATCTGATCTCTCCTTCCTCAGCTCCTCAGGGGACTGGGAGAAGGGAGAGGGAAACTTTCACCCCTCCTGGAGAGCTCAGACACTTCTGTTTGCTAAAGAAGATTTTAGCAGTGCAGGATCTTTTTTAAAGCCTCAGTTCTTGAGGAGATTCCTTATTTAGGGGTTCCCCAAAACACCACGAGTGTAAGGGAAAGGCTGGAAGAAGCTACATGGCATTTTCAGTGAACAGCTCCTATTTTCTTCTTGAAATAAAGCTACAAAGAGTGGAAATATGTTGGAGTTCTGGCTGCTGAGAATTTGAGACTCTCTGTGCTGCCAGGCACTGATCCCCAGGAGAACACTGCATTGACCTGAGGCCCTGGAGAAGCTTCCAAAATGGAATGACAGAACTGGGATTGTGGGTGTGCAGTTTGGGTAGAAGTGTGTGATATCACAGGGTGGAAAACTTAGAGTTTGGGGCTTTAGAATATAGTAATATATATGGAGCAAGCCAAAAACTGGCAAAAATCCACCTGCACTGCAGCTCCTCCCAGTTTTGCCGTCCCCTGGATTATCAGCTGGAGCGTTCCCTCCTTGCAGCCCCACACAAAACACCACAGGCTTTTGCTTCATGGTGGTGAAGAATGGAAAAAAGGCTTTACTTTGGCTCTGCATCTCCATTTATGCTCCTGCTCTTTGGGAATACTGCAATGGCTGCCCGGGGAGGTTCTGCAGTCACCATCCCTGGAGGTGTTTAACAAAGCCTGGATGTGGCACTGGGGGCCTGGGTTTAGTTGAGCTGTTGGGGCTGGGTTGGACTCGATAGTCTTGAAGGTCTCTTCCAACCCAGGGATTCTGGGAATTCTGTGGAATTGCAGTGAGGAAATGCATTTTCTCTCAGTGTTCATGAGAAATCTCGCTCAGGCTGATCCTGTGCCTGTGCTGTGTGAGTGTGTGCAAAGCAGGAGTGACAGAATGCCTGGGAGAGAATTGTGTTCTTCCAGTGCCCAAAGGGGCTCCAGGAGAGCTGCAGAGGGATTTTTCACAGGGCAGGACACTGGGAATGGCTTTAAGCTGAAGGAGAGCAGGGATGGATGGGATATTGGGAAGGAATTGTTCCCTGGGAGGGTGGACAGGTTCTGGAATAGAAGCTGAATAGATCCCTGGAAGGGTCCAAGGACAGACTGGAATAACATGGGATAGTAGATGGTGTCCCTGCCCATGACAGGGATCTTTAAGGTCCCTTCCAACCCACACCATTCCATGATTCCATGAGAGGCCATCTCAGCTCTTCTTGGAATCATCAGGGCAGGTGTTGTCTGTCCTACAAGGACACAATGTCCTCATAAATCACTTAAACACATCCTAAAGAGACAGAAGGATGGGAACATCTTCCCTGCCTTCCTTAATCATGGAACAGGTTAGGAACAGCATGTAAAAATGGGAGGAGGCAGCAGAAAGAATTTCCCCCGTCATAAACAAAACATGGAGACACTTTAATTTTATTTTTCTAATAGTGCCTGACCTTTGTTCCTTTATTCTTCCTTTGAGTTTGGAGCTCGAGTCCCACATCCACCAGGCCACCTTCTGGGGCTGACCAGTCCAGAAAAGCCAGGCTGTGTCACAACCCTCAGCACATAAAGCTGCAGGAAAGGGAAAAAAAAAAACCAAACCAAAAACATTTATGGGACAGTGTTGATTTTATTATTAAGGATTCTGTTTGTCTGATTCCTCCCTCCAGCCAGCACCACGGGCTGTTCCTCATTACCTGCCCCACGTATCTTCCCAATCTCACCACAAAGAGTTTGGGTTGACCACACCACTTCCCTCTTGAAAGTTAATCCAGTTTGACTCACCCTGAGCAGCTCGGCTGAGCCAAGGAAAACAAGGCAAAGAATAACCTGCTTGTATCCACTTTGGAAACTTCTCAGAGGCCCTGCTTTCAGAGTGCTCCACAGTAGCTCACTATATCTCCCTGCAGCTGCAGAGAAAATCAGGGAAGCAAAAAAAAAAAAAAAAAAAAAAAAAAGGGTTCCAGAAGTTAAAATAAAGCCCAGGCAGAACCACGTGAAATTTATGAGTTCACAGTGCAGCGTTAGTGCAGAGGAGGAACCCACTGATTAAAATAGCCAAACTCATTTCTGTGGAAAACCAGGAATTTTCAGCTATTGTGTGGCAGCAGCAGGCATTGGGTTTGGTAAAAGCAAAGGTCTGAAGTTCAAGGGAGTGTGTGTAGCCCCAGTTATGCTCTTTTCTTGGGCAGGAGCAAAGCTCCACGTGGTCAAAGTGTGAGCAGTCAGCACCTACAGGGAGTAAATTGAATTTGGTGTTGCCAAATTGCCCTGGTTTATATAAACACCGAGGCACAGGACCTGATCTTGAAGGTGCAGGTGCCTTGTTCAGCCCTGGCTGAGGGTGAGTGATGGGGACCTTTCACTGCCTCGAGACATTTGTGATGAAATGTTCCTGTCTGAGCAATTCCTCTGCTGTTTGTACAACCACTGCCCTGTATGGAGTCACTGCACAGGTGACAAATGTCCTCACCCCTGGCTTTTCCTGCTCGGTGTCTTGGTTTGAAAAGCCAAGTGTCTGCTAAGGAAGGCAGGATCCTCCCTTGAAATGTAAAATGTAAACCTTCTCCCTCTGAATTATTATAATTTTGAAATTAAGGGGCTCTCAGGCAAAAATATGGGAGCAGGAATAACAGTTCTTTAGTAGGAAAATTAAAAATACAAATGCAATAGTACAAAAAAACCCCAAAAAAAAAAAAAACACCACTGCCAGAGTCAGAACAGACCCTGCCCCCCTGTGTGTCAGGGTGGTGGCACAGTCCCATCCCATGGGGGCTCAGCCCTCCTGCAGTGCCAGCTGTGCTTCTGCTGGAGCAGGGATCCTGCACAAGGCTGCAGTTTTCCTCTGCAGCTCCAGGGCTGCTGGAGATGGGCCTGCTCTTCCTCTGGGAATGCAGGGCAGGAGAAAGCTGCTCCCAAGGGAATGCAGTAGTCAGAGGCTGCTGTGCTGTTCCAGGCTCAGATTGTATCCAGGTAGGAATGCTTGGCTCCTCCCCTGGGCGGAGCATCTCCCCATGGGATGCTGGAATTTGATCAGCCCTGCAGGGACACTCCCTGGCCATGGACAGCAGAGATCTCCTGGAGGGAGGATTGGTTGTGGGCGAGATAAAGAAAAAACTGCCCAAAGAACAGAGAGAACTGCTCCACTTCTGACAGATGGAAATAGAATTCACACCCCCATTTCCAGCCTAAGACACTCAGGATGAGGGAGGGGCTCCAGAAACGTGATTGAGGTGCCTGAGTGAGGTCTCTATGTCCAGCAGAAACCTTCTCCCAAGGGCTGCTCTTGTACCTCGAGTCCTGGTGCAGTTTTGGGTGTCTTAACAGAAGATCAAAACCTCTTGGAGAGTGTCCCAAGGAAGTTCTCAAGGTGGGGAAGGCTCTGGAGAGGCTGAGGGCATTGGGTTTATCCTGCTGGAGCAGAGGACACTGAGGGCAGAGCTCCATGGGGCCAACTCCTGCTGGAGCTGGGCCAGGAGAGATTTAGGTTGGATTTTAGGGAAAGGTTCTTCCCCAGAGGCTGCTGGCACTGCCCAGGCTGCCCAGGGAATGGGCACGGCCCCGAGGCTGCCAGAGCTCCAGGAGCCTTTGGCCAGCGCTGCCAGGGATGCCCAGGCTGGGCTTGGTGGGCTCTGGGCAGAATTGGGAGTTGGATCATCCTTGTGGATCCCTCCTAACTCAGGATATTCCAGGATTCCACATGTTTTCAGCAGCTTCCCCTTGGAGAGAGGAGTTTTTTTGTGCCTGTATTTTATTTTTTCTTGGTTTCTCCTTGAGCTGGTGCTGGGCTGCTTGGGGCTCATCCTGCACCTTCTCTCTCAGACAAATCTCCAGCTCTGCTGCCTCAGCCGAGGCTGGAGGGGATTCCTGGGGCACTTTGGGAAGATGCAAGAAAGAAACAAAAGAGGCTTTTGGCAAAGCATTGCTGGGCTTGTGACTCATTCAAACATTGACGAGGGCTTGGGTTTTGGAAGCTGAGATGAGGGAAAGGGAAAAGAAAGCAAAGGTTGTAATTTTACAAACTCATTCAAATTTCGTGATCAACTTCTTCCGTCCAAACCCCAAACGCTTCATGACTTTTACTTCACTGCCATGACCTAATTCCTGGGGTTAATTCCAGGCAATAATTACACTTCCACAAGAGGGAGGGCACAGATTCAGCAAAAGCTGAGGTGGATCTACCCAAAATAATTGTGGTTTTAGTGGAAATACGCTTGTGCTTTGCTGTTTGTACCTCACAGGCCTCACCAGCAGAGCTGGGGGAGAGGAGAAAAAATTCCTGCCTCAGAAATGTGTCAGGATTGCTTTTTGTGGATTTGGGAGCTTGGGATAGACCTGAGGATTTTATGTGTTCATCAGGAGGAGGGAAAGTGAGAGACACCCTGGAAGGCTGTGGAGAGAGGGAATGCAGAGCCTCCACTCATCCTTTTTCCCAGGAATGTTCCCCTGGAGCTCTCCTGACACAACTGGGCCGAGTTTCAGTGATGGACAGGGCTCCCAGCCTGAAATTAGAGCAGAAAATTGGAAATTGGAAGCCCAAGGAGGGCATGGAGTCTCCATCTCCAGAGACATTCCAGCCCCACATGGATGTGTTGGTGTGTCAGCTGCTCCAGGTGGCCCTGCCTGCACTGGGGGAGCTCCAGAAGACCCTTCCCACCCGGAAAATTATGGGATTCTGTGAGCTGAATTTCATTTTCGAGACTATTTCAGGCAAGAGGGTCTGGATCTGGAGTCTCCCACTGCTCAGGTTTGTCCTGGTACAGAATTTCTTCTTTTTACAAATATTCCTCTACCTGTGTTTAACTAAAAATCTAAAATAATTTTTAAATTATTTTAAAAAGGGGAGCTATGGAAAAATATCTTGTCAAAATCTTGTTTAACTACAGTGAAAACACATAGGGAAAAAATTCCAGGACTTCCAAAGGAGGTGCAAGGAGCTCCCTGGGGTTTCCCAGGTGAAATAGGGAGAGCAGGAATCTGTAAATCCTGGTTCACCTTTTTGATGTCCCTTGGTGGAAAATTGAAATGCTCAGCACAGGATTGGACCATAAACATCATTTTACCTGCAGTTATTCCAAGGGAGGAGCAGATTTTTCCAGCCAGGCTGAGCTTTGCAGAGGAACTGAGAAGAGAATTCAGCTGGAAGGGGTTCCCAGTGCCCCAGAGTTCCTCTAGATCAGCCTGGCCACAGAGTCAGGGCCTCATTCCCACATTTCCCAGCCCCAGCACTGCTCCTGCTGCTCATTACAGACAGGCCACTAGAGAATATTATAATATATAATACATAATATATTATATATTATATATTTTATATATTGTATAATATATAATATACACTATATATTATATATGATATATTTAATGTATAACATATAATATATAGAAATATAATATAATATATAATACAGTATATATTATATATATTGTATAATACATAATATAATGTATTATATATTATATATTATATATTATATATTATATATTATATATAAGGAAAGGTAAAGGTTCCTTGGCCTCTGCTTAACCCAATTTTTCCTTATGTATTATATATTATATATTATATTATATATATTGTATAATATATAATATATAGTATATAGTATATAGTATAATATATAATATATAATATACATAATACATAATACATAATACATAAGGAAAGGTAAAGGTTCCTTGGCCTCTGCTTAACCCAATTTTGCCTCTCTGAGCCTGAAAGCATCTAAGGATTCCTGCAAAAATGCCAAAAAAATTTAAGGGAAAATTCAGTATTTCAAAGGAAGATAAATGTTCCTTGGCCTGTTCTGCCTCTCTGAGCTCGAAAGCATCTAAGGATGTCTGCAAAAATAAATTTTTTTAAAAAATCAAAGGAAAATTCCAAATTTCAAAGGAAGGTAAAGGTCCTTTGGCCTCTGCTTTACCCAATTCTGCCTCTCTGAGCCTGAAAGGCATCTAAGGATGCCTATGAAAATCCCCAAAAATTAAAGGAAAATTCAATATTTCAAAAGAAGGTAAAAGTTCCTTGGCCTATTTTGCCTCTCTGAGCCTGAAAAGATCTAAGGATGCCTGCAGAAATCCCAAACAAAATTAAAAGAAAATTCAAAATTTCAAAAATTCAGACATTTCAATTTCACTTCCTTGGCCTCTGCTTTACCCAGTTCTGCCTCCCTGAGCCTGAAAGTATCTAAGGAAGCCTGAAAAATAAATAAATAAATAAATAAATAAATAAATAAATAAATAAAGGATTAAAGGAAAATTCAAAATTTCAAGAGAAAATTTCAAGGAAATTTTATTTCTTTTCCTGCACTTGTGCATCCCAGCCTGAGCCTCCACTGCCAGCAGCATTCCCATGGAATAGGGGCTGCCAGGACACTTTGCTGCTGCCATTTCCCCATCCCCAACGCCAACATCTGGCTGCAGGCCAGGGCTGAGTGTTCCAGGGCTCTCCCAGGCTGTAAAACTGCATCTCCCTGCCATTCCATAAAATTGCATTTCCCTGCCATTAAAAGGGGAAGCACTTTCATCTTGCCTCGCTGTCAAAGGCTTGGAAGAACCAATGCCCTCCCTATACAATATTCCAAAAAAAATATTCCATGGCAAAATATTATTCCATGTCAAAAAAATATTCCGTGTCAAAAAGTCCTCCTGACCTCACTCAGGCAGCATTTGGAAGGGATAATCTAAAAAAAAAAGTCAAAAAGCCCCCAAATCCTGTGGTTTAGCCAAGCTGGCTGCGTGTCCTGTTTATTGCAGCATCCCAAACACCAACCCTGCAAGCTGAGGGGGGAAAATGTTTGTTTTTCTTTTCTCTGTTAATTGATCTTTTTCTCTTTGAATTGATTCCCCTGCAAGCTGAGGGGGAAAATGTTCATTTTTCTTTTCTCTTCAAGAGAAAGAGTTTTGGTTTTGGTTTGTTAATTTGAGATTTTACTGATTTTGAGATTAATTTATAATTAATGTATTAAGGAGCGTGGTGGTTTGGTGTTGGTTAATTCCTAATTATTTATTTTTTGTTGTGAGGTAGAATTAGAAGGAAGGTAAAGCAGATTTAAAACTTCAAATGGGTATAAAGAAAAATTTATTAACAGTAACTAAAAGAGGGGAATAAGAATTTCTGTCTCTCTCTTAATCCTTGTGAAAAATCTCTGGGGAGGGGAAGAAGGCAGTGGTTCTACATTGTGTGAGCTCTGTGCCAAGGTTTTCCTTCAACAGCTGGAAGTTTGAGTGATTTTCACCAAGATTTGTGGCCAAAGTGCTTCAGCAGAGCCAAAGCAGCTTCTAAACACCTTCCTGCTGCTCTTTTTCATCCTGGAAAAGGGAGCTCTGGGCTTGTGGCCACCTCACGGGGCTGGCAGCAGAGTGGCTGTCACAGGGTCACCTCCTGGCCCTGGGCAGGGCACCTCATTCCTCTGGCATTCCATTTTCCACCTGGAAAAAGGGTTAATAACAGTGCTGCCTGTCCCAGGGGTGAGCTGAGGATATTTTGTCTGCTCCAGCAAGGTGTTTAGAGGGGAACTTCAAAGCACAGCTAATAAACACCAAAATACAGGTCGCCCTCACAAAGGGCTGCCTGTGCTTTGAGAGTAGCTTGGGAGGAATATTTATATTTGTTACGTTTTTCTGACACACTTCTTCACTTCTCTCCTGCAGAGCTCTGGTGCCAAACAGGTTCTGTGCAGTCAGAGGAGGAGAAATAATAAATAGATTTTTCTGGCTGGGGACAGGGAGGGTAAAGAGGCACTTTTGGAGCTGCATCTTGAGGTGACAATTGCCTGGCCTTGATTCTGAGTGCTTCCCACTCAAAATTAAAATGGAGCCGCACAAAAGCAGCAGGGTTCTCCTGAGGAAGAACCCGTTGGTGCTGCTCTTTCTCCCAAATGGAATTTCCACAAATTCAAGGGATGAGACAGATCTTGGCTGTGCCCCTGCACTGCTGGGAATCCCAGGATGTGGAAAAGGGCCCACACAGGAGGATGGAACACCCCCAAAATTCAGATTGATGCTCTGAAGCATCACGGGAAGGGGTCCAAGTTTCACTCAGTGGATGCAAGGTTTGAAGATATCATGGAAATCAGGAGGAATTTTGGACATCAGGAGGAATTTTGTCCCAGACAGGGTTGTTAAAGGTTCAGATGTGCTGCCCAGGGAGGTTTGGAGTGCACATCCCTGGAGATTCCAGCAGGGCACAAGGAGGGGACTGGGCACAGCTGGGATTCCATGGGACCCTGGATTTCCAACCTCAGGGATTTTGGGATTCTGTGAGACAGGCAGAGATCCTCCCACATCCTGGAGCAGCCTGGCACTGCAGGGTCAGGAGAGGTGGGAAGGGAAGGGGAGGTCCCAGGGGGTGAAGCTTGGCCTTCCTGCTCTCCTGTAAAAGCAGGAGGTGCCTGAGGAGGATCTGAAACCAGGAATGAATGCCAGCGTGGGGCTGCAGCTGGAAGGATGTGGCTCTTGGCTCTGCCAGCCCTGGGTTGATCCTGCTGGAGCTTAAAATAATCCCAATGGATGAGGTATTTTTCACAACTAGTGTGACTCCACAAGCTGGCGTCCACATCCAGGGTCAGGAGCCCAAGGCTGGAGGAACTTCCAGCTTTTCTCTGCTGACAAATGCAGCATTTGCTCCCGACCAAGCAGAAAGTCAGATAAAAGTCCTTTTCATCTGTCTTTGCTTCTCCCCTCCTTTTTTACTTCTATTTTATTTTTTTAAAGCCCTAATGGGTCTCTTTAATGATGAAACCACTGCTATATAATATGTCTTTTTTATATTTTAATTCCTCCCCCTCCCCTTGGGATAATTTACAGCACAGTGTGGAATCTGAGACAGTTCAAGCTGTGCCAAAGGGCCTGGCAATGGGAAGAAATGCCGAGCCACTGAGATTTGGAACCATAAGACGAGTTATAAAATTTAATTTTAGAAATGCAGCTACTGGGAACTGCTTTTAAATGCACATTTTCCTTTTAGTGCATGAAATGGGCCTGTGTCTTGATTGAGCTGTCAGGGTGGCTTGAAAGAGTTCTCTGTAGAGGAAGGGGCCTAGAGGGCTCTGCAGAGAAATTTTTGCTGCTTATTCAGTGATATTCAACATTGAGAGAGGGATTTTTAGGAATGCTTATGGATTAAAAGTTAAGGGGGGGAGTGTGGAATAAGGAGTAGTGGACAAAAAAAATAAAATAATGCCTACTTTTTATATGATCACAGAATGGTTTGGGTTGGAAAAGACCTTAAAGGTCATCTCATTCCACCCCTGCCATGGCAGGGACACCTTCCCCTGTGCCAGGCTGCTCCAGCCCCAGTGTCCAGCCTGGCCTTGGGCACTGCCAGGGATCCAGGGGCAGCCCCAGCTGCTCTGGGAATTCCATCCCAGCCCCTGCCCCCCCTGCCAGGGAACAATTCCTCATTCCCAATATCCTATCTAACCCTGCCTTCCTTTATCTTAAGGTCATTCCCCTTTTCTTGTCACAAGTTCCCCAGTTTCTTCAAGTAGAAAAATGAAGATGTTTGAGCTCTGGGCTGGAGATTTGGGCTGCTTTCCTGGCAGGAGAGCAGGAAACATAAGGCACAAAGATCCATGAGGCACTGGATGTCCTGAGACAAATCCAGTGTGCAGAAATCATAGAATCATAGAATAGAACCATGGAATATGAGCTGAAGGAACCCACAGGGATCACCCAGTGCCACCCCTGGCCCTGCCCAGACCCCCCAACAACCCCACCCTGGTCATCCCTGGCAGCGCTGGCCAAAGGCTCCTGGAGCTGGCAGCCTCGGGGCTGGGACCTTTGAAAAATCTGGGAGAGCTGGGATTGTTCAGCTGCACAGGAGAAGCTTTGGGCTGAGCTCAGGGTGGCCTTGCAGGGCCTGAAGGAGCCCCAGGAAACCTGGAGAGAGACAATTCCCAGGGGATGCAGGGACAGCACACAGGGAATGGCTCCCAGTGCCAGAGGGCAGGGCTGGATGGGATCTGGGCAATGAGGAATTGTTTCCTGGCAGGGTGGGCAGGGGCTGGGATGGAATTCCCAGAGCAGCTGGGGCTGCCCCTGGATCCCTGGCAGTGCCCAAGGCCAGGCTGGACACTGCGGCTGGAGCAGCCTGGGACAGTGGAAAGTAGAAATGTGTCACCTCAGTCCTTCCAGCTGAATCTGGATGTGTCCCAGTGCTGTCCTCATTCTCTGGGACCTTTCCTGTCCCATCCCTGCCCTGGAGCTCCATGGGGACTGTGCTCCAAGGGCTGCTCTGGGAAGTGCTGGACCCTATAATTCCCACGTGGCCATGCCCAAGTCCCCTGTGCCCTGCTGATGCTCGAAATTCATCATTTCCTCTCTTGGAGCTGAGTGTCTGATGGGACCTCTTGTTCCTGGAGGTCCAAGTGGCACCAAGAGAAACCTCATTATGCCAGTTCCAGTTCTGCCGGTGTTTATTTCCCATTCCTATCCATAAAACCATTGCAAAAGAACCCAAAACCAGGATTTGATTTGGTTTGTTATTTTTCAGCCCTGTAGCACTTGTCTGGTTGTGGTGCCTGGTGACAATCTGGGATGGAATTTTTGAGGAGTTATCCTAGTGCAGGTTTAGCACAGGGGCTGTTTCCTACTTTTAGAAACCATGGGGAAGGTAGAAAGTCCCTGAAATTTTTGGTGGCTCTGGTTCTTCAGCCCTGGGCACATCTCAGGCTGCTCCACAATAAGACTGCAAAAATTTAGAGGTTTCCACAATAAGACTGCAAAACTTTCCTTTCAGACAGTCCCAGATTAGGACTTTCACCAGCAGATCAGGGATTGCAAAAACCAGGAAAAAAAATGAAAAATAAACCAAAACCAACCAACCTCATGTACCAAGTGAGCTTTTCTGATCTTTTTCCCACCCCTCCCACACTAGGACATCGGCAGAAAATAGATGAGCAGACAAAGCCCGGCAGCTTGTCCTTTTCTGAGCGCCTGAGCGAGTTGGAGCAGTTGCGTCGCACGGCCATGAGGGTCAGCCCACACCACCCAGCCCCCACACCCAACCCTCGAGCCTCCTTGAACCACAGCACAGCTTTTAACCCTCAGCCTCAGAGTCAGATTCAGGGTAAGTACCCAAAATCCTCCCCCTGCTCGCCCACCTCCATCCCTGCAGCATGTGGGGGCTCATGGCCCTGCTGTGCTTTCATCTCTTTGGGGCTCTCCTTGGAGATCTTTGACACATGAGAGTGTTTAAGGAGTGAAAAGAGGAGATTTTTTTCATGGGTGTTTGGATTTTGGGAAGCCTGGATATTTGAATTCGGGAATTTGGGAAGCCTGGCAGGTTTTAAGAGGTCCATTCTAATCCTCCTTGCCATGTGCACCTCCATCCCTGCAGCCTGTGGGGGTTCATGGCCCTGTTGTGGTTCCAACTCTTTGGGGCTCTCCTTGGAGATCTTTGACACATGAGGGTGTTTAAGGGGTGAAAAGACGAGTTTTTTCGTAGATGTTTGGATTTTGGGGAGCCTGGCAGGTTTCAAGAGTTGATTCTAGTCCTCTATCCCATGACCAATGGGGGATTGCAGCCCTGCTCTGCTTCCACTTCTGAGCTCTCCTTGGAGATCTTGACAAGTGAGAACCTTTGAGGAGTGAAAAGAGGGGTTTCCCAATGGATGTTTGGATTTTGGGAAGCCTGGATGTTTGAGTTTGGGAATTTGGGGATGTTTTAAGAGGTCCATTCTAATCCTCCTTGCGCTCGCCTACCTCCACTCCGTGGCCTACACAGGCTCATGGACCCACTGTGCTTCCATCTCTTTGGGGCTCCCCTTGGAGATCTTTGACACATGAGAGTGTTTAAGGAGTGAAAAGAGGGGCTTCCCAATGGATGTTTGGATTTTGGGAAGCCTGGCAGGTTTTAATGAGTCCATTCTAATCCTCCCTGTGCTCGCCCACCTCCACCCCGCGGCCTACGGGGGCTCACAGCCCTGCTCTGCTTCCATTCCTTCTCGGCTCTCCTTGAAGTTCTTTGACATGTCAGAGCCTTTGAGGAGTGAAAAGAGGGGTTTCCCAATGGATGTTTGGATTTTGGGAAGCCTGGATGTTTGAGTTTGGGAATTTGGGGATGTTTTAAGAGGTCCATTCTAATCCTCCCTGTGCTCGCCCACCTCCACCCCGTGGCCTACACAGGCTCATGGCCCCACTGTGGGACTCCATGGCCCCATCTTTCAGTGACTCTCCTTGGAGATCTTTGGATCTTTGACACATGAGAGTGTTTAAGGAGTGAAAAGAGGGGCTTCCCAATGGATGTTTGGATTTTGGGAAGCCTGGCAGGTTTTAAGGGGCCGGTTCTGTATCTTTCCAGTGTCAGCACAGCTCATGGGTTTTGTTTGCCTCAACCTGCAGAGCCGTTGTTGTCTTGCAAAGTCAGGCCTTGTTCCAGATGTATTTCCCAATGGACATTTGTCCATGAGGGTGCTGGAGAGAGAGGGAAATGCTGTCAAAACCTTGCTTTGACCTTTCCCAGGAAGGCAACAGCAAAGAGAGCTTTGCAAAGTGCTTCATCCCCCCACCTCTGAGTGCTGAGGCATTCCTAGTCCAGTGTCAGCACAGCTCATGGGTTTTGTTTGCCTCAACCTGCAGAGCCGTTGTTGTCTTGCAAAGTCAGGCCTTGTTCCAGATGTATTTCCCAATGGACATTTGTCCATGAGGGTGCTGGAGAGAGAGGGAAATGCTGTCAAAACCTTGATTTGACCTTTCCCAGTAAGGCAGCAGCAAAGAGATCTTTGCAAAGTGCTTCATCCCCCCACAATTACCTCTGAGTGCTGAGGCATTCCCAGGACAGGCTGCTTTGGAGGTGTTTCTGTGCCTGGTGGTTTTCCAGGGGGTTTTGGTGGAATGAAAACCTGCAAAAGGGTCACTCAGGAGTCTGATTTCCTTCCAGGCTCGGATGAAACCGAGTCATCCAACTTGGAATCTTATCTGGCATCCCCTGGGGCTGAGTCTGTCCCTGCCAAAATTCCTGCTGAAATTTGGGCAGTGGGTCAGGTCACCGAGCACTATCAAAATGCAGATTCATGGGGAGATAGACCCAAAAAAGTGGGACAGTGTTGGTTTTAGCAGGTGCTGTTCCTAACAGAGTTTTCCTCTCTTCTTCCAGCCAGAAGGAAATGGGCTCAGTCAAGGTTCTCTGCTGGGATTTGGAGAGGAATAGTTACAGGGAATTGGGATAAGTTCTTATTTTGGGATTTATTTCTGAGAGCAGGGCGCTCTTTCCTGCAGGCAGGAAAGGTTATCACTCACTTCAGGCAACTCTTGGAACTTCCCTTTATTCCCAGGGTTTAGTAGAATTATTGCAAATCTGCTGGGTTTGGGGTGTTTTTGGCAATCATAGAATCAGGGAATGGTTTGGAATGAGTTCAAAAGGACCTTAAAGATCATTTTCTTTCAACCCAAACCATGGGCAGGGACACCTTCCACTACCCCAGGCTGCTCCAAGCCCAGTCCAAGCTGGCCTTGGATGCTTCCAAGGATGGAGCAGCCACACAAGGGTGTTTTTGGCAATCATAGAATCAGGGAATGGTTTGGAATGAGTTCAAAAGGACCTTAAAGATCATTTTCTTTCAACCCAAACCATGGGCAGGGACACCTTCCACTATCCCAGGCTGCTCCAACCCAGTCCAAGCTGGCCTTGGATGCTTCCAGGGATGGAGCAGCCACACACTTCTGTGGACAAGCTGCCTTCCTCACAGGGAAGATTTTCTCCCCAAAATCCCAATCTAACCATACTAAACCCTACTGATTTTACTACTAAAAATCAACCAGTGATCACGTGCTCTACAAAGCAAAAAGAAACTGGAAGCACCACGCAGCTCCTTCCCCTGGCTGGAGCAATTCCAGGTCAGCTCAGGTGAAGGATCCCACCCCTCACACCCCACTCACTTCTCTCCCTGATTTGCAGAGCAAACCACGCTGGGTTTCTCCAGCTCATGGCTCTGTTCCTATAAAAAAATTCCCAAATTTTATTGTGGCTGCTCAGCAGAGCAGACGTGGGTGGAGGTATTGGTGGCAGCCTCACATTCTTCAGCCTCTTGGGAACACTTTCTGCCTGGCAGAGTATCAGGTTTAACACTCAGGATCCCTTTTCCCTGCTTCCCTGTGGAATTCCTGATGGGTTTTTCATGCAGGGCCTGGACCCAGCTGCTCCCTCTGGGAATAGCTGTAGGAGGTGGTTGGGCTTTGCTGGTTCCAACAGGAATTAACGTTTCGCCTGTGGATGCAGCTCAGCCATGGATGTTTCCTCATGGATATTCTCCTCTTCTCCTGCTTCCACTCTCCCTCCCAAACGGGTGTTGTCCATTGAGGATGGGATTGTTGAGGTTTGCAGTGGATATCAGGAAAATAAACCCCAAACTGAAGCCTCTCTCATTTGTCTGTTGCCATCACCTTTTAACTTTCAAGGCTCATCTTTTCAGGGCCACGTTATCACAGCAGAGAAAGCAGTGATGGGGTGGGGAAAAGCTCCAGGACCATCATTGTTCCCTTGGTGATCAAAGTGTGATTGGATTAGGGTTTATCTTCTGGGATATTCATTTCTTGTTATTATTATTATTTTTGGTTATTCAGTTTCAGAGCAGAGGCCTCCAAAACAAGGAAGGGAAGAACCCAAACCAATCTGGGATTCCATGATTCCATGAGAACCAAAACAATTCTGAACCATTTCACACCTTCCTCCCCATTTTGCATCCTGAAGCATTTCCGGTGAAACTTTCTCACCAAAGAGAGGACAAAGTGCTTTTTATAAGACCAAACCCCCATCCATTACTGAATTCCAAGCAGTATCCCAAAATTTTGCTTTAACTCCCACCAGTAGGAGCCACAAGCTGCTCCTCTACTCATCCAAACCCACTTATCTTTCAAAAAAAACCCCCAAAACTAAAATAGACAGAGCAGTTCTTGGATTGCAAGGGGCAGGTTGCCATGCCACTAAACCACTGTTTATTTGTTGAGGTTTTCAGCTAGAAAAGGATTGAGGGCAATTTTAACTTCCTATTTTAGCAAGTCTCAAACAGGAGAATAAATCCTTTTGTTCGGGTACAAATAAAATAAATAGAATAAAGAATAACAAAAAGAATACATCAAGAATAATAAAAAGAATAATATAAAGAATACAAAAATAAAACAAATAAAACCTTTTGTGTCACGGATACAAATCCACATTAAGAGTTGAATTCAGAGCCCATAAATTGCTTTAATTGAATTTTTATGCTTCTTTCATATCACAAGGAGGGAGCCACATCCACCTGTTCCCTTGGAAGTTCTAACCATGGCCAATTCCCAGACCAAAGGGGAACAGGAGGGGAGGAAAAGCTTCCACCACATGGTTTAAGTTCAGAGATTATTTCATGGCAGAACCGAGTGTAAAATGTCAAAGGATTTGACCTCCACACACAGAAAAAGGAGATCCCGACCTCAACTCACCCCTTCCTTTGTGCAGAGGGGAAAACAAAAGCCAGGCAGAGCCATGTGAGCTGTGCTGAGGAGTTCAGAGCCTTAAAAAGCAGTTATATTTATATTTATATATATATTTATATTTATATTTATCTATATATCTATGTATCTATATATTTATATTTCTATATATTTCTGTTTCTATTTCTATTTCTATAATTTATTTATGCATATATTTATATTTACTATGCATTTATATAATTTATATTATATATTTATTTATACTAAATATAAAAATATAATATATATATAATATATGTTTTAAGGTTGAGTTTCTCCCAACACCAGCCTGGACCAGACAGTAAATCCAAAATTCTTAATTTTATGGTGGTTAAAGTTAACCAGAGTGGGTAATTTCAAAAAAAATATGAACATAAGGTTCCTTTACAGCAGAATTTTCTGTAGGGCCAACAGAAATATTTGAAAATTCAGACCCAGAAGATTCTTGTGGCGGCATCGATGTGAAGTTAATGAATTGCATAAATAAATGGGGTTAGGAATAGCATCCAAAAATGTGCAATTAAATAACTTTTTTTTTTTAATTAGCCAAAAAAATCTTCACAGAATCATAGAACCAAAAAAATGGTTTGGGTTGGAAAAGAACCAAATGTGCAATTAAATAACTTTTTTTTTTTTTTAATTAGTCAAAAAAGTCTTCACAGACTCGTAGAACCAAAAAATGGTTTGGGTTGGAAAACCAACCAGTTTTCAAACCAACCAGGGACACCTCCACTGGTCCAGGTTGCTCCACGCTCCATCCAACCTGGCCTTGAATATTCTCCATTATTTTCCCACTGTTTGGATGTTTTCACTTGGGGATTTATTAATTATTTATTGAAAAAAAAAAAATTAAATCAAGCCGTTTTCTCTAGGGAAAACAAATAATCACTTTAAGCTACACCTCTGGTTCTTTTTTAAGGCTTTGATAACCTTAAAATACCTGAGTTTGCTTTTTTTAAAGCAAATTTTGTAACCTTAGATGTTCAGTTTCCCACTTTTATGACCAAATCTAAAATCCCTGGAAACGAGAGGCTGGAATAAAATTGCTGACAGCTCTTGAAGGGAAGAATTAGCCCTGAAAACAAAGCAAGGGAGATCATTTAAAGCTCAGCTCTTTGAATTAACACCAAACACGAGGACTGAGGGATTATTTTGCTACGAGCTGGGCTTTTGTCTTCCTCCAGGTGCACCACACTTTGTTTAAGAGACATTTCAAGGTCCTTGCTATCGGGATCTTGGACAAAAAAACACAGCCTGGCTTTATCAGGGTTCCCAGGAACCCGTGAAAAGCAGGAGGAGAGTCAAGGGCAGCACTGAAACCAGGAATTACAACCAGGGAATTACGAGAGCTTTGTTCCTTCTCTGCCTGCATCAACCCCCAATTTTTAATATTTTAATTTTTAATTTCACTTCATAAGCTGTGTGTTAATCGAAGCAGAAGAATTTGCAGAGTTTCAGAAGGGATTGATGGGGTGGTCACTCTGCCCTCACATTTTGCTGCTAGAAAATGCAATTTTCAGGCAATTTTGGGCATTGGGGTTGGCGTGCTCGCAGCTCCCAGACAGATCCAGAGGCTTCCAGGGTCAGGGAATTCCCAGCTCTTCCCCTTGTGCCACAGGTTAAAAACTGATTCCTTCCATTCCCTTTGGACACCCTGGTGTTTCACCCAGCATGTGGTGCTTTCCCAGCAGATCATCCCCTTCCCACTGGATTAAAAACCTCTCCATCCCAAAAAATACTCCCTGGGATGTCCAGCCAGTGCTGCCTGAGCTCAGCACTTTTCCTTCCTGCCCTGGATTGGGCTGGATCCAGCACTTCTGGATGTTCTCTCCACCCCCAGAATCTTTCCCCACCACGATTTATCCATCTTGATCACAGAAGATCCCCTTTAATGGACCCTCCTCCATCTCCTGGCATGGGAATTTCCACTGGGATCCTGCTCTGGGTGAGGAGGAGGAAATGATCTTCCTCCTTCCCACTCCCTTCCGTGCCAGCAGCCGCCAAAAAGTGAAAAGAAGGAGCTGAAGCCACCCCATGGTGTGGACCCAGAGCTCCAGTGCCACAGCCACAGGAAATTTGTGGGGATGCTTTCCCAAAATATTTTGCCAACCAGATCTGTGGAGCTGGCAGGGCTCCAAGTGGCTCCATCAAAAAAAGGGAATATTATATTACAATATATTATATATCTATTCTATTCTATTCTATTCCATTCCATACCATTCCATTTAGACAGAAATATCTTTTACCTGAGAGTGGAGGATGTGATTTTCAATTATTGCTCAGCAGATGATATTGATATAGAAATCCATCAGTAACTTCCAGAGTTTTCCTTTCTAAGGAGCACTTTTGCAGTGCCATCAGCTGCAGATCCACCTTGGTGTCCATTTGTGGTGTCACAAACCAGTTTGCATCCAAACTGATGAGCACACCAGCTGGGTTAGCATGCACAGAACAATTCCTCTGGAATTCTGGCCCATGGAAATCCACTCTGAGGAAAAATCCCTGCTTTTTCACACCTCCCTACTACAAATCTAGATAAAAAACTACTGTTTTGTAGAATTACAGGATGATTTGGGTTGGAAGGGGCTTTAAAGATATCTCTGTGGCTGCCCCTGGATCCCTGGCAGTGCCCAAGGCCAGGTTGGACACTGGGGCTGGAGCAGCCTGGCACAGGGGAAGGTGTCCCTGCCATGGCAGGGGTGGGATGGGATAATTTTTAAGGTCCTTTCCAACACAAACCATTCCATGACTCCATGAGTCTCAACCCTTTCCTCTGCTGTATCTCAGTCTCCAGATAAAGCCTTTCCCTGCATACTCCAGCTCCCACATGGACCTCCAGGTCCTCAGCAATTCCCTGGATAAATCCCACCTGTGCTGGAGTCTCCATTGCCTTTCCAGCACCAGGATCTGTCTGGCTCCTCTAGAATCCCTTCCCTTCAGCCACAGATTTGTCCCTCCTTCATTCACAAAATTCACAGATTCCCAGAATTCCCAGAATCCCTGGGTTGGAAGAGACCTCCAAGCCCATGGAGTCCAGCCCAGCCCCAGCAGCTCAGCCAAAGCCTGGCCCCCAGTGCCACATCCAGGCTGTGTCAAACACCCCCAGGGATGGTGACTGCAGCACCTCCCCGGGCAGCCATTCCAGAACTTTATCACCTTGCTGGAAAAACTCTTTCCTGCTCTCCAGCCTGCATTCCCTTGGTTTAGCTCCCACATGGACCTCCAGGTCCTCAGCAATTCCCTGGATAAATCCCACCTGTGCTGGAGTCTCCATTGCCTTTCCAGCACCAGGATCTGTCTGGCTCCTCTAGAATCCCTTCCCTTCAGCCACAGATTTGTCCCTCCTTCGTTCACAGAATTCACAGATTCCCAGAATTCCCAAAATCCCTGGGTTGGGAGAGACCTTCAAGCCCATGGAGCCCAGCCCAGCCCCAGCAGCTCAGCCAAAGCCTGGCCCCCAGTGCCACATCCAGGCTGTGTCAAACACCCCCAGGGATGGTGACTGCAGCACCTCCCCGGGCAGCCATTCCAGAACTTTATCACCTTGCTGGAAAAACTCTTTCCTGCTCTCCAGCCTGCATTCCCTTGGTTTAGCTCCCACACGGAGCAGAGCGAGGTGAGGATCCAATTCCTCAACACCTGCCCGTGTTCCCAGCAGCATTCCCAGCTCAAGGGCCTCAACCTTGCTCAAGAGCCTCACATCCAGCTTGGAAAATAAAACAAAAAAACAAAACCAGAGGCTTGAAATTGTTTGGCTTTTCCATCAACTAATGGAAAGAGTTATGTCATGGTGGTTAACCCGCAAGATTTCCAAGTGTCGATATATTTGAGATACCAATCTTCATATTCCAAATGCCTGGCACTTCCTGGGATTGAAAAAGCAACAAATATGTTCTCAGTCCCCAAGTAACACCTTCACTTCCACCAATTTTTTCTTCTGCTTTTTTCCCACGTTTATCCCACCACACTGAGCATCCTCAAGGATAACTCCAAGTAACAAAAAGGAAATCTTGGGTTTCAAGCAGAGAAGTTGAGAGATCTGTACTTTGTTCTACGTTTTGACAGTAATTCCATTATTTTTTTAGGCAAATAATTGAGTTTGATTTTTTTACAGAGCATTTAGGAAAACTCAAGAAGCAAAAAGGTGTTTCAGGAGGGTTTTTATAGGTGTCCAAGCACCTAAACCATGGAGAAACCAGTCCCAGCTATGGAGCTGCCTTTGGAAAACCCTCTCCCTGAATCTTTAGGCAGCTCCAAAATTGGGCAGCTCATGCCCAGGCACAGTTTTATTTTTGTTAATCAGTCCATGTCTTTTACCACAGAAGAGCTGATGGATCCTGAGAGCAGAGCTGGCAGGCAGGGACAAGTATTCCCAGTTCAGTTTTGGACTTGCACAGCGATTCCTTCTGGTTTGTTTGGTTTGATCCCCTTCCACTCCCTGAGCCCTTCTCCGTTATATCCTTGGGAAAGTGGAGCTGATCTCTGACCCAGGGCAGGAATTTCCTGCCAGGATTCTCCCAGAGAATTTCCTGGGCTCACTCCTTGCTCCTTTATCTCTCTCAGCTCTCCAAGGTGGAGCCTCTCCCTGCTCTTCTCCTTGTTTTTGGGGTAGCATCTTTCAGCTCTACTTCAGGGGACATTTCTGTCTCCTGGGGTTCTCCCTTTTCCATGGAAACACCTCAGTCTTGCTCCCTCCTCTTTCCCAGGGCTAATCGCATCTCATCCTGGAGGTGTTTAAAGCAAATATCTCTGCCTGCCCCCAGCAGCTCTACTTCAGGGGACATTTCTGTCTCCTGGGGTTCTCCCTTTTCCATGGAAACACCTCAGTCTTGCTCCCTGCTCTTTCCCAGGGCTAATCGCATCTCATCCTGCAAATCTCTCTGCCTGTCCCCATGGCAGGTTTAAACTGGATATTGGGAAGGAATTGTTTCCCGTGAAGGTGAGGAAGCCCTGGAATAGAATTTCCAGAGCAGCTGCTTATCCGTGGAAGTGCCCAAGGAGCAATGTGGGACAGGGGAAGGTGTCCCTGCCCATGGCAGGGGTTGGAACAAAATTCTCTTTAAGGTCCCTTCAGATCCAAACCATTCCATGATTCTGAAGTTTGGATGGCAAACATTCAGCATTTGAGATTTTATTGTGTTTGGGGTTATTCCCCACTGGCCCTCAAAGCATTTTCTTGGCCTTTGAATGTCCCAGTCATGAGGAAGATTAAAAGCACTGATTGCAAAACCCTGCTAAATCAAATCTGAGTTCTTTACAGACAAACCCAGTTTCTTTCCACAGCATTCTCCTCTTTAATCCCCTCTTGGCAGAACACGCCAAGGTTTGGATAGCAGAGCTCAAATTACCTTCCGTGGTAAATAAAACAAACAAGAAATAAATAAATAAGGGCTCCTTACCCTAAAAACAAACACCCACTGAAAACAGCTTCTCCTTCACCTGGTGCTGCCCAGGTGCCAGAAGATGCCACTTGGATTTTGTAATTCAAGGGAGTTCTTTGGCCTCAAATTCTGAATTGAACATCTCCAAACTTGAGCTGTTGTTGGGGGCCGGGCTCTGCTCGCAGGGAACAGGGACAGAGAGGGAACAGCCTCAAGCTGTGCCAGGGGAGGTTGAGTTGGATAATTAGGAAAAATTGTAATTAGGAAAAATTTCTTCCTGGAAAAGGCAGTCAGGCCTTGGCAGGGGCTGCCCAGGGAGGTTTGGAGGTGTCCAAGGAAGGTCTGAACATGGCATTGGGTGCTCTGGGCTGAGTGGGCTTCAGCAGCCGCACGATCTTGGAGGTCTTTTCCAACCTTCATTCTGGGATTTATCCACAGCTCGGGGATTCAAAGCCTCCTCTGCCAGGCCTTTAGCAGGACATGGCATCCAGCAGGATCATTCCCTGAGGAGCCCACGTGGTGCCAGCGCTCACAGGGCTCCTTTTATGCGGCTGAGTACACACAACACCCTTAGCAAACTCATCGCTGAGCTCTCCCTGTGTATTCAGCCTATTATGACCCCAACAAACGGGGATTGTTCACAGGTGAGGAACAATGGGCTGGGATGTGCAGTCAATGACCTGGGGAAGTGCATATTAGATAATCAAATTGGCTCGGTCTGACCATCCCCAGCCTATTTGTACAGCTCTTCTCTTAAAAGCATCGAGAAACAAGAGGATGTTTAAGAGGGCCATTAAAAATTCGAGGGTTTGCTCTCAGGTTGGGTTTGATTTCCAGCAAGAAGCTCCCAGGTCTGTGTCAGAGGTTGCTTTGGTTGGTCTGTGAGGGGCAAAATGCTCAGTTCAATATCAGGGATTCTGGGAGCTCCCAGGGTTTGGTGCTCAGCTTCAGGAACTTTCAGGGATATTTACCCAGAGAGATGTTTGGAATGTCTTTGGTCAAGTACACAAAAATGGGATGGAAATGGAAATAATTGGAAGCAGAAACTATGGGAGTTGTCATCCTCTGTCAGAAATTGCTTGGATTTGAAGGCTTAAAATCATCCAGTGCCACCCCTGCCATGGCAGGGACACCTTCCCCTGTGCCAGGCTGCTCCAGCCCCAGTGTCCAGCCTGGCCTTGGGCACTGCCAGGGATCCAGGGGCAGCCCCAGCTGCTCTGGGAATTCCATCCCAGCCCCTGCCCACCCTGCCAGGGAACAATTCCTCATTCCCCAGATCCCATCCAGCCCTGCCCTCTGGCACTGGCAGCCATTCCCTGGCTCCTGTCCCTGCATCCCCTGGGAATTGTCTCTCTCCAGGTTTCCTGGGGCTCCTTCAGGCCCTGCAAGGCCCCCCTGAGCTCAGCCCAAAGCTTCTCCTGTGCAGCTGAACAATCCCACCTCTTCCTGGCCTTTTGCACATTTAATTACAATTATCAATTGTTTTACGTATGCATTGGCCAATTTGGGCTCTCTCAGCTTCTTGCAAATTAAATTCAGGTGATCAACACCAAGAAAAATCAATGAAACCAAAATTCCTTGGCATAGAAATAATTCCTGTAAATTCCTGCATCCTCTGGCCCATAGGAAAGACAACTCTGAGTGAAAGGGAACTCTTGAATTTCTTGGGGTGATGATTTACAGCTGCCTGAGCAAAGGGAGCACTGGTGATGCTTTCAGCTCTCATTGCATAAAGGTGGATTTCATTTTCCAAACCCCACATCCAAACAATGCTCCTCATCCTGCAACCTGTGAATAACTGCTCCAAAGCACAGTAAATATCCTTTGAGATCCTTGAGAGCTACATAAATATGAGCAATTTTCCATGCAAAACCACTGGCAAATTTGAATTCAGTATTAATTAGTTCATGGGAGAGGGAATCTACCAGCAAACAGGAGCTGCTCTGCCACTCAGCAGAAAAGTGAGCACTTGTGTTAACTTGAAAAGGACAAAAGTGGGAAAGTGGGACTGGCAGGAAAGGTCATGGGGCACAGCTGGCACTGCCTGGGCTGGCAGGGCTTTGCCAGCACCAGGAATTCCATGGAAAGGAAAGGAGACATCTCAAGTGAGGGAAACCCATCCCTGGGTGTTTGTGCCAGGCTCTTGTGCCCAGGGTGGTCTCCAGCATCCAGCTGGGGGAAGGAAGGAAGGAAGGAAGGAAGGAAGAAAGAAAAGAAAAGAAAAGAAAAGAAAAGAAAAGAAAAGAAAAGAAAAGAAAAGAAAAGAAAAGAAAAGAAAAGAAAAGAAAAGAAAAGAAAAGAAAAGAAAAGAAAAGAAAAGAAAAGAAAAGAAAAGAAAAGAAAAGAAAAGAAAAGAAAAGAAAAACAGCTGTGCTAATCCCTGTGCTTGTTTAATCATGTTCAGAGCTCCCACACTCCCATGGCAGGGCAGGGTTTTGTTTCAGGAGGGTGGTGCCTACCGAGGGCACGTCCATGTGATTTTTGTATTTGTACATTAAACATTTCCCCAAGATGTAATTCCTTCCCTCCTGCACTCAGAATAAAGAGGCTTTACGAGGCGAGCTGCCTGCAGAAAGCCAGCAGAGGAGGGCTGTTGGGGCAAGATAGGGCACATGGAAATGTGTCTGAGCTGGCTGCTCCACCCAGCCTCTCATCTCCAGAGAAAAAAAAAGCCCGAAATGTTTCCAAGCAGGCAGCGAGGCCAGGTCTGATGAGCACAGACGGTCTGCAGGCATCTGCCCAAGGAGCTGACGCTTGGCTGGTACATCCTCCTCTGATTTATGGTGTGTGTGTGTGTCTTAAGCCTTAAATTGTTGAGTCTCTGGCTGGCTGCAGTGGGATTACAGGAGGCTGGCGGTGTGTTTGCAGCTCGCAGAGCTGGCGCTGATACCGGGGCTCTTGGCACCCTCTCAACCCCAATCTCACACCTGGCTGAGACAATGAGGGCCTTGTTGCACACATCTCCACCAAGGGCTGTCATCCCACTTCTTCTTCATGTTGGAAGGAGGAAAAAAAAAAAAATAAAGAGAGGACTGAGGGAGTGCTGTCTCCTCAGGAGGCAGGCTGGGACGGAGCTTATCCCTCCTTGCTGTGTGGGAAAATATATCTGAGTTTCTAAAAGGTTTTTGATGTTTCAGAGGTTCAGAATTGCTAAGGGAGAAGGAGAATTTTAGGGGATCTGGGGCAGACACCTCAGGGAGAGATGGAGAGAGATTATTTGCAAGGAATGGAGCAACAGGAGAAAGGGAAACAGCTTCAGACTGAGAGTAGGATTAGATTAAATATCAGATATTTGCCTTGGTTGTTCATCCTTGCCCTCGTGTTCTCCCTTCAGCCACTCTTTGTCCTCCAGTTCTTCAATACAGATATCTTAGAAGTGCCTCTTGTGGAAGCTGGAATGGTTAAGAACTTTCTCCTGCCCTTTCTGGTTTGTCATTCCTGGTGCCGAGCTGGTGGCAGAGGGAGGCAGGGGGTGCACGCCTGTCCTGGGCAGGTTTTTCCATTTAACCTGTTCATGTAGGAGAGCTGGGAAGGGGCTGGAGAATTGCTGAGGGAGCTGGGAAGGGGCTGGAGAATTTCTGAGGAGCTGGGAAGGGGCTGGAGAATTGCTGAGGGAGCTGGGAAGGGGCTGAGCCTGGAGCAAAGGAGGCTCAGGGGGCCCTTGTGGCTCTGCACAAGTCCCTGCCAGGAGGGGACAGCCGGGGGGGTCGGGCTCTGCTCCAGGGAACAGGGACAGGAGCAGAGGGAACGGCCTCAGGCTGGGCCAGGGCAGGCTCAGCTGGGCCAGCAGCAGGAATTTGCCCATGGAAAGGGTGCTCAGGCCTTGGCAGGGGCTGCCCAGGGAGCTTTGCAGGTGTCCCCTGGAGGTGGCACTGAGTGCTCTGGGCTGGGGACAAGGTGGCCATGGGGCACAGCTGGCACTGGATGATTTTGGAGATCTTTCCCAGCCTCGATGTTCCCTTGATTCTCTGACTGTGTCATCCTTGCTGCAGCCTCCACTCTTTACCCCAAAACATCTTCTTGAGCAGAAAAGTAGGGAGGGAAAAGGGAGAGGGAGGCACCTCCACCCTGCTCGTACCCAGCGAGGTGGAAAAGGGTCCAAATTCCACCAAAACACAGCTCTTTGCTCTCCTCAGTGACCCAGCTGAGGCTGTGCCCTTGCTGGGCTGGTCTGCAGCAGGAAAATGAGGTTTGAACTGCGTGAGGAGCAGCAGAGACGGCGGAGCTCCTGCTGCCCGTGCCTGCACGCCTGTGCTGCAGCGGCAGGAAAAGGCCCCGGGTGAGAAAGGCAGACAGCAGCTCGATGTTATCTCCTGCAAGCTCTCCCAGGCCAGTGGTGGCCACTCTCCAGCTCTGCTGGGCTCCTGGTGGCTCCTCCAGCCTCCACAAACACAGTCCTGCCTCAGGGGCCCAAACCCTCCCAGCATCTGCCCGCTGTTTGTCTGGCTTTGCCTCCTCTGTCTCATGCCGCGCTTATCTGGGAGCTCAGGCTGGCTCGGGGAGAGGCGAGGATGGGAAGAGCTGCTGGAGCGTTGGAATTTGAAGTGTAGGGAATTCTCAGGGCTTGTAAGATGGAGCTTGAAATGAAACACGAGGTTTGGTGTGAAAAGGCTTAGGTGCTAAAAGCAAAAATGTGGGTTTGTGGTTTGAAGTAGGGACGCTTTAAGCAGAATAAAGTTTAGAGGTTTTGAGTGTAAGATATAGAAAATATTAAAAATAGTTACAAAAGTAAATAAAAAATTTGGAAAGAAAGAAAGAAGGAAAGAGGGGAGGGGAGGGAAGGAAAGGAAAGGAAAGGAAAGGAAAGGAAAGGAAAGGAAAGGAAAGGAAAGGAAAGGAAAGGAAAGGAAAGGAAAGGAAAGGACTGTAAGTTTGTGTGTTATAACGTGATTAGCTAAGAAAGCTCACACTGTACCATGAATCCATAAGATTAAATATTTTAAGATTAAGTCAAAAACATAAATATCCTTGCTAGCAGTGTTTTATTAATCAAGAAATCTTTTAAAAGTCTTGTAACTAGAAGTCTTATGACCCTCTAAGCCATGCAGTAAAGATGTGAGCCAAACTCACCCTTCCTATCTATACAGAAGATCAAAATAAATCAGATCATTAAAACAACTCCAAAGTCCCATCTCAAATTCCTTCCAAAATCCCCATACTGGAGGATGGGGGGATGAACCCTTTCCTCTTTAATTCCCTGGCAGGAGGTGCCAGTGCAGCTCCAAAATCATTTTGGGATCACAGTGGGGAAAAAATGAGTAATGCATCATCTTAATTGAACCAGATGAAAGAGCTGTACAAATAAACAAAGGGTTTTTTTTTTTTTTTGGTGCTGTTTTGTTTCTCTGGCGGCCTCAAAATATCAACAACTGCAAAACAACACCAGCAAATGTAGAATTGTGGGTGAATTCAAACTAATTGTTTCCAAATGTTGCTGGGTTTTGTTTTGTTTTTTTTTTTAATTTTGGAAATGCAGATATTAAAAAAAATATTTAAATTCAATAGTAATAATAATTCAATTTTTGAAGTTTTTTCACCATGAGCAAATCCCCAATATAAACAACAGGAACCTTGGTTTTGTGCCATTGCGTTGGGTTTTTACATTAAACATAAAAAATATTTGCTCTTACCCCTATTTAAATAATATTTGCTTACATATCAAGATTATGTTTAGCTTTGAGATCGTTCCTGAAATGGGAAAAGTTCCTTTTACTCAGAGTAAAAGACGACTCTCCTTGCCACAGCTGCCCAAAACTGCTCTGCTCAGCACATTTGGGGCAGTTCAGATGTGCTCAGCTGAGTTTCTAAAAACTTTTTGATGTTTCAGAGGCTCAGAATTGCTAAGGGAGAACCAGAATTTTACAGGGTATTTTGGGGCAGACAGGCTGGTCATGGGGTTGCGTTTAAAAAGAGATTTTAGCAAGCTGGGCTTTTCAAATCCAGACGTTTCTGGTAGCTAAAGGTCAGGTTTTGGTATCTAAAGGTCAATTTTGAAGTTGTTTAATACAGAAAGTGAAACTCCTATTTATGTAAAACATCCAGCATTTCCTGTTCCATAAAAGAAATCTTCCTCAGCCTGGCAAAACAACAGCACTTTGTTGGTTCATACTGGGAATTACTGAATTTCTTCCACACCGGGACATTTTGCAACATCTGACATGTGTTGACACCTCTTTTCTCTACAGGATTACAACTTTCCTTCCACGCTGTTATTCCTCACTCCACCCTTGCTGCTCACACCTCCCTGCACACAAACCTGCAGTCAGGAGAGGGATGGAAGGACACAACATTTTGGGAAGCAGGGCAGGGATTGTCCCTCTGTGCTGAGGCCCCTCCAGGGCTGTGTCCAGTTCTGCTCCTGCAGGAGAGACCTGGAGGGGCTGGAGCGTGTCCAGGGCAGGGAACGGAGCTGGGAAGGGGCTGGAGAATTGCTGAGGAAGCTGGGAAGGGGCTGGAGAATTGCTGAGGAAGCTGGGAAGGGGCTGGAGAATTGCTGAGGAAGCTGGGAAGGGGCTGGAGAATTGCTGAGGGAGCTGGGAAGGGCTGAGCCTGGAGCAAAGGAGGCTCAGGGGGCCCTTGTGGCTCTGCACAAGTCCCTGCCAGGAGGGGACAGCCGGGGGGGTCGGGCTCTGCTCCAGGGAACAGGGACAGGAGCAGAGGGAACGGCCTCAGGCTGGGCCAGGGCAGGCTCAGCTGGGCCAGCAGCAGGAATTTGCCCATGGAAAGGGTGCTCAGGCCTTGGCAGGGGCTGCCCAGGGAGCTTTGCAGTGCCCATCCCTGCAGGTGTCCCCTGGGGGTGGCACTGAGTGCTCTGGGCTGGGGACAAGGTGGCCATGGGGCACAGCTGGCACTGCCTGGGCTGGGAGGGCTCTGCCAACACGAGGGATTTGGGCATTCTGTGTGGTTGTCCCAGGTTTCCCACAGAAGAAGCTCCAGGAGAAGGGGCAGGGACATGTCCAGGACTTGGGACATCAGCAGCTGCCCCCAGGTCTCCTCCCAGCACCACTGACAGGTGAATCCCCTTTTTGGGGCAGTCTGTGGCAGAGTCTGTGTCCAGAGCATTTCTGGCTGATCCCTGAGCATTCCCAGCCCTCTGCCTGCTTCTTCAGGGCTGTCACTTTTGGCACCTTGCTCTGGAAGGACACTGAAGGGATTCTGTGTTGGTTGATTTGATTTTCTCCTTGTCACCTTTAGAAACACCAGAGAGAAGCACTTGGACCCTCAAATCTCCTGTTCCCTTCCCCTTCAGATTTAGAACCAGCTTGTTCTGAGCAGGAACAGCACCCATGGAGCAGCTGGGGCTGGGCCAGGAGGGATTTAGGTTGGATTTTAGGGAAAGGTTCTTCCCCAGAGGCTGCTGGCACTGCCCAGGCTGCCCAGGGAATGGGCACGGCCCCGAGGCTGCCAGAGCTCCAGGAGCCTTTGGCCAGCACTGCCAGGGATGCCCAGCCTGGGCTTGGGGGGGGTCTGGGCAATCTGAGATTGGTGATTCTGTGGGTTCTGCCAGAGCTCCAGGAGCCTTTGGCCAGCACTGCCAGGGATGCCCAGCCTGGGCTTGGGGGGGGTCTGGGCAATCTGAGATTGGTGACTCTGTGGGTTTATTCCCACTTCAGGATATTCCATCATTCCATCAAATCCAGAAGGACATTTCCTTTAGTCCAGCAGAGGAGATGTTCCAGCCGAGCTGGACCCAGTGAGTTTCTTGTACCCTCATCCCACAGCCTTGAGCAGGGAGATGAGTCCTGGCCTTCCTCCCATGGAGATGAGTCCTGGCCTTCCTCCCATCCTTCCCCCCTGGGCTGGGCCCCTCCAACCCCTCAGCTCCAGGCTGGCTCAGGGGACAGGTCCTGCTGTCACCTCCTGTGGCCATGGGTCGGGTGGAAGGGGCTGCTGAGGGATTTTGGAGAGGAAGCAAAGCATTTCTTTGGGATTTTAGATGGATTTCTGGCATGAGGCTCTGAGCTGGGGCTTTCAGCACAAACTTCTGGGCTTGACTCATTTCCTAGCTGGGTTCTGCAGATCTCAGACCAGCCTGTGAGATTTTTGGGGAGCAGATCCCTTAGGAGAGCTTCCAACAAGTCTGGTTTTGTTTAGGACCATAACCAGTTCCTCAGTTGCCTTTTCAAACCCAGTCTGAGCGTGGTTCCAAGTCAGGCTGTCTGTACAAGCAGATGTTCACGTGGAGAAGACCTCACCTCCCCTTGCAAATCAAAGCTGCACTCTGGAGAGAGCTTTCATTCAGCAGCATTTCTCTCAAGGTGACCTCAGCTGTTCAAGAATGAAGGTTGCATTTGAAATGTCACTTATTTCCTCAGTCTAATGAGCCAGGGTGTCTTTAGATCATCAGAGGTCTGCTCATTACCAAAAGTTGTTTTTAATCCTGATCTGTGATGGGATTTAAAAGAATCCAAGCAGATTTTTGTCTGCCTTCCTGAACAAGGGTTTGGGGGGTGACTCGGTGCCTCTGGATGAATTCGCCTTTATTAGTTTCTAGGCTTTCTTCTGAGCACTTGGGATGGCATCATGAAAGTGGAAATGGCTGTTATCTTCAAAGGCCTCTTTTGTACTGACAAAACTTCACCTTGCCCACTGTATTAACAATCTATTGCCATCCTAATTAGTTCACATCAAGGTCAGTGTTTGGTGGGGAATAAAATGACTGTAAGCTCCAGAGAGCAAGTTTTTCTTCCACTGCTTTCATGCTGGAAAAGAGGAGGGAGCAGTGAAAGTGGAAAAGAGGAGATTGATGAGAACTTTTTCTTTATCTTTAGGCTAAAGGACTTGGGTACGGAGTAATTAATTCACAGCGTCAGGAACAACCTGTGGGACACCTGAGGCCACGTTGTGTTCACCCATTTATCCCCCAGTGAGCTGCAGAAACTCCTTCACTCCATTCTCCTTTTCTTTAAGGCATTGATTTCCCAGAGGGAATAAAACATCCAAGGGGCTTCCAGACTTGGATTTGTTTGAAATGCAGACCCAGAGTTGGGAATGTTTTACTGTGACAGGAACTTGTGAAAGGCATTGATTTCCCAGAGGGAATAAAACATCCAAGGGGCTTCCAGACTTGCATTTGTTTGAAATGCAGACCCAGAGCTGGGAATGTTTTACTGTGAGGAACTTGTGACAGCTCAGAGCAGCTGGGGCTGCCCTTGGATCCCTGGCAGTGCCAGGTTGGACACTGGGGCTGGAGCAGCCTGGGACAGGGGAAGGTGTCCCTGCCATGGCAGGGGTGGGATGAGATGAGTTTTAAGGTGTGGGACTGCACTCCAGGGGATCAGGACACCCTCACAGGAGCAGCAGGGTCGGGTCCAGCCCATGGCTGTGAAAGCTTTGCCCAGGAGAGGAAGGTGCAGCTTTGGCACCAGAATATGAGAAGGATTTAAAGCTCTTAGAGTGTCCAAAGGAGGGACATGAGGATGATGAAGGGTCTGGAGGGGCCACATGAGGAGAGGTTGTGTGAATTTGGATTGTCCAGCTGGAGCAGAGGGGGCTGAGGTCAGACTTCACTGGGACTGCAGCTCGTCCCAAGGGACAGCTCTGATCTCTGCTCTGGGACAGGGACAGCACCCTGGGATTGGGCCAGGAAGAATTTAGGTTGGATTTTAGGGAAAGGTTCTTGCCCAGAGGCTGCTGGCACTGCCCAGGCTGCCCAGGGAATGGGCACGGCCCCGAGGCTGCCAGAGCTCCAGGAGCCTTTGGCCAGCGCTGCCAGGGATGCCCAGGCTGGGATTTCGGGGGGGCTGGGCAGGGCAGGGGTGGCACTGGGTGATCCCTGGGGGTTTATTCCCACTCAGGATATTCCATAATTCCATGATTTAACCACATGTCTGCAAGCAGTGACTCAGTGGGGCTTCCAGGCGCTGGCTCAGGGAATATCTCTCCATTTCCTGCAGTCCTGCTTCGCCCCATGAAAGAGAAACTTCTGAGGTCTGTCCAGGCTGGGATTTCATTTCACTGAGCTGCAGCCATCTGTGCATTGTGTGTCTGACACAGTCATCGGGTATCTCTGCCATCGAGGAGAAAAATAGCTGTTCCCGGGCTGTGATTCACCCTGCTGGCTCGGCTGGGATGATCCCTTAGGGTGAAACATCTTGAACCCCACAGTGTCTGCTCTGCCCTGCTGGCAGCAAAGTCTGCAGTCTAGACAGGTAGCTCCGAGGTCGGCACCTCTCAGGTGGGCTGGGTGCTGCCCCGGGAGCTGGGGCAGCACAGACAGCGTTAATTCGCTTTATTCACAATTAACAGCTCGTGTTCAGTCTGCGTTCTCAGGGCACGGTTATAGGAATGTGCCCTCTGTTGACGGAGGAACAAAACTATCCTTGGTGTCCTTAAAAAGGAAAAAAAGCCCAGGAGTTTGTTTCTTTCCTCAATTAGGTAAAAAGACACCTCATAGAGCCTGGGGGGCTTCACCTCAAACTTAAGGATAGCAAATTGGACAGGAGCCAAAAAGTCCCGCCTGAGCAATTTTCTAGAAAAAGAAGAGAACAAAGAAACTAATCGCTTTTGTGAGGTGTTTTACCAGGAGCAGGAACTTCTTGCACCTAGCTCAGTTTTTCTCTGTAAAGAGTTTTGTTATTTTGCCTTTTATTAAAACTTTTTGCTTCCAACACTGCCACAGAAGCCATCCTGCTGATTTTCTGCCTTCTAAGGTAGCTGAGCAATCTCAGGTGTGATACAGACCTCCAAAAGCTTATGAGACCTGGCTCAAGGAGACCAAATATCCCAGGATTTCCCTGAGCGCTGCCCCCGCCTGAGCCCGGCACGGGAATGAAGCAGCACAAAGCAAATAAATCTCCCCGAGCTGTGGCTGTGGGTGAACTCTGCCTGCCGGGGTGACACCAGGTGATTCCCACGTGCTGTGACTCAGCTGAAGCCGAGCCTTGCCCTCGCCGTGCTCCAGCTCAAGCCAGGATTGCAGAATTCCTGGGGGGGCAGCAGGAATTCATCACTGCGAGCCATTCCCGCAGCTGGAGCGGCTCGGGGACAGCAGCGTGTGGCACCTGGGGCAGCTGAAGGCACAGGAGGGCACAGGAGGGGTCACCTGAGAGGGTTTGGCAGCTGAAGGCACAGGAGGGGACAGAAGGTGTCACCTGGCAGGGTTTGGCTCCTGAAGGCACAGGAGGTGTCACCTGGCAGGGTTTGGCAGTGGGAGAGCTCCCACAGGTGATTCCCTTGCAGATCAGAAGGGATCCTGGATCCCGCTGGAGCAGCTGAAGGTTCTGGAGGGCACAGGTGGCACAGGAGGTGTCACCTGGCAGGGTTTGGCACCTGAAGGCTGTGGAAGGACACAGGAGGTGGCACCTGGCAGGGTTTGGCAGTGGGAGAGCTCCCACAGGTGATTCCCTTGCAGATCAGAGGGGATCCTGGATTCCCCTGGAGCAGCTGAAGGTTCTGGAGGGCACAGGAAGTGTCACCTGGTAGGGTTTGGCACCTGAAGGCACAGGAGGGCACAGGAGGTGTCACCTGGCAGGGTTTGGGAGCTGAAGGAACAGGAGGGGACAGAAGGTGTCACCTGGCAGGCTTTGGCACCTGAAGGCTGTGGAGGGCACAGGAGGGGCCACCTGGAAGGGTTTGGCAACTGAAGGCACAGGAGGGGACAGAAGGTGTCACCTGGCAGGCTTTGGCACCTGAAGGCTGTGGAGGGCACAGGAGGGGCCACCTGGAAGGGTTTGGCAACTGAAGGCACAGGAGGGGACAGAAGGTGTCACCTGGCAGGCTTTGGCACCTGAAGGCTGTGGAGGGCACAGGAGGGGCCACCTGGAAGGGTTTGGCAACTGAAGGCACAGGAGGGGACAGAAGGTGTCACCTGGCAGGCTTTGGCACCTGAAGGCTGTGGAGGGCACAGGAGGGGCCACCTGGAAGGGTTTGGCAACTGAAGGCACAGGAGGGGACAGAAGGTGTCACCTGGCAGGCTTTGGCACCTGAAGGCTGTGGAGGGCACAGGAGGGGCCACCTGGAAGGGTTTGGCAACTGAAGGCACAGGAGGGGACAGAAGGTGTCACCTGGCAGGCTTTGGCACCTGAAGGCTGTGGAGGGCACAGGAGGGGCCACCTGGAAGGGTTTGGCAACTGAAGGCACAGGAGGGGACAGAAGGTGTCACCTGGCAGGCTTTGGCACCTGAAGGCTGTGGAGGGCACAGGAGGGGCCACCTGGAAGGGTTTGGCAACTGAAGGCACAGGAGGGGACAGAAGGTGTCACCTGGCAGGCTTTGGCACCTGAAGGCTGTGGAGGGCACAGGAGGGGCCACCTGGAAGGGTTTGGCAACTGAAGGCACAGGAGGGGACAGAAGGTGTCACCTGGCAGGCTTTGGCACCTGAAGGCTGTGGAAGGGCACAGGAGGTGGCACCTGGCAGGGTTTGGCAGTGGGAGAGCTCCCACAGGTGATTCCCTTGCAGATCAGAGGGGATCCTGGATTCCCCTGGAGCAGCGGAAGGTTCTGGAGGGCACAGGAAGTGTCACCTGGCAGGGTTTGGCCCCTGAGGGCTGTGGAGGGCACAGGAGGGGCCACCTGGAAGGGTTTGGCACCTGAAGGCACAGGAGGCTTTGGCAGCTCCCACAGGTGAATCCCCCTCAGATCGGATGGATTGCACTTCTCCCTGCGGATTTCAGGGGACAACAAGGGACAGCAGTGACCGCTCCAGGAGGTGCCATCCCCGCGTCCCCGTGCAGGTCACCAAGGACGCTGTGCCCTCCCACACAGGGACGCGGGTGTCACCGCCCGGGAGGGCACAGGGGTGGCACCAGCTGTCCCCACTGTGTCCCTGCAGTCCCGCTGTCCGTCCGGGCTTGGGGACAAACTCAGACAGGGCAGGACACGGCAGCGACACCGAGTCTGGCGGCTGCTCCGGGCAGCAGGGGAAGGTCAAGGCTGAATTTTTCTTTTTTTTTTTCATTCCTCCCCGGAGCGGGGAGGGAGGGAGGGAAGAGGAGGACGGGGGTGGCACGGAGTCTCCCTCCTGAACAAATACCTGCAGCTCTCGGGCTGACTCACACCTGCCAGACAAAGAACAATGCATCTTTAATTCGCAAAGCTCGCCGAGCTGTCAGCGGCTCCGGTGCCCAGAAGGGCCCGTCCCGCTCTCCCCGCAGCAGCACAGGGATGGTTTGTGTCTCACCGAGTTTGCACTGGGGCAGCAGTGATGGTGAAATTCTGCTTTTCGCACCGCGGGGCTGCCTGCACTGCCTGCTGCTTGCTGGTTTTAGGGGAGCCCAGAGAATGCTGCTGGTTTATTTGGGGTGCACGACGCGTGAAAAGCTCTGAGAAGCTCCCTCGGGCAGCATTAAACTTGAGGGATAAACATTATCTGTATAAACATACCCAAATATCCCCAGTTGCTTTCTCCTGCTGCCCTTAACACCATCTCCAAATATCTTGCTGTCACTGCAGCACCAACTTCCTTGTCACTCATGTGAGGAGAATGAAGGAAAATTTTTAAAAACACCCTTTGGGATGCACTCCTTTGGTTTTCCTCCTTCCCTGGCAGCTCTTTCTAAAGAAAAACTGGTGAAAAAATCTTCACCAGCACAGCTGGAACAGCCTCAGCCCCCTCCCTTGGAAAGTTTCTGATGCCTCAGCGTGGAGAAACTCCCTCATCCCCCATCCCAAAGGTTTTTTAGAGGCTCCAAACCCCCTCCAGCCTTCTCAAAACCCCAGGAGAGTGAAATTTTGTAGTGAAACAAAGCGAAAGCAAGCACTGAGTCTGGGAGGTGCCTGCCCAAGATCCCTCCCGCAGGGAATAGCCGGGGATTTGGGAGCCTCTCCCACCCCAGCCCCGTCTGTCACTGTCACTCCCAGCCAGAAGGAGCTGTCACCTGTCAGCAGCCCCTGAGACAGCAGGGACAGAGCTCCTCTTTTATAAATTCCCATGGAAAGGACGAACCCTTGGCACGCCGTCCCCGGGGGTGGCTCCGCGCTGTGCCCCCGGTGCCACAGGCTGGCACCGGGATGGGACCCACCCGGCAGGGGCAAAAAAAAAAAAAAAAGGAGCCGCTGGTGGAATTTTACAGTCGGCTCGGTAATTTTCCAGCTCCGAGAATGCCAGCCTTGTGCGGCCGCTGCCCTGCCCGGGATGGACTCGGCTTTTGGAAAGTCCCCCTTATTTATGCTAATGACTAATTGCTTCAGCTGCCGGCACCGCCACACCTTGCTCGCTGGGCTGGGGATTTGCTGCGTCCCGAAGGAGGCAGCGAGAGGGCGATTGAGTCATTTTGGATGCCTGGCTTCTGAGGGAGACGAGGTGGGAGTCATTCCACATCATTTCCCGATTTTTTTTTTGTGCTTCCCGCTGCTCCACCTGGAGCTGCTGGGGCAGGGGAAGGAGAGGGAAGAGAGGCAGAGACGGGAACGAGGTGATGGCAAAAGCAGGGAAGGAGGAAAGGCCAAAGTGGAAATTTATTTATTTCTTTTTTTAGGGCAGCTTTTGGCATCTTTCTGCCGAGCTGAAAAGTACACGGAGTATTTCTGTGCTCACAGGTCATTTCCTCGATTGGGCAAGACACCTCTGTGAATGAACAAGCCCAGTCAAGAGTTCCTTGCCTCACACTCCGAGGGAAGAAGGCAAAGTGACACCAGAAAAAAAAAAAAAAGTTTCCCTTTGGAACGATTAGAAAATCTAATTCAGATCAGATTTACAGATTTATATTCTATATTTTATATTTTTTATATTTTAATTTTTTACATATATTTTATATTTTATGCTCCCGGGTGCCCCAGGGTGGCACCCCCGGGCTGCTCCCGGCTCTCACCCAGCTCCAGGCCGGATCTGCCGAGCCGCTTTTGGGCTTTGTTGCGTGTGAGTGACAGAAATTTGTGCAACCCGCGAGAGAAAAGCCTGGCAGCAGCGGTTTCGCAACTCCCGCGGCCGTGCCGGGGATGGGGGGAGGATTTTGTGGGACAGGAATCGTGGGTGATGGAGTGAGCAGCGCTCAGGGCTGCCCGCGCCGCCTCTGCCCCTCCTGGCTGGGCAAAAATCACCTGGAGGAGGTGACTGGGGCAGGGAATCGCGGCTGGGAGAGGGCAGGTGTGATTTGGGAGGGTGGAAGGCGAGGGAGGGCAGGCAGCCCGGCAGGAAGGGAATGAGAGGAGGATGAAGGGAATGAGAGGAGGATGAAGGCGGCAGTGAGAGGGAATGAGAGGAGGATGAAGGTGGGAATGAGAGGAGGATGAAGGCGGGAATGAGAGGGGGATGAAGGCGGGAATGAGAGGGGGATGAAGGTGGGAATAAGAGGGGGATGAAGGGAATGAGAGGGGGATAAAGGTGGCAGAGAGAGGGAATGAGGGATTGAGAGGAGGATGAAGGGAATGAGAGGGGGATGAAGGTGGGAATCAAAGGGGGATGAAGGTGGCAGTGAGAGGAAGATGAAAATAATGAGAGGAGGATGAAGGCAATAAGAGGGGGATGAAGGTGGGAATGAGAGGAGGATGAAGGGAGTGAGAGGGAGATGAAGGCAGCAGTCTGGCCCGCTCCGAGGTGTACCTGCTCCGAGCCCTGACTCCCACCGTGCCGCTGCTTCCCGCAGCTGCCAGGATCGCGGGATCCCGCCGGGAGCCGGGCTGGGAGCAGCGGGAGTGTGTGACCTGTGGGGACACACCGGGCTGTGACTGCGGGGACACAACGAGCTGTGACTGCGGGGACACACCGGGACACACCGGGCTGTGACTGCTGGGACACACCGGGCTGTGACTGCGGGGACACAGAACTGTGACTGTAGGGACACACCGGGCTGTGACGACACACTGAGCTGTGACTGTGGGGACACACCGGGCTGTGACTGTGGGGACACACCGAGCTCTCCCGGGTCACAGTGAGCTCAGCCACATCCACACTTCCCTGGCAGCCCCTGACGCTCTGGGATCTGTCCCTGCTTTGGGTTTGGAGCTTTTAACAACGCTGTTTTCTGGTCAGGATATAGAGACCTTGTGGGGGTTTCCTTTTCCTTGCAGGCAGTGTGCTGTGGTTGGTTTGTTTGCTGTATGGAAATAGGCAGTGTGCTGTGGTTGGTTTGTTTGCTGTATTGAGGGAGGGGGTTTTTGCTGTGGCCTCAAAGAAAAATCTGACCTGGGATTTATGAATCACCCGCTGAAAATTGCTGATTTATGGCTTCCTAGGGCTGCCGGGATAACAACGTTTTTGGAGGGATCCTTTAATTTTTCCAAGAGAAGTCGTGGCTGCCCCTGGATCCCTGGTAGTGCCCAAGGCCAGGCTGGACACTGGGGCTGGAGCAGCCTGGCACAGTGGAAGGTGTCCCTGCCATGGCAGGGGTGGCACTGGGTGGGATTTAAGGTCCTTCCCAACCAAACCACTCTGGGATTTTGTGATTCCATGAGGTGTGCCGTATATTGTGCCCCCTCCAGAACAGAATCACGTGGAATTACCATCCCAGGACTTTCTGTTTCTATGTCCCAGAGATTTCTGCATCCTCTGTGCTTTGGGGCAGTTTCCCACCGTGTCCTGTGAGAGCTCAGGAGCTGTGCTGTGCTTTTGGCAGAGGCCTTGACCCTTCATCTTGTGCGGTGTGAAGGAAGTTCTTATAATCCCAGAATGGTTTGGGATGGAAAGGACCTTAAATCTCCTCTTTCTGCACCCTGCCCTGAGCACGACACCATTCAGGGGATCAGGTTACTCTGCATTATGTCCTGGGCTGTCAAGAACAGCTTCGGAGCCAAACTCTGCTCTGTGTCACACCCAGGAAAGGACAGGAAAGGTTCCTGTGGCTGGCAGGTGTTTGTTTGTCCCCTTTCCCCGGGCAGGTCCTGCTGAGCAGGAATGGCTCCAGGTCTGGGTGGATCCACCAGGGGCTGCGAGGATGGGAAGGGCCTGGAGGGGCTGTCCGAGGAGAGACCGGGGGGGATTCGGATTGTCCAGCTGGAGCAGAGGAGACCGAGGGGAGACTCAGTGGGATTGCAGCTCATCCCAAGGGACAGCTCTGATCTCTGCTCTGGGACAGGGACAGCACCCAGGGAGCAGCTGGAGGGATTTAGGTTGGATTTCAGGAATTTTCTTCCCCAGAGGCTGCTGGCACTGCCCAGGCTGCCCAGGGAATGGGCACGGCCCCGAGGCTGCCAGAGCTCCAGGAGCCTTTGGCCAGCGCTGCCAGGGATGCCCAGGGTGGGATTTGGGGGGTCTGGGCAGGGCAGGGTGGCACTGGGTGATTCCCACTCAGGATATCCCAACATTCCGTGCCCCCTCCTGTGCACCCAGCGCTGCCAGGGATGCCCAGGCTGGGATTTTGGGGGTCTGGGCAGGGCAGGGGTGGCACGGGGTGATTCCCACTCAGGATATTCCATCATTCCGTGCCCCCTCCTGTGCATCCCTCTCTTGGACACCCACAGTGCCCTGGGATGCATTTTTAGGCAATTCCCCGTTGGGAACAAGCAGGAGCCGTTCCCAGAGCGCTGTGAGGGCTCGGGGAAGCCGCAGCTCGGGGTTTTTGGGGGGTTTTTGGGGGGATTTGGGGAGGTCCGGGGGGGGTCCGGGGGCTCCGCTGCCCGGAGCGCCAGCGCCACCCAGCGGCCACAGCGCGCAACTGCCCCCGCGGGCACAGCTGGGCCAGCGAACATCTGGAGAAACATCTGGGGAAACAGCTGGAAAACCAGCCGGGAAACCCGCCCGAAGGGGAGACCCGCTCTCGGCAGTTGTTTTCACCCCGTCCCTCCCCCCCCCACCCAGAGCGCGCTTGGTTAAATCGTTAAAGGTTGCGCAACATCTGCGCGGGTTAATTACAGCTGTTAATTACAGCTGCTGAGCGCCCGGAGAACGCGGCGATTTCGGGGCAATAAAACAAGACGAGGCACGAAAGATGATGGTTCAATAGTCGGTGCTTAATGGGGTGTTAGGCGGGAGGGAAGGGGACGGGAGAGCTCGTGACTGCAGGAGAGAGGTGTGAATTATTGCACCATAATTCTGGCCCTGCAGGGGCTGGGTGCAATTAATAATTGTTCTCATGTTTGAAATGCGTTTTCTCACACCATAAAAAAGCAGAAATGGAAAGTAATCGCTAGTGGGAGAAGCGCTGGGAGGAGCGGGCAGAGACTTCCCTGGGTTTGTGTTGTTTTGAGCTGCTTTTCAATGATTTGGGGGATCCTGCCGTGCCGACCCAAAACTCTTCGGGTTATTTGTGTTGAAGTAGCTCTGCCTGGAAATCTCTTCACAGATATTCCAAGCTGGGAAGCAGCTCCCGTTTATTTGCAGCAGATTTTCACCAGATTCACTTCACCCACTTCAGTTCCCCATGACAAGCTACCTGAGCCCTCTTTATTTGGAAAGCAGGTAAGACTTTGTTGCTTTTTTTTTTTTTTATGGGTTTAATTCCAACCCATTCCAGATTAATTTTGGGAAACCTGAAAACTGAAGGAAAGCAGGTATCCTCAAAATAAAATACTGTTTGAGGCCCTTGATCCAGCAGCTGGAAATGCAAACTTTACTGGGAGCTGGGTCTGCCTCTTGGTACTGAAATTGGGCCATAAAAATGCACTTCCAGGGATGCTTTTCTCCACTTTTTATTAAAAAGAACTGGGAGGGTGGTGCCTGGGGTTATCAGCACAACCTGCTTTCGTGTGTGTACATCTATAATTCACTATATTAACATCCCTCAATAGAGAGCAGCCCCTTAACCAGGCTGATGGCAAAAAGGGAATCTTTAAGAGCGAGTTCAGGGATTGGGAATGCAGGTACCAAGACAGAAAATTGATTGGTTGTTTGAACCTTCACTTAAGAAAGACTTAATGGGATGAGGAGATTAATAAAGGGGGTCTCTGGGGCTGCTGGCATTGCTTTAGGGACCCCAGAGGTCAAGATAACAGGAAATGGATGGGGCAGGTCAGGTACTTCCAGGATTTTTGTGGACGTTCTTACAGAGATTTCAGTTCATTATTTGATTTTTAGTCAAGAAGTGGCTTTTGTGCACTGATGTTTTTCCTTCTGGGATGCATTGGGATGAGCACATGGCCCCAGAGCCACGGGCAGGGCCTGAGCCCAGCAATTCCCCTCACAGGAGGCACAACTTCTGCCCTGGGCAGGGACCGAGCTGGAGCAGAGCCCAGGCAGGGGCTTGAGTCTCCTCCGTGGCACATTCCAGGATATTATCCCACAATCCTGAGCTCTGGGGTGACCCAAAGGTGGCACCGGTGACCCCCAGGGTGCCTCCAGCCTCACCCGTCCTGGGGTGCTCATGTCAGTGGCACTGAAAGAAAGAAACCAGATTTAAATCCTCTTCTCTCAGTGGTTTAAACCTGTGACAAGATCCTGCTTCCTTCATCTTGTCAGGCGTCTTCCTGCTGGTGTCTGTGGGATGCTGGAATCCTGGTATTCTGGTGTGCTGGAATTCTGGGATTGTGGGATTCCGATATTTGGAGATTCTGGGATTCCTGGATTCTGAGAGTCCAAGATTCCAGGATTCCAGAATTTCAAGATTCCAGGATTCTTGGGTTCTGGGGTTCTGGAATTCTGAGATTCCAAGATTCTGGAATTCTGGGATTGTGCTGTTCTGGGATTCTGGAATTCTGAGATTCTGGGATTCCAAGATTCCAGGATTTTAGGATTGCAGGCTTCTGGGATTCTGAGATTCCGGGATTCTGGTGTTCTGTGATTCCAGGATTCTGGGCATCCGAGATTCCAGGATTCCAGAGTTTGGGGATTCTGGGATTCTGAGATTCTAGAATTCTGGGATTCTGAGACTCCGGGACTTCGGGATTGCAGGCTTCTGGCATTTGGGATTCTGAGATTCTAGAATTCTGGGATTCCGAGACTCCGGGACTTCGGGATTGCAGACTTCTGGCATTCTGGGATTCTGAGATTCTGGGATTCTGACTTGGGATTCTGGGATTCCAAGATTCCATTATTTTGGGATTGCAGGCTTCTGGGATTCCGAGGTTCTGGAATTCTGGGATTCCAGAATTCTGGGATTCTGAGATTCCAGGATTCTGACTTGGGATTCCAAGATTCCGGGATTCTTGGGATTTTGGAATTCCGGGATTCTGAGATTCCAAGATACCAGGATTTCGGGATTGCAGGCTTCTGAGATTCCGGGATTCTGGTGCTCTGGAATTCTGGTGTTCCAAGATTCTGAGATTCTGGGATTTCGGAATTCTAGGATTCCAGGATTCTGGAATTCCAGGATTCTGGAATTCTGGGATTCTGAGATTCCAGTATTCTGGGATTCCAGGATTCCAGGGTGCAGCTGAGCAGACCCCTCGAAAAGGGGGTGACAGAGGGACCCGTGGCAGAGCACAGCCAGGGTTCCTGGGCAGGACTGGATGAGGCACTTTCCATGCCCTGGCTGGGATTCCCTACTGGAATTCTGCTGCTGGGATTCCAGGACTCGGGAGAGATCCTGAAATCCATGGATTGCCTGCTGAAATTCAGGAGCAGTGACTGAATAACTCCATTTCAGAGCCAAAAGCTGCAGTGCCACCCCAAGTCCTGGCTCGCTCTTTGGGGCGTTTATTTTATTTGGGATGATTTGGGGCGTTTATTTTATTTGGGATGATTTGGGGCATTTATTTTATTTGGGATGATTTGGGGCATTTATTTTATTTGTGATGATTTGGGGTGTTTATTTTATTTGGGAAGATTTGGGGCGTTTATTTTATTTGGGATGATTTGGGGCGTTTATTTTAATGCCACCCCCAGAGATTGGATTCCCTCCTGTCCCTCGCTGTGCCCTTTAATAAACTCTGACCATAAATTAACAGCCAGGTGATGCTGCAATTCAGAACACAACAGCTTTTGTGCTCTTTTTGTTCCTCTTGAAGCCCATTTGATGCAGTTGGATGTTGCTTTTTTACCAACATGAGTCAACTGATTTTATTTTGAAGGATGGCTGCCTGAAAAAAAAATTAAATATTAATAATATCTGAATTTGAACTTGTTACTCAGCAGAAAAATCCAATTTCAATCTGCAACTTCACCAGTGGCTTTTGAGAAGCTGGGGGTTTTGTGTAAATCCTGCCTCGTAAACAGATGGAACAAACAAAATGTAAAACTCATCTCCTTAAAGAACAACAAAAGAATATTTTCCAGATGGGCATTCTGATGAGAGATCAAAGTCCTCATCTCAGACTTGGGAAATTTTCCCTTCCTTGCTGGTATCAGTTTTATCTGCATGCAGATCATCCAGAATTAGTTTTGGGGTTTTTTTGTTTGGTGTTTTTTTTTTTGAACAAAGGCAATTGTCTTAAAGGAGCTGCAGGGGGATGCTCTTAAAGCTGAAGAAAATAGAAAAGATTTTACTAAAAATAGGGGGGGAAATTGGGTGGGTAAAGGGGAGAGGAAACTGTTTGATTCCTTTGGTTTATAAAAAAATGAGATATTTCAAAATCTCAGCTTCACCTGCAAAATGAAACAAGCAGGAAAGAATTGAGGCAACTGATTTGGACCAATTCCTTTTTGGGCTTCTTTGATTCCAAACCTCATCCAAATGGGCCCTGTGGCCAGAGAAGAATCCCTTGGTGGTTTTATGGAGTCTGCATCCGCCAGGAACTGCAGTGACAAGGGGGGAATGCAGGGACAGCACCCAGGGAATGGCTTCAAAGTAGGATTTGATGGGATCTTGGCAATGAGGAATTGCTCCCTGGCAGGGTGGGCAGGGGCTGGGATGGAATTCCCAGAGCAGCTGGGGCTGCCCCTGGATCCCTGGCAGTGCCCAAGGCCAGGCTGGACACTGGGGCTGGAGCAGCCTGGCACAGGGGAAGGTGTCCCTGCCATGGCAGGGGGGCACTGGGTGGGATTTGAGGTCTCCTTGATGCCCTGCATGACAATTTGTGGCTAAAAGAGCTGTGAACACGCAGCCCCAAAGACTGAGGAGGAGTTTTCTCCTTGGAAATGTTAATCTGGTTTTCCATCTCTTCTTCTCTGGTGTTAGGGCATGGTTTGGACTTGATAATTTAAAGGTCTGTTCCAAATGAGAGATTCTGTGTGTAATTTTGTGTGTAGTTTTTCCTGCTTGGTATTAATGGGAAACAGCAAAAAAGCTTTGCAAGGAAAAAAAAATTAAAATAAAATGAAATAAATTGAAATGAAATAAAATAATAAAAAATGAATAAAATAAAATAAAATAAAATAAAATAAAATAAAATAAAATAAAATAAAGGTATAGAAAGAAACCATGGGTGTGTTTGTGCTTGCAGACAGCCGGCAGGTGCAGCCCTCTCCTCCCTGGTCCTACGACCAGTCCTACCAGTACCTGGGCTCCATCGCCACGCCCGCCGTGCACCCGGCCACGCCCATCTCACCTGGCCGGGCGGGCGGCATGACCTCGCTCACGGCCGAGCTCTCCAGCCGCCTCTCCGGTAAGGACACGGCCCCGGGGGAAAACTATCCCCCTGTCCCCACCCCTGCTGCCCCCAAGCCAAGGGGACCTTCCCTGGTGGCACTGTCCCCACCCCTGGTTCTCCATGACAAAGGGACGTTCTCCAGTGACAGACTTGTGGCTTTGTCCCCAACCCTGGGCTGTCCATGCAAAGGGGACCTTCTCTGGTGGCAAACTGGTGGCACTGTCCCCACCCCTGGTTCTCCATGACAAAGGGACGCTCCCCCAGGGGGAAACTGCTGGCTCTGTACCCACCCTGCAATCTGGCTGCCAAGGGGACCTTCCCTGGTGGAAAACTGGTGGCCCTGTCCCAAATCCTGTGCCTTCCATGACAAAGGGACGTTCTCCAGTGACAGACTTGTGGCTTTGTCCCCAACCCTGGGCTGTCCATGCAAAGGGGACCTTCTCTGGTGGCAAACTGGTGGCACTGTCCCCACCCCTGGTTCTCCATGACAAAGGGACGCTCCCCCAGGGGGAAACTGCTGGCCCTGTCCCCACCCTGCCCTCTCCGTGCCAAGGGGACCTTCCCTGGTGGCAAACTGGTGGCTCTGTACCCAACCCTGCTGTCCCCACGCCAAGGGGACCTTCCCTGGTGGAAAGCTGGTGGCCCTGTCCCCAACCCTGTGTTCTCCATGACAAAGGGACATTCTCCAGTGACAGACTTGTGGCTTTGTCCCCAACCCTGGGCTGTCCATGCGAAGGGGACCTTCTCTAGTGGCAAATTGGTGGCCCTGTCCCTACCCCTGCTGCCCCTAAGCCAAGGGGACCTTCCCCAGCAACAAACTGGTGGTCCTGTCCCCAATCCTGGGTTCTCCATGCCAAGGGGACCTTCCCTGGTGACAAACTGGTGGTCCTGTCCCCAATCCTGGGTCCTCCATGCCAAGGGGACCTTCCCTGATGGAAAACTGGTGGCCCTGTACCCAGTCCTGCACCTTCCATGACAAAGGGACATTCTCCAGTGGCAAACCCGTGGCTTTGTCCCCAACCCTGGGCTCTCCATGCCAAAGGGACCTTCCCGGCCAAGGGGACCTTCCCTGATGGAAAACTGGTGGCCCTGTACCCAGTCCTGCACCTTCCATGACAAAGGGACATTCTCCAGTGTCAAACCTGTGGCTTTGTCCCCAACCCTGGGCTCTCCATGCCAAGGGGACCTTCCCCAGTAGCAAACTGGTGGCCCTGTCCCCACCCCTGGGCCTTCCATGCCAAAGGGACCTTCCCTGGTGACAACCTGTGGCCCAGGTGCTGCCCCAGCCCCTCAGGGGCTCTCTGGGCAAAGCTCATTCCGAGGTTTTGGGGATTTGTGGGAAGAGCAGAGAAAGAGAGAGTTTTAATGAATGAGCTGTGCTTGTGACAAACCAATCCCAGACTGGGCTGGGAAGGATCTCAAAGGTCATGGAGTGCCAGCTGTGCCCCATGGCCACCTTGTCCCCAGCCCAGAGCATGAGTGCCACCTCCAGCCCTTCCCTGGTGACCCCCACCCCCTCCCTGGGCAGCTCTTCCCAAGGCCTGACCACCCTTTCCAGGAGGAAATTCCCTCTGGTGTCCAGCCTGAATCCCAGACTGGGATTTGGGGTTTGGGGTGGGAGGAACCTTAAAGCCCATCTCGTTCCCACCCCTGCCAGGGACAGGGACACTTCTCACTGCCCAGGTTGCTCCTGGGGTTGGGAGACCAACAGAGTTTGTCAAAAAAGAAGGAAAATTAGGAAAAGCAGCACTTTGAAGGTTTAGGGAGCAATTAAAATTATTTAGATTGCCAAGGAAAGGATGGTATTCCAAGATATTCCAGGATATTCCAGCTCTGTTTCCTTCCTTCCCTCTAAATCCAGAGCAGAGCACAGCAGGTTTTGGGTGGACATTGGCTGCAGGATGGTGGGGTTGGACATTTTAGATGTTGCACTGGATTTTCTTGTTTTCCATGTCCATCAAATTGTCCTGCAGAGCTTTAGAAGCCACCAGAAAAATGGGAGTGAAAGCCAACCCGATTCCACCCAGTTTAACCGTCCCTGACCTGCACATCTTGAAGCAATCTGTGTGTGCAGCAGCAGGAATTTTTCTATAAAGGAGTGAGAGCCATATCATTCTAATTTGCATACAGCTTTTGCAAAAATCCCTCCTTTAGCTCCACATCTTGCTCTCGTTTGAAGGCTCAGGGCTTCTTCTGAGATCAGAGGGAAGCACTTGAACGTGCTCCAGCCTGCTCTGTTGTTGTCATGTAGAGCTTGCTTTGAAAGCCTCACACCAAATCTAAATTATTTGTTAGTTCTGGGTGGTAAGTGCATTGTAGAGAGGACTGAAAGCATGGGGAACTTTTCAGAAAAAGGCATTTCTTCTTTTTAAAGGAAGTCTCTAAAATGTATCATTCTTTATTTACACAGAATTAGAAATCAAAAATCTAAAAAATTAGAATTCCCGTTAGTTCTCCTCCAGGATCCCCAGGTTCTTTTCCACAGAGCTGCTTTTTGTGCCCATGGCCACAGGGATTTTCCTTGGAGCTGGCAGAGCTTCTCATGCCTTGTGAAGGAACCTAGAAAGGTTTTGTTCCCACGTCAGCATCCTTCTTTTCCTGTTCTAATTCCTTACATTAAATGTCATTCAGCATTCCTGGGAAAATCCATCACAACCTTTTCTGTCACCCACACTTGAAAAGAAAATTTCTCTTTGGCAGAACAAAGAGCAAATTTGAGGAGGATTTTAGGCCCTCCCAACTTAAGACCTGGTGTCTCCAAGGAAAAAACAACAATGTGGGATATTTGAACCATCTTGACATTAAATGTCATTACTCTGCTTTTTGCCAGGGCAGAACAAACTCTCCTGTGATTCACGATGTATCCAGGCAATTTTAGGAAGTTTCTCAGGAATGAGGTGTGGAAGTAACATTTAAAATCTGGCAGATGCCACCTTAACCTTGCCTCCTCCAGAGCTCCTGCAGCTCCATCCCATCGTGTGTTTTCCCATGTTAAACCTAAAGGTGACAGGGTTTAGGGGAATTGAATGTGTTCCCATTAATTTGGGGGAAAAAAAAAAGGATGGTAAATTCTGAAGGAAGCAAACAGCAAGCTCAGAGCTCTCCTGAGAAATTAAGAGGAGCTCCTCAAGGTGGGCTGATGTGTCCTGATGAGCTTTCAGAGCTTGGCTCTGGAGCGTGTCTGCTCCAAGAATCCCAGACTCAGTCTGCTCCAGCTTGGAATCTGGGGAGAGCCAAGAGCTTTGTTTTCCCTCTGCTCCTCCTCAGGAGTATTTCCTTCAGCACACGGCTCCTCGGCTGCAGACTCCACGCCCTGGCTGCCAGGAGAAGTTGTCTTTCTTCTGGAAAGATTTTTTTTTTTTCCGTAATTATTGTTGTTATCTTAACCAGGAAGAGCTGGCAGCTCTGGGGATGAGACCTTCCATTAACCTGAGTCATGGTGAGGATCCTTCCTAAAGAGGATCTGCTCCTCTTGTTTAATCCAGGCAGGGAAAGAGAGGATGGGACTGGACGTAATTCCATGGATGTCAGAAAAAGCAGAGCAGGATCTGACTCTCCTGTGGAACATTTCAGAGTGAGACAAGAGGGGCTGTGCCAGGGAGGCTCAGCTGGGACAGCAGCAGGAATTTGCCCATGGAAAGGGTGCTCAGGCCTTGGCAGGGGCTGCCCAGGGAGCTTTGCAGTGCCCATCCCTGCAGGTGTCCCCTGGGGGTGGCACTGAGTGCTCTGGGCTGGGGACAAGGTGGCCATGGGGCACAGCTGGCACTGCCTGGGCTGGGAGGGCTGTGCCAGCACCAGGGATTCTGTAAGCAGCTGGGGAAGGGGCTGGAGCCCCAGGAGGGGCTGAGGGAGCTGGGAAAGGAGCTCAGACTGGAGAAAAGGAGGCTCAGGGGGGACCTTTGAAGGGAACAGGGACAGGAGCAGAGGGAACGGCCTCAGGCTGGGCCAGGGCAGGAATTTCCCCATGGAAAGGGTTCTCAGACCTTGGCAGAGGCTGCCCAAGGAAGTCTGGAATGCCCATCCCTGCAGGTGCCCAGGGAAGGCCTGGACGTGGCACTCAGGGCAACAAGCTGGGCACGGGGCACAGCCAGGCCTCGACGATCTCAGAGGCTCCTCCCGACCCGATGAATTCTGAGCATCCCATAACATTCCTCTGCCTCCCTTCCCTCCCCTTCCCCCAGGAGCCTCCGACCTGACGGCGTTCAGCGACCCCCGGGTGGGCATCGACCGCTCCTTCCCGGCGCTGCCGTCCATCTCCGACCCTCGCATGCACTACCCGGGCGCCTTCACCTACACGCCCACGCCCGTCAGCTCCGCCATCGGCATCGGCATGTCGGCCATGTCCACGGCCACCAGGTACCACACGTACCTCCCGCCGCCCTACCCCGGCTCCTCCCAGGCTCAGGGCAGCCCCTTCCAGACCAGCTCCCCCTCCTACCACCTGTACTACGGCACCTCGGCCGGCTCCTACCAGTTCTCCATGATCTCGGGCGGGGACCGCTCGCCGCCGCGCATCCACCCGCCCTGCACCAACGCCTCCACGGGCTCCACGCTGCTCAACCCCAACCTGCCCAACCAAAGCGACGTGGTGGAGGCCGAAGGCAGCCACAGCAACTCGCCCACCAACATGGCCAGCACGGCCAGGCTGGAGGAGGCCGTGTGGAGGCCGTACTGAGGAGGTCGGAAGGAGCTCGAGGGTCAGGACTGACGGACTTCCCATTTCCCGGCGCCCGGAGGGATGCCAGAAACTTCCCCGCCGCGTTCATCCACGAGTTTCAGGAGCAAACCCTTCGGAAGTCAGCGCTGCCAGGGGTGGTGGCTCTCGTCGCCAGGCCCTGGTGGAGCCGCGTCGCTCCGGCAAAGAATTCCCGGCAGGAGAACGAGCTTCTGGGAAGGAGGACGGCCCAGCTGGTGGTGCAGAGGTAGCGAGGGTGGGTAGAAGGGTATCCAGCCTGATTCCAGGCCTGTGGCTTCCCAACGTGCCTGGGCTTGAAGGTCTCCACAGCCCTAAAAGAGAGTTTTGGTTAATTTCTATTTTTAAGACTTAAAACCTTAAAAAAACCCCCAAATCTCAGCGAGTTTACTGCATCTTAGGGACATCTTAAGTGTAAGGAAGTATAGGAAGATTCCCAGAGGGAAACTGTGAACGCTTCTGTTTTAGCAATGCTGTGAATGAGAGGTTTTATATGTTGGACTTCATTCTTTCTTTTTCTTTGTTTTGTTTGTATATTCCAAAGAATATGGAGTTTTTTTATTACTGGGGTTTTTTGTTTTGTTTTGTTTTGGGTTTAGGTTTTTTGGTGTTTTTTGGTTTTGTTGGGATTTTTTTTTAGGATGCAGCTCATCCTGCTTTGCATCTTATTTGTTTTATTTCTCTTGGCACCTTATAAATTGCAAAAAAAAAAAAAAAAAAAGATTTTGCTCTTTATTTTGTTTTAATCATGCTTGCTTCTTTCTTGCTTTGTCAACTGAAAGAATCAGCCCCTTTTTCAATGAGTTAATTTAACTTTTTATCTCTTTGACTTTTTTTTTTTTTTTTAACACAATGGCTACAGCCTTGGGTCATTTTCAACTACTGTATTTCTTTGATGAGTTCATTGATATTTATGCCTGATATTTAGACTTTTCTTATTTGTTGATACTATTATTATTTAAATATGCCTATATTAAAAAAAAATATCAGCAATTGCCTTTTTTTGGTAGCAGCCAAAGTCAAATTTCTCATGTTGAAAAAGGCTGGAATAACGATGGGCAAAAGTGACCTCTTAATTCCCTAAAAATATTGTTTACAATTATCTCTCTCTCATTTTACTCAGCTTAGGTCCTCAAAGGCATTGAGGTGCCCAGTTCCTGCTGGAAGGCACCAAAATCCCTGGGAATTTCTGTACCTTTCCAAGTGGTGGAGTCATCTCTCCCTCCCCCTACTTTGTCACCAGTGGTGGCCCTCAGGATCAGGAATCAGGATGTAGATACTTCCTAAGGCAAATTCAATATTCCCTAATTAAATACCCACCCACTGGAGTGACAGGACACAGGGAATGGCTCCCACTGCCAGAGGGCAGGGCTGGATGGGAACTGGGAAGGAATTGTTCCCTGGCAGGGTGGAGAGGCCCTTCCCAAAGAAGCTGGGGTTGCCCCTGGATCCCTGGAATTGTCCAAGGCCAGGTTGGAGCACCCTGGGACAGTGGAAGGTGTCCCTGCCCGTGGCAATTTTGGTGAATGAGCTTCAAGATCCCCTCCCAACCTAAACCATTCCCTGGTTCTGTGACTCCCACGGCAAGGGGGAAGTCCTGGCTCGGACGGAATCCGGGTGAGATTTGCTCCCAGGATTTCCGTGCGGCACAAAAGCCACGTTCCAATCTGCCGGCAAACACATCCCTTCCTGGAAAGCTCCAGAAAAGCCAGGGCCTGGACAACCCTTTCCTCCTCTTCTGGGAGTAGAGGAGGGGTATTTAAAGGTGGTGTAGCCAATGTGGTGCCCTGTAGTAAATCTACAAGGGTTTTACGAGGAGCAGGTTCAGCTCGGAGCCGTCACCGCTGCCCGTCACCCCAGCACAAACATATCAGATGTCACTGTAACGTTTTTGGCACTATTTTATTGAGGGTTTGCTCTGAATGCAGCTCTTGTACTACTCCTGAACTCCAAACTGCTGATGTTGACACGTGTGCGTCCCAAATGAGCTGATTATTATTTAATGTACCTCTCAAACCAGAGAAACAATTGCAGGTCAACTCAGAGAGTATTTGAAAGCAGGGCTTCAGATCAGTGTTTGATGTTTTAAAAAAAAAATTTAAAAGTTAAAAGGATTCAAATTAAAAAGATCCTTGGCTGCAGGCAGCAAAACAGCTGGACTTATTTAAAACCATTTGTTTTTCAAGTTTTCTCTTTTTTATATATATATATATATGATTTTGCTTCTTTGTTTGAGTTGGATGCAGTAGCACTTTGGTATTGAAAAGAATCAAAGAATTTCCATTGTCAATAAGGTCGTTTTTGTGTAGAAAATAGGGAGTGTTTCAAGAGATCTGAGCAAAAGCCCAGAATGTTTCTGTTAAAACTCATGGCCTTGTGCTTTTCATTTAATGAAATATCTTTATATTTCCAGAGTTTGCTCTGAAAAAAAAAAGACAGAAAACATCCAAATTCTATCAGAAATATATACTGAAAGTCTGGAGACCCTGCTGAATTCAGAAATACAGAGACCCCCCAGTTGTAGCATTTCCATAGTTGGATTCTCTCAATATCCTAAATATCCTAATTCTCTTCAATATCCTAAAAAAAGAGTCCCACGTCACTGAGCAGTAGCTCTGTTGCAGAATCCATTCGGCACATTCTGTGCAATTCAAACCCTAATTTTTTACAGCTCTCAATTAAAATGGTAATTGATTACAGCTCTCACATCTGCCTTGTGACTGGACCACCAAAGTTCACAGAGCTGGGAGTGGAAACACAGCAGGGAGGGAGGGGAGAGGAGCTGGGAGGAGCCAGGAAGGGCCAGGTGACCTGGAGAGGGAATTTTAACAAAAGCAGGGAGTGATAGGAGGAGGAGGATGGTATTAAGATGAATGAGGGCAGGGTTACGTGGGATATTTGGAATAAATTCATCCCTGTGAAATTTGTGAGGCCCTGGCACAGGGTGCCCAGAGAGGTTGTGGATTCCCCTTCCCTGGCAGTGCCCAAGGCCAGGCTGGACACTGGGGCTGGAGCAGCCTGGGACAGGGGAAGGTGTCCCTGCCATGGCAGGGGTGGCACTGGATGGGCTTTGAGGGCACTTCCAACCCAAACTATTCCATGATTTGATGATTCCATGACTTCAGAAGTGAGCTCAGTGTGGTCACCACGCTGCCAGGACTGTGGGACACCACAACCTCCTTTCTGCCTCAGCCCTTTCAACCCCCAGAATCAAAACCCACCCACCCTGGAAGGTGAAAAACCAGGGATTCACAGGAACAGGGAGCTGGCAACTCTCAGACTCTAAATCAAACATTTCTTCTGTCTGTGCCTCTCCTTTGTCTCCACTCATGCTGAAGGTGAGGTTGAATTTGGCTCTCCCTGCTGTGAACAGGATGAGGAAATACAGAACTGGTCACCACCACTTTCCCCTGTGCCCTTGTTGACACTTTTTTTTTGGAATTTCTCAGTGTTTCCTGTGTTTTTATTGCCATAAACCAAATTTTGGAGTCCAGCCTCTCTGGGTATGTCCAGCACTGCAAAGGAAAGGAAAAGCCAAGTTCATTATCCCTGCCAATTAATCTGTTTAATTAATCACTGTGGGTTTCAGTGTATTCACTCATCAGAAACCACATTTTACTCACATATTTGGTTTTGTAGCCATCACTACGGATGGCACAGTTTTTCAAGGCTGTGAAAATGCTCTCACATCTTTCCTCTTATATTTTAAGAGCACATAACAGGCAGAAAAAAAAAGACATTTGGATAAAACATTTCCCCCATTCCCATCTCCAAATTGGAGTGCATAAATATATATTTTTTATATGGATATAATGTATATATTTATATAGCTTTAACATCCTGGGAGCTGAATGGAATCAGAAAAATAAAATTCTTGTGCTTCTGCTCTGGAGCTGCAGTCAGCTGGGTGCTTTAGGTACCTCACCCTCCCAAAATTCAGCTCCTGGCTGTCCTTACTCTCAACTTGGGTGCTCCTTTCACAAGACACAGCCCCTTGTCCATGTCAAACATGTTCAACGTAAATTTTACTGGCTCTGAGGACAAATATTTCCCTCTCCAAGAACATTTAAATTCATTTAAGAGTTCCTGCTCACTCCCAGGGCATTGCAGAGGGAAGGGTTTGATTTGCACAGATTCTCCGCCAGGAAGGAGAGAAATCCTCTCCTCCAAACAGCCTTTGCCAAAACATCCCAAATTTCCTGCGCTCTTGAAACATTCACTGCTGCTTCCTGGGTGTCCTTTTCCGTGGGTGTGTTTGAAATTCAGGGAGGAATGGATGGGTTTTCTGTCCTCGGAGCGAAACTCTGCCGTGTTTTCCTGCCTCGTTCCATTTTGCCGCTGGGTTTTTGTTCACCTCGCTGGGTCAGTCCCAACCACTGGGAGTTTTTCTCCTTGTCCTTCGAGGGTTGCATCCCCAGAGTTACTTGTATTTATGTCTGTAAATAGATTTCCAAAGCTTCCTAGCCAAAATATTTAGTGCTTGTAATTACTCTGCGTTTTTCACTTTTTTTTTTTTTCCTGTGTTTTTAATGAACTTACCTTTGTGTTTGCTGAAATACTGTAGTGAGACTTATTTCTTTTCTAAATTAGTTATTTTTAGGCTTCAAGAGGAACTACATTTTATTCACTTTTGTAAACAGTTATAGCATGGTCTCTATCCAACATCCTTCACATTTTGTGGTAGGGGAGAAACAAACATGCAAAAAAAAAAAAAAAAATCTGTGGGTTATTTGTGGTATTTTGGGTTGGACAATTCCAGCTCTTTTTAAAACCAAAATTTCAGTGTGAGGTGGGGAGGCTGAGGGGGGACACAGCCCCCAGAGTGGCACCAAAGGGAATTTGTTCAGCATTTTCTGGCTATGTTTACAAAACATTTTCCCTTTCACGCTGAACTTTTCCTGAAGGAGAAACCATCAGGTTGGGGATTTTTTTGGGAGGTTGATTACCAGGGATTTTCCTTCCTGGGGAGGGAGGGAGGGAGGGCAGGGGGTGGCTGCTGATTTTTGGAACCAGATAGGAAAAGAGAATAGAGTAGGTTTTATTTTCCCCCCCCACTCCAGGAATCTCTAGATAGCACCCCGGGGTAAATTTTGCTGTCCACAGGGATGGCTGTGTCCAGCACCACAGGAGAATTCATTACAACTACCCAGAGCAGCTGGACTGCTGCAGTAGTTCTAATGAACACTTTTCTTCCTTTCCTTTCTTTTCTTTCTTTCTTTCTTTCTTTCTTTGTACCACAGTTTCCTCTGTAAATTCAATATCATAATTAGTGTGAATGACAAATAAAATGTTTGACAAGTATGCACGTGGGCCTGGTGCATTTTTTTTTATCTGGGAGAAGAAAAAAAACCCTCTCAGGGAAAAAGGAGCCATCAGGAGGAGGGTGCCGAGCGTGTGGCACTCACAACATCAAAAATAGGTTGCCATGCTTTTGGTTTTTCAATTATTACTTTCCTTTTTGTCAAAATGGTATTTTCCTGCTGTGGAGTAAGCTGGTGAAAGGCCTGAAATGCAATGGGACACCAAAGCAAGAGGGAAATTTACAGTGAGGCTGCCCAGAGATTCCCCTGGATCCCTGGCAGTGCCCCAGGCCAGGCTGGACACTGGGGCTGGAGCAGCCTGGCACAGTGGAAGGTGTCCCTGCCATGGCAGGGTGGCACTGGGTGGGATTTGAGCCCCCTCCCAACCCAAACCATTCCATGATTCCATGAAATGAGGTTTTGCATCTACAGAAGTCCAATAATTGCATTTTATCCCTGGCTTCTCAATTAAATTTCAGCATTTCAAAACAAAAAGGTAAATGAAACATTACTACGGATGTACCAAGCTTTCAAAATTAGCAAAATACATTGAAAGTTCATTTTGAAAAACTCTGTGTCCAGGCATCTGTAGCTATAGACAAAAAACCTTCTAATATTGGCTCTGAACAACATATTGCATGATATTAAAGAAGTTTTCAGTAATATCCTTCTCCACAATAACCAGGGAGTGACACAATGGTTGGGGTTGGAAGGGACCTTAAAGATCACCCAGTTCCACGTCCCCTGCCATGGGCAGGGACAGCTTCCAGACTAGGCTGTTATATATATTTATACATATATATTTTTATCTATAAATTATATATACAATGACTGGTTTTCAGCTGCCCCTCTCAGTGAAATTAAAAACCAGCTACAAAGCAAAGTATCAAAGGTGCATTTTTCTTCTGCCAGCTCACAGAGTAGCCCCCCCATCTCTCAAACCATAATCCACATTATCTATTTCAAATTAAGGCCAAAACACTGAGAGGAAACAGTGACTGGATCCCAAGGGCCTCTTTAGAGGTACAAATTTCAGCACCCCCATCTCTGATGTGGTTTTTGGTTTTCCTCCTCAGCGTGGCCCCTCACATTTCTTTCCAGCACGACCCTAAAATACTGCACTTGTATTTCTGAAGAGACTCCCCTGCAGATTCCTCCCCTGCCCCCGTGAAACCCAAGAGCCTTTCCCTCGAGGTGCAGGACGAGGCAGAGCACGTGTTTATTTTGTCGCTGGTTTTGACACGCAGGAAAAGAAGCCACAAATAGCAATAGTCAAAACAAACCCAAAAATATGACACCCAAGGGCATCTCAGCAGGAATATCTGCTGCTGGGTTTTGACGACTGCTCAAAAGAGATTTCTGCTCTTCTGATCAGAGCAGGCTGCTGGAATTTAAAGATTTTGTAAAGAACAGAGCAGCAGAGCTCTGGTTGTGGAGAGGAAGGGAAGGCAGATCCATGGATCCCACTCTGAGCTGATCCATGGATCCCACTCTGAGCAGATCCAAGGATCCCACTCTGAGCTGATCCATGGGTCCCACTTTGAGCTGATCCAGGGATCCCACTCTGAATGGATCCATGGATCCTACTTTGAGCAGACCCATGGATCACATTTTGAGCAGATCTGTGGATCCCACTCTGAACAGATCCACGGATCCCACTCTGAACAGATCCATGGATCACACACTGAGGAGATCCATGTCCCACACTGAGCAGCTCCATGGAGCCCAGTTTGAGAAGATCCATAGATCCCACTCTGAGCTGATCCATGGGTCCCACTCTGAGCAGCTCTGTGGATCTCACTTTGAGAAGATCCATGGATCCCACTTTGAGCAGACCCATAGATCCCACTCTGAACAGATCTGTGGATCTCACTCAGAACAGATCCATGGATCCCACTCTGAGCAGACCCATGGATCCCACAATGAGCAGCTCCACAAATCCCATTCTGAGCAGACCCATGGATCCCACTCTGAATGGATCCATGGATCCCGCTCTGAGCAGCTCCATGGATCCCACACTGAGCAGCTCCATGGATCCCACTCTGAGCAGATCCATAGATCCCACTCCCTGTCCTCCTCCTTGCCAGGCAGCTGGACTGAGGAGAATCCCTCCCATCCCCAAATTCCCCAGTTTCCAGCGTGGTTGTGCCACTCTGAGCAGTGGCACCTGCTCGATGCTGGCTGAGGGGTGGGCGCAGGAGCAGCTCCCTCTCCTGCCCCTCTGCATTCTTCCCTGCCCAGGAAAAGAGGGAGCTCAGAGCCCATGGGAAGCCAGGGCAGCCCTTGGGACCCAGAGGTGACCCCACCACACCAGTTTGGGCAACTGGGAATGTCCAGCTCAACCTCCCCCGCCCCGTGTGTCTGCTGGAGAGCGAGGAGGAGGAGGAAAGGGCACGGAAGGTGATGAAGACCAAGGCTGGAGGCCGCAGGTGGTGAGAGGAGGGGCTGCCAAGGATGAATGCAAAATGTTGTTGACTTCTTGTGGCACTTCACACCCAGCTTTTAATGAGCTGTAATTACAGAGGCCACTGTCCCCGGAGCTCTCCCACAGCCTGCCTGTGAGGGCTCATTAAGCACCATCAGCCCTCAAGGCACCGTCCAGCTCCACACAGGTGTCCTGGGAAAATAACCCAGCTGTGTGTCCAACCCCACACAGGTGTCCTGGGAAAACAACCTAGCTGTGTGTCCAGATCCACAGGGATGTCCTGGATCAATAACCCAGCTGTGTGTCCAAATTTACACAGGCATCCTGGATCAATAACCCAGCTGTGTGTCCAGCCCCACAGGGATTTTCTGGCTCAATAACACAGGCGTATGTCCAAATCCAGAGGAATTTTCCAGATAAACAGGCCAGGTGTGTGTTCAAATCCACAGGGATTTTCTGGATAAGCAGCCCAGGTGTGTGTCCAAATCCACACAGGTGTCCTGGACAAATAACCCAGGTGTGTGTCCAGCCCCACAGGGATTTTCTGGATCAATAACCCAGGTGTGTGTCCAGCTCCACACAGGTGTCCTGGGAAAATAACCCAGCTGTGTGTCCAACCCCACACAGGTGTCCTGGGAAAATAACCTAGCTGTGTGTCCAGATCCACAGGGATGTCCTGGATCAATAACCCAGCTGTGTGTCCAAATTTACACAGATGTCCTGGATCAATAACCCAGGTGTATGTCCAAATCCAGAGGAATTTTCCAGATAAACAGGCCAGGTGTGTGTTCAAATCCACAGGGATTTTCTGGATAAGCAGCCCAGGTGTGTGTCCAAATCCACACAGGTGTCCTGGACAAATAACCCAGGTGTGTGTCCAGCCCCACAGGGATGTCCTGGATCAATAACCCAGGTGTATGTCCAAATCCAGAGGAATTTTCCAGATAAACAGGCCAGGTGTGTGTCCAAATCCACACAGGTGTCCTGGACAAATAACCCAGGTGTGGGTCCAGCCCCACAGGGATTTTCTGGATCAATATCCCAGCTGTGTGTCCAGCCCCACTGGGATGTCCTGGATCAATAACCCAGGTGTATGTCCAAATCCAGAGGAATTTTCCAGATAAACAGGCCAGGGGTGTGTTCAAATCCACAGGGATTTTCTGGATAAGCAGCCCAGGGGTGTGTCCAAATCCACACAGGTGTCCTGGACAAATAACCCAGGTGTGGGTCCAGCCCCACAGGGATTTTCTGGATCAATATCCCAGCTGTGTGTCCAGCCCCACTGGGATGTCCTGGATCAATAACCCAGGTGTATGTCCAAATCCAGAGGAATTTTCCAGATAAACAGGCCAGGGGTGTGTTCAAATCCACAGGGATTTTCTGGATAAGCAGCCCAGGGGTGTGTCCAAATCCACACAGGTGTCCTGGACAAATAACCCAGGTGTGGGTCCAGCCCCACAGGGATTTTCTGGATCAATATCCCAGCTGTGTGTCCAGCCCCACTGGGATGTCCTGGATCAATAACCCAGGTGTATGTCCAAATCCAGAGGAATTTTCCAGATAAACAGGCCAGGGGTGTGTTCAAATCCACAGGGATTTTCTGGATAAGCAGCCCAGGGGTGTGTCCAAATCCACACAGGTGTCCTGGACAAATAACCCAGGTGTGGGTCCAGCCCCACAGGGATTTTCTGGATCAATATCCCAGCTGTGTGTCCAGCCCCACTGGGATGTCCTGGATCAATAACCCAGGTGTATGTCCAAATCCAGAGGAATTTTCCAGATAAACAGGCCAGGGGTGTGTTCAAATCCACAGGGATTTTCTGGATAAGCAGCCCAGGGGTGTGTCCAAATCCACACAGGTGTCCTGGACAAATAACCCAGGTGTGGGTCCAGCCCCACAGGGATTTTCTGGATCAATATCCCAGCTGTGTGTCCAGCCCCACTGGGATGTCCTGGATCAATAACCCAGGTGTATGTCCAAATCCAGAGGAATTTTCCAGATAAACAGGCCAGGGGTGTGTTCAAATCCACAGGGATTTTCTGGATAAGCAGCCCAGGGGTGTGTCCAAATCCACACAGGTGTCCTGGACAAATAACCCAGGTGTGGGTCCAGCCCCACAGGGATTTTCTGGATCAATATCCCAGCTGTGTGTCCAGCCCCACTGGGATGTCCTGGATCAATAACCCAGGTGTATGTCCAAATCCAGAGGAATTTTCCAGATAAACAGGCCAGGGGTGTGTTCAAATCCACAGGGATTTTCTGGATAAGCAGCCCAGGGGTGTGTCCAAATCCACACAGGTGTCCTGGACAAATAACCCAGGTGTGGGTCCAGCCCCACAGGGATTTTCTGGATCAATATCCCAGCTGTGTGTCCAGCCCCACTGGGATGTCCTGGATCAATAACCCAGGTGTATGTCCAAATCCAGAGGAATTTTCCAGATAAACAGGCCAGGGGTGTGTTCAAATCCACAGGGATTTTCTGGATAAGCAGCCCAGGGGTGTGTCCAAATCCACACAGGTGTCCTGGACAAATAACCCAGGTGTGGGTCCAGCCCCACAGGGATTTTCTGGACAAATAACCCAGCTGTGTGTCCAGCCCCACAGGGATTTTCTGGATCAATAACCCAGCTGTGTGTCCAGCCCCACAGGAATTTTCTGGATCAATAACCCAGCTGTGTTCCCTTGGGTGCACACAGCTTCTCCCCTTCCCAGTGGCTACGGGCCCCTTGTGGATCCGTGGGGCAGGAGCGAGATCCCTTTCCCTGGAAAGCTGTTCTGGCTCAGCGTGCGTGGTCACAGAGCAGACAATAAACTGCATTATCTGCTCCCAGACAGAGCTTGTTCACAACCTCCAGAGCTCAGAAATCTGCCACTGCTGCCACTGTAATGGCCCTGTGCCTTCCAGACATGACTAAAATCTGACTCAGCCCAGCACTGTAAAAGGGCCAAAAATAGGATTTTTCCTTGTCCCCACTTTTTTTTTTTTTTTTTTTTTTTTTTTTTTTTTTTTTTTTTTTGCAACACTGAGTTTCTTCCAGGGCTGTGGGATGATTTGGGAATATCTTAATCATTACTCTACATGATGCCTCAGGTTTCACTTTTATATTTTTCACATTCTGTGCTGCTTTAGTGTGTGGGTCTGAGCTTCATATGAGGGGATGGTGAGCTCTGTGCACAGAGCAGGGAGACAACAATTCCTTCTCTAGCTGGGCACCAAGGACAAATGATCCAAATCTCAGCCCAGGAGCACAAACCCCGTGGGCTGCAGAGAGAAAAACAAGCAGGATGGGAGTGCAGCGGCTGAGCTGGAATTGGACACTGAACTGCAATCTGCACATGAACCATGGGGGGAATGAATTTTTAAAGTTTGACAGAAGGCTCACACCGTGTACACCTGTGTGCAAACCTTGAGACAAGAAATGCTGACTCAGAAATGCCCTGGAATAGGACAGACATTGTTGGAGAGAAATGGAGCTAGAAACAAGTTTCAAAAGGCGGCCTTGAAAATAAGACCAAATACTTTGGAGAAACAGAACTGTGAAAGATGAATTGTGGTGGGACCCACGAGGGGTCATTTTAGAGGATTGGCTTTAAGGCATTTACAGCGTGGTGTGGCTAAAGCTGATGGGCCAAGAAACACTTATAGTGCATTGTAATTAGGAAATAATTGGCTTCTGATTGTGAATTATACCATCTGTATTGTCTCACCCTTCTCATGAGACTGAAAATGGAATAAAAGTTTTTCAAGCACCTCTCAGTTGCCCCATCTCTGGGTCAGAAAAGGGCCTAATCCAACAAACCAGAGCTGATCCCAGGGAGAGACCCCGGGAGCGCTCGTGCATTTTGGGGCCATTTGGGTTCATCCTGGGTGCAGCCCTGGCTGGGCTCTTGTGCTGCCCAAGGTGGATCCATGGAGGAGATCCTTGGAATCAATCCCTGCTTTATTCTTTAGCTCTGCCCAGCCTCTGCTCTGGGTCAGCCTGCACAAGGCACCACAAGCACCCCACGTTCTCCTGGCAGAGCCCCACCTCTGCTCCCTGTTTTTGCTCCCAATAACTCTGCCACCGGGATGCCCTGTGGAGCAGCACTTTGAAGTGTAGGCAGGAAAGGAATGTCCGAATTCCAGCTCATCCCAACTCCTGCCTGCTGGGGGAGGGAGGCACGGCGCAGATAAAAGCGTGTTTAACCCTGAGGAGAAGGAAAATAAAAGCCCAGAACCTCCAGGTCCCCAGTGGAATGTCTAGCTACTGAATTAGGAAGCTTGTTTGCTGGTTTTAGGTTACAGGGACACCTCGAAGTCTCCCAGACTGGATTAGTCAGCACGAGTCACTGTCTGGGAATTGTTTGGGTTTTTTCGACAGGAGGATAAAACAATTTAAGGAGAAAATCTAATCCACAGATTTCCAACCCAGCCTGCTTGCGGAGCAGGGAGGGGGCAGCGCTGCGCTGAGGGCTTTGGAAAAACCTCATTTTCCTGAGGGAAGTGTGAAAAACGGAGGAGAAGATAAAGAATTTTTGTAAAGTTTAATAAGGGATAAAATAAGAGACGGAATTACGATTTTGGGGCTGGATGAGTGCAAGTTGTTCTATTTTAGAATGGAAAAATCAGAACTTTCTGCACCAAAAAAAATCAAAACTTTATGCACCGAAAATCAAAACTTTATGCACCAAGAATCAAAATTTTCTGCAGATGGCAAAAATCTCTCAGTGTAGTCCAGAAAAATGGTTCAGTGGCATCCTTTTGAAAATGATGAAAGCTGAATGATCTCTGTTGCCAAAGGCTGGAGCCTGACAATCCTGGGAATGCTGGCCCTTCCAGGATTGTCACTTTGTGGGAAGCAGCACGACAAGGCTGGGCTGAGTCAGCAGCTTGCACCACAGCCCAGCCCAAATATTTCCAAGCAGCTCCAGGTGTGAGAGGCAGAAATCCAGGGATTTTTGGTTGATTTTCAGTGCTGCCCACTGGGTCACCTGGATGATTTTTGCAGCTCTAAGGTGTTAAAGGTGCTGTTTTACCTCAGTCCTGCCTTTCCCAGTCTGATCCCATCAGTCTGAGCTGATTTTTGGGATCCCTTTTGGGATTTCTGTACTGCCCAACTTGCCTGGGTCTTCAGCTGTATCACCTGCTGGAAAATATCCACCTCCTTTCTCAGTGTCCCATGGCCAAGCTGGACATTTTCAACTTCCTAAAACCTTCCACGCACCTTAACTCTCATTAAGGCACCACATAAAACATTCCAGAAGTTTCCAAATGTGGTTCCACTACAGATGAGAAATGACTCTCCCATGGAGTCCCCTCTCTGTGGGTGGTGAGTTTTCCACGTCTCAAGGCTTTTAGGACCACAGAACACTCAGAGAAGAGTGTTCTGTGAGGGATGTTTTTGTGCCTGTTTGCAGTAATACCAACAGGGATGTTGAGATGTGCCTCCCACACAAATCCAGTTTTGGTGGCACAGGAGGGAAGAGGGAGTTGGGGGAGAAGAGGGCCAAGCAGGAGGTCAAATTTATTCCAGATTTTTAAATAAGTAAAATTATATTTCCAATCTCTTATCCCTTCCAGGTGGATATTGCAATTAGGAAACAGAAAAAAGCTCAAGGAGACAAACCCCAGTTTTGTTAAGTGAATGAGGTTTTTAATTGGCTGTTAAAAAGACACCAGAACAGTCCCCAAATTGTGGTTTCTCTAGTTGTAAAAAGTTGGGAAAAAAAACAAACCAAACCGAAAACTCCTGAATGTTTCTTCTATCCTTGATAAAACAAACATGTTAGAGCTAAACCATCCTAGGAATTAGGTTCTCTTCTGTGCTGCTGATGAAGGCAAATACCTCAAGGAGGAGAACAATCTCATTTGCTCCCAGCTGCTGCTCAGCATTTCTCTCAATTCAACTGCTCAGGTGCCTCTTTTCTCATCTGTGCCACCACTCACACTCTCCTTGTCCCTGAGTGACTTCTGTGTGCTGAGTGATGATCTCAGCACAGACTGTACCTAACTCAGGGTTTATCCCTGCCTTCTCCACTTGCTGGAGCAAAATGCCTCCCTCCCCGTGCCTCAGTTTCCTCCTTGCACAAGTGACACTGATCTTTGAGAAGCCCTTTGAGCTCCGTGGATGAAACGGGTCACAGTTGTTGTTATTGTTGTCTCCATTAGAAAAACATGTCCATAAATCATCTTTCAGGAATAGTGAGGCAGGTTTCATTGGCTCCAGAGCTGAGTGACTGAACAGAGAAGAATTTCCTTCTTTGGCATTTTCCCCTAGTTTTAATAACTTTGAACTCTTGCTTTAGATCTTGTTTACATTAGGCTGGTTCAGTAACTGTGTGTCTCCCTCCAGCAATTGTCTCCCTCTTCCCCACCTTCCTCAGGTATTTGGTTTAGGTACCAAACATCTGACTCAGGTCTTCCTGGAGAATGGCTGAGCTGGGGTGGATGGAAGAAATCATTTTTCCCTGCCAGAGAGGAGAGGGACTTAATGGGGTAAACAGTCAGAGGCCACAACTGTTATGGACACAGGCCCTGGGGACAAAACCCCCCTTGGCTGTTTCCACACCCTCTGGAAGTGTTAAACACAAACTGTACAGATGGCATTGCTGAGACAATTTGGGTCAGAGGATGGGAGTGGGTCCTTCAAAGCTGAACAAGCTCTGGGGCTGCAAAGGTCACAGCTCTGCTTTGGGCTGGGGTGGCCTCACCTCGAGTCCTGGGAGCAGCTTTGGGCAGCACAATGTGAAAAGGACATTAATGCTCTCAGAGAGTGTCCAGAGCAGGGATACAGAGATGGTGAAGGGTCTGGAGGGGCTGAAGGATCTCGGCTTGTCCTGGAGAAAAGGAGACTGAGAGGGGATTCATTGGGGTCTACAGCTCCTGCTAAGGGACAGCAGAGATCAGAATCTCTGCTCCCTGTGACCTGACAGCACCCAGGGAGTGCCTGGGGCTGGGCCAGGGCCGGGTTAGCTTGGATTTTAGGGAAAGGTTCTTGCCCAGAGGCTGCTGGCACTGCCCAGGCTGCCCAGGGAATGGGCACGGCCCCGAGGCTGCCAGAGCTCCAGGAGCCTTTGGCCAGCACTGCCAGCGATGCCCAGGCTGGGATTTTGGGGCTCTGGGCAGGGCAGGGTGGCACTGGGTGATCCTGGTGGGTACCTAACTCAGGAAACTCTCGGGATCCTTCTAACTCGGGCTATTCTCTAACTCTGCACGATCCACCTGTGCACAGAAACAGAACCCCCCAGGCTCAGCAAGGCTGCTCCTGCTTCACTTTGGCTCTGCCAGGCTGTGCCAGGGAAGGGATGAGGCCACTGCTTGTACAGTCCTGGCCAGTTCTGCTCTCCTCTATCGGTCCGAGAGGGGAGCATTCCCTGCGGAGCGCAGGCAGGAGGGGGACAGGGCAGGGCGGCAGGGAAGAGGCTCCCGAAGTGCCGCGGCCGCTGTGGCTCACTGAAATTCCCGGCAGATGGAGCCCGACTCCAGGCGATGCTGCCTCAGCCTTACTCGCTCTGCGCACCCAGCTGGAAACAGCTCTGTCAAACCCAGCTTGGGTTTTAGTGCTGGGGAAACAGCTCCTGGGAAACAGCTCTGTCAAACCCAGCCTGGGTTTTAGTGCTGGGGAAACAGCTCTGTCAAACCCAGCCTGGGTTTTAGTGCTGGGGAAACAGCTCCTGGGAAACAGCTCTGTCAAACCCAGCCTGGGTTTTAGTGCTGGGGAAACAGCTCTGTCAAACCCAGCCTGGGTTTTAGTGCTGGGGAAACAGCTCCTGGGAAACAGCTCTGTCAAACCCAGCCTGGGTTTTAGTGCTTGGGTTTTAGTGCTGGGGAAACAGCTCTGTCAAACCCAGCCTGGGTTTTAGTGCTGGGGAAACAGCTCCTGGGAAACAGCTCTGTCAAACCCAGACTGGTGTTCGGGTTCCGCAGCGGTCACAGAATCACTGAATTAGCAGGGTTGGAAGAGACCTTTGTGAAAAACGCGTTCGCTCTCCTGTGAAAATTTAAAAAGTTTAATAAAGGACAACAGGAGACAAGGACCGTAGAGCAAAGGTTATTACTCAGCCAAAGAGCACCCTGTGATCTTCAGGGATACCCCTTAAATACCTTTTCATTACATCAACCTGTGTCATATTCATAGATCCTTATGCACACTAAACTTTCCTCCAAACTAGTTTACATGTTCCAAGGACTGTTCAGCATATCTTCCTCTTGGGTCCACTTTTTTAGAGCATGCACATTCCTTGGGTGTGGTTTTAGTCCTTTTTTATCATCATTTTCAGTTTTTGGGCCCTGGCCCACTCTGCCTTCAGAGGGTGAGTGCTGATAGCTGGCAGATCTGGGTAGGTCCTCGTCCTGTGTTCACTGGGTGTTATCCCATCCCAGCAGGCATTTTAACACAAACATATCAGCTGTTTCACTAAGCTTCATTAACAACAGAAATAAACCGCATATCTTTATAACAAAGTTACTTTAGCACCACACATATAAAATCCACTTGAATATTTGTGAGAAATCAGTATTATAATATGTATCTGTTACACCATCAAGGTCATCCTGTAGCACTGGAGCACCTCCAGGATCACCCCAAACGCTGGCCCCAAGGGGGACATCCAGACTCCTCCTGAACACTCCCACAAACAGTGACTCCAAACCTCTCTGGGCAGCTCAGCCCAAAGCCTGACCACTCTGGAAAAGCAAATTTTTTTCAGAGCTCCAATCTGGATCTCCCGTGGAACAACTTGTGGCCATTTCCTCTCCTCACTTCCCTTGGGAAACGGCAGCAGAGCTCAAACCCCTTTGCTGTGAGGGAGCTGGCAAATCAATGAGGTGTCCCCTGAGCCTCCTCCGGGCTAAACAACCCAACTGGTGGAGAATTCCCCCAAACCTGCTAGCCACTCATATATTTCCACCCTGATATTTCCCTCTCTCTCAGCTGGGCTGGCAAACAACAGGTTTGGAGTTATGATTTGTTCTCAGGCTGCCCTTTCAAAGGGATATCACTCTCCATGTAGAGAGAAACTTTCTCCTCTGGCTGCGGGAAAGCACTTTGTCCTGATGTTTTCCCATGGGGACGTGTCTTGGACATTACAGTCTTCTCCAAATGACAGCTCTGTGTCGTGTTTGCCATCTTGTGGGGAAAGCTTATTGTCGCTGCCGTCATCCCCTTGGGACAGCTCTTTGTCACTGTCACTGTCCCCTCAGCACAGCTCTTCTTTGTGGGTGTCTTCACCCGGGGACAGCTCCTTGTAACCCGAGTTATCCCCTCGGGAGAGCTCGTTGTCATCTTCTACTAGGGACAGCTCCCAGCCACTGATGTTTGCCCCTGGGAAGAGCTTGATGGCCTCTTCCACTTGGGACAGCTCCTGGTCACTTGTGCTGTCCCCTGGGAGGAGCTCACTGTCATCTTCCACCTTGGACAGCTCCTGGTCACTCTTGCTGTCCCCTCAAAAGACCTCGGTGTCTTCATTCACCTGGGGCAGCTCCTGGTCACTGCAATTTTCCCCTTGGGACATGTCACTTTCATTTTCCTGTGGGGATTCCTGTTTCTTAAGGTCATCTCTCCCTTGGGACAGCTCTTTGTCCCTCTCCCATTGGAGCAGGTCTTTTTCAAGTGAGTGTAAGTATTCTTATTCTTATTATTGTAAGTATTCTTCTTATTCTTATTATTGTAAGTATTTGTAAGTATTCTTCTTATTCTTATTGTGCTTCTCCTTGCTACTCTTCTTCATCTTTTCTTCTTCTGTGTATTTTAAAATTCAAATTCTTATTCTTACTAATCTTCTTCTGTGCGTTTTTAAACACAAATTATTATTATTATTATTATCACTCTTCTGTATTTTAAAATTCTTAGTCCTCTTCTTAATCTTATTCCTATTCCTTTTTCTTCTCCATCTACTGTATATTTTTAAAATTCTTACTCTTATTACTATTCTTCTTCTATGTACTTTTAAATTATTCCTCTTCCTCTTCATCTTTGTCTTCCTCATCTTCATCATTGTCTTCTTTACCTTCATCGTCTTCTTTGTCATCTTTATTTTCTTCTTTTTCATAATTTTCTTCATCTTCTTCACCTTTGTCTTGGTTTGAAAAGACAGGTGTCTGCTAAGGAAGGCAGGAGCCTTCCTTGAAATAGAAAATGTAAATCTCCTCCCACCAAATTATTATCATTTTGAAATTAAGAGGCTCTCAGGCAAAGGTATGGGAATAGGAATAACAATTCTTTACTAGGAAAATTACAAATGCAATAGTACAAACAAACAGAAAAAAAACCCACTGCCAGAGTCAGAACATGCCCTGACAGCCTGTGGGTCAGGGTGGTCCTGCCTTTGGCTGCTCAAGGTGCTCTGGTGGCAGCCTGATGAGCATTTGTGAGCAGGAACAGGACCAGGAGATGGAGGTGGCCTGGGACAGAGATGGCTCCCTGGGCAGAGCAAAGATTCTGGCTCCTCCACTGGCCTCTCCTTCCTGCCTCATCCCTCACTCTTGGCTTCCTCTGCAGGCTCAGCAGTTGGCTTTGGGCAGCAGGGGACTTGGGGTCCCCCTTCCCTTGTCCATCTCTTCATCCATCCCAGCCATCCTCCGCCGCAGAGCCATCCAGGGAGCTGCTTCCTCCCGACAGGCAGCAGCTCCCTGGGCGCTGTTTGCCTCCTTTGGGACAGTTCCCTGGAACTGCCCTGTGCCACTCGGCAGAGCTGTGTCCTCATCTGCTTCCAGAAGGTGACACAGACCACAAACACCGGGAAGAACACAAATACTAAGATGATGATAAATAGGAATGCACAGTAGAAAACTAATAAAAATTTTTAAAAATGTATTGAAGAACAGTAATAGGAATAAGAATCTACGATGAAAACATGGACAAGAAGAAACGGTGCCCAACTCCCAGCTTCTGGAATCCAATATTGTTTCATGGTCACTAAGTTGGTTGCAGCAAGAATCTGCACATGAAGTATTTTTAATGTGAGGACAGGAGTTACTCTGTTTTTTCTCCTTGTGTGCTGCAATGCAGCCCCAGAAAGGAGAGGTGCTTTTGTGCCTGTGTGCACACACGTCTGAAGCGTGTGAGTCCTCCACTTGTTCCACACCAATTCTGAAGCCTTGTACTCAGCTGTTGATTTTTTTCCTTGTTACTGCTCAGTTATGCTTCAAAGTTTCTAAAATTGAAATAAGACAAATAAAAATAAAAAGCACAAGAAGCAAATTTAAGTTTAAAAAGACAAGTGTATTTCTTGTCCCATCGCACACCCCCGGCTCGGTATCAGCACAGGGGATTTGGCCCGGGGGTAGCCGTGTGACTGTGCAGCTTCCCAGGAGAGCCGCTCTCTGAGGAGGAAGCAGCTCCCTGGGTCTGTCTGCGCTGGATGCCAACAGCGATCAAGGCCGACAGTGACAGACAAGGATAGCGACGTGGAAAAGGCCAACGCCAACTCCCAGTCGCCAGCCACTTGCACAGCTGGCCGGAGGGCAAGAGACGTATCTGAGAGAAGTACTGGGAGTCCAGGAAATGTCTCGGCGTGGAGCCAGGAGCAACCAAGAGCTGTACAAATGCCAGGTGCGTGTGAGAGTTTGGGAAGTTTCCCAGTAAAGGGGCGGCACACAGCAAGAGCTCTGCGAACGGGAAGAAACAGTCATAAACCGGGAACTGTACCAGTGGGGAGAGGAGAGTGAGATGTAGCAAGAGGTGTGCGAGAGGGAAGAATGTGTGCTGAGCCAATAGATATCCCAATGGGAAACAAATGTGAGTAGGCAGCAATAGTTGGGATGGGGAGAAGACAAGAGATCCTCCATGCCATCCCTGTAAAGGGGAGTGAGTGTGGATATGGATATGTGAGTGTCCCAGAGGATTCCCAATAGGACGATGACTGAGAGCTTTCCTAGAGGGAAGATGAGTGGTACCAAGAGCTCTCACCAAGGGAATAAGATGTGCACTCCTACATGTCCCGATGGGAAGACAGGAGAGAACTGGGATTGTCCAGGCAAGAGACAGCAGTGCCAAGGAGCTGTGCCAAGGAGCAGACGTTGCAGCCCAAGAGCTGCCCTGGTGGGACAATGGGAGAGAGCGAAAGCTTTCCCAATGGGAGGAAGATGTGAGCAGGCAGGAGCTGTCCCAATGGAGAAATGGCATCAGCTCTGAGATGTGGGCCAGAGCCTTGCTAGCAGTGAGTGCCGAGGAGCCTCAGCCTCAGCTCTGCCAGCCCCGTGGGCACAGAGGTGGCAGCAGAGGCAGTGCCTGCCCTAACCAGCGCCTCTCCTTCCCTCCAGAGTCCCCCGGAGGCCGAGCCGGCAGCTGCTGCCCCAGCGGGAGCTGCTGAGGAGGAGTCCCCCGAGCCTCTCCTGTCCCAAGGAGAAGAGTTGGAAGACCAAGAGCAGTTGCTAAGGAAGGACAATGTGAGCTCCAGTTCTAGGGGGAAGCCTGTGTGCCCAGTGAAGGATGAGAACACCCAGCCTTGTCCCTCATCCTACCATGAGGAGCTGTCCCAAGTAGAAGAGGTCATCGAGCCCTCTCCAACTGGCAGCAATGCTGAGCCAGAGCTGTCCTCAGTGGAAAAGGCAATCGAGGACATTCCAGAGGACAGCAGAAGTGACCAGGAGCTGTCCTCAGTGGAAGAGGACATCCAGGTCTCTCCAGAGGACAGCGCAAGTGACCTGGAGCTATCCTCAGTGACAGAGGACATTGAGGTCCTTCCAGAGAACAGGATGAGTGACCCGGGGCTCTGACAGAGAAGACAAAGACAAAGAAGAAAACGAAGAAGAGAGAGATGACATGGCAGATGAAGAAGACAAAGACAGTGAAGAAGACAAAGACAAAAGAGGTGAAGAAGAAGAAGAGGACAAAGAGGAAGAAGACAAAGATTAAGAAGACAAGTCAGAGAAGGCTTAGAATAGATACAAGAAGAGTAGTAATAAGAATTTAGAAATACTTAGAAGAAGAAGATGAAGAATAGGAATAGGAATAAGAAATAAAAATATGTAGAATAAGAAGAAAAAGAAGAATAGAAATAGGAATAGGAATAAGAATTTAAAAATATATAGAAGTAGCAGAGAAGAAGAGTAATAAGAAATTGTAGTAAGAAGAAAACAAAGACAGCCCCGCTGGGACAACGCTGCCCGTGGCCCGGGAGCCGGGCTGGGGCTGTTCCTCAGCAGCCCTGCCTGCCTGCAGCAGCCTTGTGCCGGGCGGGAGGGCTTCCCCCGCCGCAGCCCCAGCCGAGGCAGCAGCAGCTCTGTGCTGCTCCCGACACATCCCTGCGGCAGCAGCTGCACGGGGCTGTGCGGCCCAAGAGCCCAAATCAGCGCAGGCAGCTCTGCAGCAGCAGCTCTGCGGCTCTGCTGCTCCTGCTGGGCAGCCCTGGCTGGAGCCGCTCTGGGCACCTCCAGCCTCAGGGCTGCTCCAGGCCACAGCCTTTCTCCGGGATCAGGTTTTCTTTCTTCTGGGATAACTCTCACAGATTCCCCAAATAGAGCCCAAATCAGCGCAGGCAGCTCTGCAGCAGCAGCTCTGCGGCTCTGCTGCTCCTGCTGGGCAGCCCTGGCTGGAGCCGCTCTGGGCACCTCCAGTCTCGGGCTGCTCCTGGGCTGCTCATGGGCTTTCCACGGCCTTTCACCGGGATTAGGTTTGCTTTCTTCTGGGATAACTCTCACAGATTCCTCAAATCCCTGAGTTGGCAAAGCCCTCCCAGCCCAGGCAGTGCCAGCTGTGCCCCATGCCCACCTCGTCCCCAGCCCAGAGCGCTCAGTGCCACTGTGGGATTCACATTCTCCGAACAGAGAGAGACAATTCTCTCAGATTTTTTCCTGCAGAAGCAGTGAAAAGAATGATCAAAAGAACTCTTATCTCATTTGCTGCTGCTGTGTTTGCGCACAAGTGGAAGGCATTTTGGAAGATTGCTTACCTGAAGGGATTTGGTAATTGGATTCTGGTGTGTTTTGTTTTCTTGACCAATCTCTGCAAGCTGTGTCCTGACTGTCGGTCAGAAGACAGTCACGAGATTTGTTCAGTTGAGTTCTTGTTCAGTTTCAGTTTATTTGCAGTGTAATATAGTATAGAATAATGTAGTATAATAATGTAATTAATTATCCGTCTTTTGCTCTTTCTACAATATTGCCTCTCACCTTTTCTCGTGTCATTCCTGAGCAACAGTGACGCGTCACCTCCAGGCCTTCCTTGGCCACCTGCAGGAATTGGCACTCCAAATTTCCCTGGGCAGCTCTTCCCAAGGCCTGAGCACCCTTTCCATGCCTTTCTTGCTCCTGGTGTCCAACCTGCGCCTCCCCTGGCACAACTTGAGGCCATTTCCTCTCATCCTGTTCCTGTTCCCTGGGAGCAGAGCCCGATCCCCACCTGGCTGCCCCCTCCTGGCAGGGGTACAGAAGGATTGTTGGAATCCTGGATGCTGAGAATTTTAAACTTTCCGTGCTGAAAGGCACAGACTCGCAGAGAGCACTGCATTTGACCTGAGGCGGTCCCACCTGGCTGCCCCCTCCTGGCAGGGGTACAGAAGGATTGTTGGAATCCTGGATGCTGAGAATTTTAAACTTTTCGTGCTGAAAGGCACAGACTCGCTGAAAGCACTGCATTTGACCTGAGGCTGTGGAGAAGGCTGCCAAAATTGATTATTAGCACTGGGTTTATGGGCGTGTAGTTGGTTAGAAGTGTGTAATATCAGAGGGTGGAAAACTTAAGAGTGTGGGGTTTTAGAATATAGAAATCAATATGAAGCAAGATGGAGGTTTTAGGGTGGAGACAGGTTGTTCTTCTTCACCTTCTTCCTTCTTCTCCATGGGTTTGGGTGGTATTTTGTAATTGGACAGAAAAGTCTGCATTGAGGGCTTCGAGTGATCAGTTATTGGGAACTGGGAAAAGGGAAAATAATCTAGGTGTCATTTCGTAATTGGATAGTTTAGCCTTAAAAGACCTTGTAACAAAAGATGGTTAGCCATTTTGTGCCTTGCTAATGAAAGGCTGCAGAACTCTCAGTTGTGAGGCTGTTACACTGATAAGAAACAATAAACACCTGAGTCCAAACACGAAACACCGTCCCAAGTGCCTTCAATCTTCAATCCCGACCTCGACAGAGGTGGAAAATACCAACAGAGAATGCACAAAGGATTGTTCCTTTATTGGGCCCTCTCCTCCTCCTCTCTGCTTTCCAAGACCAAATAAGAATCACTGAAGGATGACAAATCCCACATGAGTATTTGGGACTGGGTTTTCACCCACTTCTGCTGTCCACAGCGACAGCCAAGTGTCCCCCTCCTCCCTTGCCCAAAATCCAACAGCAGAGAGTCCCTAGGCCAGCGTTCCTCTCTGTGGGAGCAGCAGGAGGGAAGTCTGAGGACTTCTGCAGCCCTGAGAGAGGGGAAGGCAGCAATTCTCCTTTCTTTCTGTCTTTTCCACACCAAAGGAGACTCCTGCAATGGGAAATGGAATTGTTCATGGTGGAGCTGCCCTGCAGGGCTCCAGCCCAGAGGAGAGGCCTGGGGGACATCAGGTGTGCTCCCAGCTGCAGGTTGGGCTCTCCCCTGGGTCAGGGCAGTGAAGCAGAGAGAAACCATCCAGCCAGAGGTGAGGTTTGTCAAGAGCTGTGGAGCACAGACCAGAGGCAGCACTGACAACAGGTTCCAAGTGTTCAAACAGGCCTAATTCTTCCCAAAATGCAACGATTTAGTCTGTGGTACTGCTGTAATGTGTGACCTACACTGCTCCCCTAAATCCTACAGACTTTTACCATTGATGGAAGCCTTTTATTTAGTCTGTGGTATTGTAAGTGTGTGGCCTACACTGCTCCCCTAAATCCTACAAACTTTTACCATTGATGGATGCCTTTTCCTTGGAAGGGACAACCGACTTTCCAGCGTGCAAGACACACAAACACACACACACAATTTAAGAAGGAGTAAATAATGCAATACAATCATTATAAAAGGATTGGCCAATAGCAGAACTTAAAATCACACTGCAGAATCTCTGCTGGTTTTTGCTTTTCCAGCTTGGCTGTTGTCCATCACAGAAGCAATAAACAGAGGCATCTTCAGGTCACTTCATTCTCTTTGCCACATCCAAATAAGCGTATTCAATCTCCTGGTCAGCAGGGCACGTGTTTGTGAATTCATCTCTTGCATATGCATTTTTCAAGTATCTGGAAATCCCTGTCATTTCAGGTGGGAAGTGAAAATTTCGGTATTTTTTTGCAACGACCTTTCATTACAAGAAAAAAGGATAAAGAAGAAAAACATCATTACACACACAATCTGCAAAAAAACCCAAACATCCCAAGCCTACTCTTTATGCCCATTTTTAATTTCCAGCATGTGAGTCTGGTGTTGTTGGTGACTAAGGGGAAAGAAGAGGCAAAGACCTAAAAAGAAGATATGGGGTGGAGAAAGTTGCTGAACTCCCTGTAAAGGATTTGTTTTGTGCCTGTATCTCTATTTCTGTCTATATCTTGCCAAAGATACACAAAGCCATGTGGACCAGTAAAACAAACTGGAAGAGGTACAGGTTAACCCAGCAAACTTAAGCCAGAATGAACAAAATAAACCTACAGAAATAAACTGGCCCACACTTGAAAACCATCACAGAAACAGGAAAAATATTAATTAAAAGCCTTAATTTCAAATGATCAGGGAAGACGACTCTTGGCTGAGCCCTGATGCCTGCCTGCAGACAGCAGGGGTGATGTGGCAGTGTGACATCGCTCCTGTGTCCCTCTCCAGACATGCCCCTGACCCGAGGGGATTCTCCCCCGTGCTGGCCCCGGCTGCCTCCCAAGGTTTGCCATGCCTGAGTGTGGGAGAGGGCTCATCCCTGGCTCATCCCTGGCTGCTGTCTGCAGTAGGATCAGCCAGGGGATGGCTGGGCAAAGTTTTCACCTGTGGAGGTGTTGGAAAGAGATTGGATCCCCTCTTGCTGTGACAGAGCAGAGTCTAACAGGAAACTTCCTGAAGTGACCTTGTTGTTTGAAAACCAGTGAAATTCCAGTGTGGTCATTTCTCTTCCAGAGCTTTGCAGAGTAGAATCACGGAATCACAGAATGGTTTGGGTTGGAAGGGACCTTAAAGATCATCTTGTTCCACCCCTGCCATGGCAGGGACACCTTCCCCTGTCCCAGGCTGCTCCAGCCCCAGTGTCCAACCTGGCCTTGGGCACTGCCAGGGATCCAGGGGCAGCCCCAGCTGCTCTGGGCACCCTGTGCCAGGGAGGAACTCCTTCCCAATACCCTATTTAACCCTTCTCTCCTTCAAGTCAAGGCCATTTCCCCTTGTCCTGGCACGCCATGTCCTTGTGGAAAACCCCTCTCCAGCCTTCTGGGCTGTGACAACACCAGTCCCAGGCCACTGGAGCTGTTCAGATGTGTGTGGATGCTCCACAGTCCTGCAAGAGGAGGCTGGGAGCCTTGCCTGGGAGGCCTGGGAGGCCACCCTGTCAGAACTGGAAATAAAATACAGGAGAGACAAAAATTGGGATGGACAATACGAGGTAACCTTCCTTGGCTGCGGTCATGCGCACTTTGCTTGTGAAACGCAGATGAGAACTGCCCTGAATCCAGCACTCATCTCATCCCTGTGGCTGGGAGAAGCTCAGCCACTGCAGTCACAGCACAGATATGGAACAGCTCTTCCAGACCTGCAGCCATCAAACTGAGGGTCACCCTGGCTGTGCTGTAAGGAAACGGCCTCGGTGTCCCTGGCCGTGCCCCCAGAATAGAGAAAGGATCCCTCTGCCATCTAGTGTTGGAAGCCAGAGCACAGGGAATATTCCTCTGCTTGTTTGGAGAAGTCCTGACCCCCAGGAGAGCACTGCTTTTAACCTTCCTGCATGGAGAAAGCTTCCAAGACTCTGGGATTAATTGGAAGCTGTGTGTGTGAAATAGACAGTAGGAGAGTTTATCACAGGGTGAAACACTCAGAGGTTTGGGGTTTTAGTATGGAGGTGGATGGGAGACAAGATGGAGGATTTGGGGCATTGTCTGATCTGCTTCTTGTTCTTCATCTGCTCCATTTTCTGCAGTGTTGGAGGCACAGGGTGATTGGTTAGAAAGAGCCACAATCAGATGTTGTGTGAACAGACAAATAATTCGTTATTGGTAGAAAGGTAGAAACAAAATATGTTCTAAAAGTTAATTGAACAAAATAGCTTTAAAAGACCTTCAGGCTCTGTGTCTTGTGGCTTTTGGTGTCTTCCTCTTTGTACTCTGAGATGCAGAGGTGTACTAAACTATTGATAAAAGAAAAATAAACAACAACCTGAAGACCAAAATCCAAAAGTCCTGTCCGTCTCTCAATCCTAGCACAAAACTTTTTAAGGTTCTTTTTAAGGTTCTCCCCTCCAAGGGAATTTTTTGGTGGGGGGTTTCTACAATCTAGAAAAGGATATCAGCTGCTTCTCTCCAGGAGGCTAAAAAAGCAAATGCAAACCTTGATAATGTGGAGCTTTGGTAGGAGGTTGCAATCTGCTAAAGTGAGCTCATCTCCATCCAGGAATTTCCGGCTGGAAGCAGTGATCTCCTCCGTGCTGTAAGCATCGATTTCATCAGGCAAGGGGCTATTTAAATAGTTGTCCAGCTTCTTCAGGGCTTTAAGCAAAGATTTTTCCAGATCTGGGTTAAGACAATAAAAAGATCATTCAAGCCTGTACCAAGGTCCTTGTGACACCAAGCGACTCCTGCATCCTGTCTCCTGGCACCAGCCCAGACATCTGGCTGTGCCAGCTCCTGCAATTCCTTGATCCTAGGCTTAAACCTTAATGCTGGGATAAGGGCTCTAAGGAGCTAAAGGGAGTTCTGGGAAAAACCCATCCTGGGGCTGTGTTACCAGGAATGGCTCCTCAAACCGCTCTGTGGGGTGGGGTTTGGCACCATGGCCAGGCCCTGACTTCACACTGACTCCTGCCCCGGGGCCAGTGCTTGCCCAAGGCAGGCAGCACGGCTGGAGTGACAACAGCAGGACCCTGGGATGCCACTTTGGGGTGTTCAAAGCCAGGCAGGGAAGCACAGCTGGAGTGACAACAGCAGGACCCTGGGATGCCACTTTGGGGTGTTCAAAGCCAGGCAGGGCAGCAGGGCTGGAGTGACAACAGCAGGACCCTGGGATGCCACTTTGGGGTGTTCAAAGCCAGGCAGGGAAGCACAGCTGGAGTGACAACAGCAGGACCCTGGGATGCCACTTTGGGGTGTTCAAAGCCAGGCAGGGCAGCAGGGCTGGAGTGACAACAGCAGGACCCTGGGATGCCACTTTGGGGTGTTCAAAGCCAACCCAAGGAACAGAGAGCTGAAGGACAGAGACAGAATCCTGGAATGGTTTGGGGTGGGAGGAACCTCAAAGCCCATCCAGGGCCACCCCTGCCACAGCAGGGACACCTTCCACTGTCCCAGGCTGCTCCAAGCCCCATCCAGCCTGGACTTGGACACTTCCAGGGATGGGGAGACCACATCCAACCTGTGCCAGGGCCTCACCACCCTCACAGGAAAGGATTTTTCCCCAATATTTCATCTCACCCTGCCTTCCTCCAGCCTAGGGCCATTCATGGTGGTCATGAGGGTTCTGCTTTAGGGATGTGCCAATGGCTGGAGTCCTCATAATTTATGGAATCCCTCCCTTCCAGCGGGCTGGGCTTTTGGCAGAGCTGTGGGGACCTTCCACTGTCCCAGGCTGCTCCAAGCCCCATCCAGCCTGGACTTGGACACTTCCAGGGATGGGGAGACCACATCCAACCTGTGCCAGGGCCTCACCACCCTCACAGGAAAGGATTTTTCCCCAATATTTCATCTCACCCTGCCTTCCTCCAGCCTAGGGCCATTCATGGTGGTCATGAGGGTTCTGCTTTAGGGATGTGCCAATGGCTGGAGTCCTCATAATTTATGGAAATAGGAATCCCTCCCTTTTGGGCTTTTGGCAGAGCTGTGGGAAAGGTGCAGCCTCACAGACCCCAGAGCTGAAGGAGTGAGGAGAGGCTGGAATTGGTGCTGCCATGGTGACAGCAGTATCTGCTTTCACCAACTCTTGGAATCCTCCATTAAAGAAGGATTTCCACAGATTTCCAAAGCTTCAACCCTCTGGAATAACACTTCAACCTGAGCTGGAAATGGGACATCTCCAGCAGTGTCCTACAGCTGCACAGGTCTGGTTCCTCCCTCCCAGGGCTGAAGACAGCACTGCAGCACCTACTTTCATTTGCATCTTTTCTCGGGTTCTTTATAAATGCAGAGAATTTTGCAAAGACGTCATTTCCTGCAGAGTTCGACTCGGGGTGCTTCGGTGCAAGTTTGGGATACCTGAGAAGTTCAGAGAAACAAAAAGAAGTGACCCAATTATCCTTTATTTTTGTCTCCACTAATTAATACACTTTTATTTGTAGGGTGACAACATAGAGCCACACAGGACTCAAAGGGAACTTAAACTAAATCCTAAACTGAAAATCACTTATTTTAAACGCTACCTAAATAATCTTTTCCTGATTTTTATTGTTGCAAGCACTGCCCAAACACCCCAGGGTGTCTCCCAGGCTTTCTCCTCCAGAGGTGAGGCTGCCTGGTAGGTGGATCCTGCCATGAGGAGGAGTGCAGGGAAAATCCCCACTCTCAGGAGCTGCTGCTCCTCTCGGGCCCCTGGCCCAGCCCACTGAGGCCATCAGCAGCTAGCAGCAGCCATTCCAGGAGCTGGAGCTGCCAGGGATGGAGAAAAATGGAAAAAAAAAAAGTGGAGGCAAGCAGCTGCTTCCCTGGTTTAAGTTAAGTTTGGCTGCTTGAGAAGGGAGCACAGGGAGAGGACTGATACCCCAGAGGAGAAGAGGTCTCTGGTTTAGGGGACACAGTGCTGGGACAATGGAGGGACAGAGGGGTTTGGGCGAGGTGGGAAGAGCTGCTGGGGTGGGGGAGGACAAATCCAAAACTCAGACCCTCATGTGGACCCCCGTGGACACTCAAAGAGCCCCAGCACTGAGGTGTTCACTGCCCTCAGCTTCACAGAATCCCAGAATCACCAGGTTGGAAAATACCTTCAGACCATCCAGTGCCACCATCCCCACCCCAAACCATGTCCCCGGGGCCACATCCAGATGACTGGAACCCTTCCAGAGATGATGATCCACTCTGGGCAACTTATTCCAATGCCTGAGCACTCTTGAAGGGAAAACATTTTTCCAATCTCCAATCTGAACCTCCCTTGGCATAACTTGAGGCCATTTCCTCAAGGACATGACCTGGGCCATGGCAGAAGAGCCCGACCCCACCTCGCAGCAGTGTCCTTCAGGTGGTTTTAGAGAGCAGCAAGGTCACCCTGAGCTTCCACCTGCCTGCACCCAGGAAGCACAATGATCTGCGTGGTGTGAAGAGGGGGGAGCCTCAGACGAGGCCAGGTCGGAGCAGGGAACAGGTCAGGTTTCCCCAGGATGGATTCCATGCCCCGGGAATGACCCAGCAGCGAGCTCGGGATGAAGGACAGCAGTGGGAACAGCACAGCCGTGACCTGGGGACAGCCTGGGGACACCCCAGTGACATTCCAGCTCTGTTTCAGAGTCCCCCTGAGCTGGAGCAGCCCCTGGGATCTCCCCTGCAGCCCTGAGGGGTCGGGAATGCGGTACCGGGGCGGCGCCAGCTTCTCCTCCAGGAACTCCTCGATCTTGTTGACATCGGTCTTCACCTCCCCATCAAAGGTCATGAACGGGGGGTTGGTGCCCGGGGCCAGGTTCTGCAGGTCTGCAGGTTTTCTGGAAAAGAAAAAGCCATAAAAAGTCCCTCTCCCTCCTTTTTAGGAGGCACTGGAAGGGGCTTTAAGGTCTCCCCAGAACTGTTTCTTCTCCAGGCTGGACACACTCAGCTCTCCCAGCCTGGCAGAAAAGAGTCATCATTTAAAATCCCTGTTTTGGGAAAGTTGTGCTACACAGTTAAAAGGTCAGAATTAAAAATGACAATCTCACCTTTTCAGATCCACGGTTGTGACATTAAAAATGACACCTTTGAGCCACAGGATCATAAAGAGGCGCTGAGAGAACGGGCAGTTCCCAATACTTTCCCCATCACTGCCGGCCTACAATTGGAAAAATTATAAACACATTTGTGTGTAAATCACAGCAGTCCCTCCAGAGGAAACAGCCTCCACCTCGTTTGTCTATGTGTTCATAAATCTGCACGAGTCACTGCAAGATTAAAATGAGTTAAATCACTTTATGACCACAGGAAAGGAACAGGGAAATATTTACCAGCCTAAACAGAGATATGATGTCTAAAGCACTGAAGGGAACAAGCAGAATAAATCAATTAATTTAGAATTTCAACCTGAAGGGCTCTGGGAGCCCTGGAGAAGGTGGCCATGGAAGTGCTGCTCTCAGGTAATTTATGTTGCAATTTGTTAAGAGGCTTTGTTAAAAGGAGGAAAAGTCTTGCAGAGGTGCTGCTGAGTGAGACTTGGTGTAACACTGCAAGAGATCAGGGGTCTCATTTTTAAGCCCTTCACATGATTCTCCTAATGCACAGCTTTAAAACTGAGATTAAATCAGGGGCAGAAGTATTAAAACCCAAGTGTCTCACAGTTAATAGGTTAATTCATTAGGATTTGCAGTCCTTATCAACCCAACAAGACACACAAATCAAACCAGTTCTGTTTGTCCTTTTCCCCTCGCTCAGTGCTATCAAACAAATCTCAAATACATCAAAAACTCCTCAATAAACAAACACACACTGCACAGTGCCCACCTTCACAAAGAGCTCAGTGCTATCAAACCCCAAATATATCAAAAACTCCTCCATAAAGACACACTGCACAGTGCCCACCTTCACAAAGAGCTCAGTGCTATCAAACAAATCTCAAATACATCAAAAACTCCTCAATAAACAAACACACACTGCACAGTGCCCACCTTCACAAAGAGCTCAGTGCTATCAAACAAATCTCAAATACAGCAAAAACTCCTCCATAAACAAACACACACTATCAAACAAATCTCAAATGCAGCAAAAAGTCCTCCTGAGTTTTGGTTGGTTTTTTTTTTTTTTTAACAAACACTGCCCAGTGCTCACCTTCACAAAGAGCTCAGTGCTATCAAACAAATCTCAAATGCAACAAAAAGTCCTCCTGAGTTTTGGTTTGTTTTTTTTTTAACAAACACTGCCCAGTGCTCACCTTCACAAAGAGCTCGATGGCTGGAAGAAAGGACCTGGCCTGGGGCTGGCAGGAGCTGGAGGGATGCATGGCAAGGGCTGGATAAATTGTCTGGTTCTCCCTGTGAACCTGAGGAACCTCCCTGGACAAATCCCTGTGCTCTCTTCCCCCACAACCACTGGGAGTGCCTCCAGCACTGCCAGGGGATGAGAATTCTCAAAAATGCTGGGCCAGCTGCACTGCTGGCTTAGAAAAGCCTTGTTTGTGTCAGGAAAGCCTCGTTTTGTAGGTGGCAAAGCTGAGAGCTGCTCAAAAGTTGCCATTGTGGTTTTCCTCCCACTCTGCAGTGCTGAGCAGCTGCCAGCAGCCAGGAGACACAAAACTGCTGTGGATCTTGGAAAATGGAGCCTGAAATGCTGCCAGCAGGGCTTAGAATGGTGGATGTGCATTTAAATGTGCATTTAAATGTGCATTTTAATGCACAACAGCTCCATCTGGTCTCATCCTGCCTCTGGTGCCAGGTGTTACCCACCCCGAAGGGAAAAGGAGGGGAAGAGTCTGATGGTGACCCCTCGGTGCTGGGAATGGGCACCCCCACCCTGTGCCAGGCTGTGCCCAGGGCAGGAGCAGAGCCTGGGACACTGCTGGGGACAGGCCCTGTGGGGAGGAGCAGCCAGGGACACCTGAGATGAGCTGGATGCCACCAGCTCCTTCCTGCTGGAACCATGGCTGCTGAGAATTCCAGACTCTCTGTGCTGCCAGGCACTGACCCCCAGGAGAGCACTGCACTGACCTGAGGGCCTGGAGAAGCTTCCAAAATTCAATAATAAAACTGAGATTGTGGGTGTGCAGTTTGAATAGAAGTGTGTGATATCACAGGCTGGGAAACTCAGAGTTTAAGGGTTTAGAATGCAGTAACAGATATCAAGCAAGATGGAGGGTTTAGGGTGGAGGCTGCTCCTTCTTCTTCACCTTCTTCTCCTTGGGTTTGGGTGGTTTTGTGTCATTGGATAAAAAAGTCCCCATTGCGGGCACGGGTGGTTGGGTATTGGGTTAAAAGTGAAAATAATTGAGGTGTCATTTCTTAATTGGACAGTCTATCCTTCAAAGGCCTTGCAGAGAGAGAGATTTAGCCATTTTGTAGCTTGTTAGTAGAACGCTGTAGAACTCACACTTTGCAATCCAGATAAGAACCAATAAACATCCGAGTCTGAACACAAAATGCCTGGAGCGCTTCAATCCTGACCGTGACAGAGGCAGACAAGGAGCCAAGAACCAGCTCCTTCCCAGATGGATCTCTGGAGGTGCAGGAGCTGCCACAACCCTGCTGCCCTTGCCCAGCTGTGCTGCCAGCTGTGCACCCAACCCCATCCCAGACCGGTTTGGGCTGGGAGGGACCTCAAAGCCTCCAGTGCCACCCCTGCCATGGCAGGGACACCTTCCACTGTGCCAGGCTGCTCCAAACCCCATCCAACCTGGCCTTGGGCACTGCCAGGGGTGGAGAATCCACAACCTCAGTGGGCAGCCGGTGCCAGGGCCTGGCAGGCTGTGCTGGGTATGCTGCTCCCTGAGGGTCCTCTGAGCCGGAGGGTGAAGAAAATCAGAGGAACTTTGGGCAGCTGGCCCAGCCCTGGCAGAGCTGAGGTGACCGAGGGTCCTCCTGAGGATGCAGGGAGATGTTTGTCCTGTGGAGCAGCAGGATCCTGCTGCGGTGGCACCTGGAGTGCCTTTGGCACCACCAGGCACCAGCTGTGCCCAGGGTGAGCTCGGGGACAGGGAGGGGACAGGGACAGGGCCTGGAGCTCCGTGACACCCACAGGGCTGGGAGCTCTGCAGGGAGAACCTCAGGGGGTTTGGCTGATACTGGCACAGGAGCTCAGGCGGATCCCAGAATCAGAATCCCAGAATTCAGGCTCAGGAGCTCAGGCTGATCCCACTATCCCAAAATTCAGCCTCAGGAGCTCAGGCTGACCCCAGAATCCCGGCTCAGGAGCTCAGGCTGACCCCAGAATTCAGGCTCAGGAGCTCAGGCTGATCCCACTATCCCAAAATTCAGGCTCAGGAGCTCAGGCTGACCCCACAACCCCAGAATTCCAGAGGTGGGAAGAACCTTTCAGCACCATCCAGCCCCAGCAGCATCACCCCAAAGCCTGTCCCCAAGGCCACATCCAGACTCCTCTGGGACAATCCCAGTGACTCCAAACCTCCCTGGGCAGCTCAGCCCAAGGCCTGACCACTTTTGTGGTATAAATTATATGAATTTATATAGAATTATATATATAATTAATATATAATATTAACATATAATATTAATATATAATATATATATTTAATATATAAATATATAATTATATATGATATATAATATATAATTAATATATAATATATAATTAATATATAATATATAATTCTATAAACTTTATTAAAAAATTATATTTTTTTATAAATTTTGTATACAATTTTATATACATTTTATATAAAATTTGGATACATTTCTATAAATTGTAAAAAGTATATAAATGTATGTAAATTTATATAATAATTCGTCGTAATTCTATATAAATTTTGTATAAAATTTATTATTTTATATTAACTTTATATTAAAATACATATAATTTTATCTAAATTGTATATAAATTTTAGATAAATTTACACGCATCCCATAAAGTATATACATTTATATTTAGACTTTTTTATTTATATACAAATTCTTTCCAGTGTCCCAGCTGAGCCTGCCCTGGCCCAGCCTGAGGCCGTTCCCTCCTTCCCAGCTCCCTCATCCCCTCCTGCTGTTTTCCACACCTTCCATGTCTATTTTCCAGTTGTGTTCTGGCAGTGTGCTGTGACAGATACCTTCTTTTAACTACAAAAATTATGAAATCTAAGGTTTAATTTTATTTTTTTCATGATTTAAAGGTTGCTCAATGCCCCCCTCCATCCCTGGAGGTGCCCAAGGCCAGGCTGGAGCAGCCTGGGACAGTGCAAGGTGTCCCTGCCCGGGGTGGCACTGGCTGATCCCCAAGGTCCCTCCCTTAGGAACCACTCTGATTCCATGAACCATCTACTCCTGGAGGACACCAAGTGGTTTTTAAACTTCTGCACAGTGTTTCTGCAGATTTCTACGTTATTAAAGCACTGAAAACGCCACCAAATTTACTTCTGTTTCAGCAACATTAAAAAAACACATATTAAAATTATATAGTGGTTGTATAAAAGGTTTTAAAAATTCAAAATGACTTCTGTCTGGCAACAGTACTACTGTTAAAAATGCCATAAAAATTAAAATTATAATTAATTTCTGTTCACTCAATGCAACTCTAATGCACTTTTTAACATTTCAGATTATATTTGGGTCAGATCACATCCAGTCCAAAGCTTTTTGTCAGGAAGGGATCACCTGGAATTTTCTCTTTTTTCATTCCATGGGCTGGAGAACAAACACCCAAAAACTGAATTCTAAAGAACCCTTGTGATGCCACCTACTGTGCTTGAAATGTTGCACTTCAGATGCTGAAATTGTAATTCCAGGCTGAATTTTAAGATACAGCAGCTGCAATTAAAAATACATTTTCAGGGAGAAAGTCCCAATTTTTCCACTTATTATTCCAATTGCTTTTCAACAGCCCCAGAGCTCTGCCAACCCACCAACACCCAGCACTAAAATCAGATATTTCAGCTGCTGTTTATTTTCTCAGCCAAACAGCAGGAAAAAAAAATGTTTAAATGAAAACGTGGCTGGTGATTTTTTGCAGATAAATTGTATTTTTGGCACTTCCAGGGCTGATTCTCGCTGTGTGTGACATCCCCAAAGGGAAGTTCAACAAGAGAGGTGTGAAAACAGCAGCTGGACACTCCTTCAGTTAAAGAAAAAGGGATTTTCCCTTCATTTTTTCCACTTAATAAGCACTTTCCACTATCCCAGGTTGCTTCAATTAAGTTATTATTATTTATTTATAAGTTATTATTCTTTATAAGTTATTATTCTTTATAAGTTATTATTATTTATTTATAAGTTGTTTCCCTCCTTCTCAGGGACTCAGGGGAAAAAACCTTCAGGGCAGCATCCAGGCACTGTGAACTCAGTACTGAACAAAAAAAGGAATGAAAAATCTGCTCCTCACTTAAAATCAAACAGAAATTCTATTCACAGGCCATGGGCAGGGCTGAGGGAATGCCAGAGGATTTTTGGAAGTGTTTTTATAAAAGCCTGGGGGGATTAAAGGCTTTTGGCCAAAGCTGGGCCTAAAGGAGACAGCAGGGGAAGGGGATGGAAGGAACTGGGAGCAGGTGAAGGTGAGGAAAGGAATGAACTTTACACCTGCACAGAAATAAATTAACTTTACACTGAAGGTGAAGAAATTAATTAACTTTACACCTGCACAGAAAGAATTAACTTTTTACTGAAGGTGAAGAAAGGAAATAACTTTACACCTGCACAGAAAGGAATTCACTTTACACTGCACAGAAAGGAATTTAATTTATACTGGAGGTGAAGAAAGGAATTAACTTTACACCTGCACAGAAGGGAATTAACTTTACACTGAAGGTGAAGAAATTAATTAACTTTACACCTGCACAGAATGGAATTAACTTTACACTGGAGATGAGGAAAGGATTTAACTTTACACTGAAGGTGAAGAAAGGAAATAACTTTACACCTGCACAGAAAGGAATTAACTTTACACTGCACAGAAACAAATTAACTTTACACCTGCACAGAAAGGAATTTACTTTACACTGGAGATGAAGAAAGGAAATAACTTTACACCTATACAGAAAGGAATTAACTTTACACTGCAGGTGAAGAAAGGATTAACTTTACACCTGTACAGAAAGGAATTCACTTTACACTGGAGGCAAAGAAAGGAATTATCTTTACACTGGAGGTGAAGAAAGGAGTTAACTTTACACCTGCATAGAAGGGAATTAAGTTTACACCTGCACAGAAAGGAATTACCTTTACACTGAAGCTGAAAAAAGGAATTCATTTTACGCCTGCTCAGAAAGGAATTACCTTTCCACCTGCTCAGAAATTAATTACCTTTACACCTGCACAGCCTCAGGAGCACAGGACACCCCTGAGCTGCTGGTGGTGATCAGGGATCAGAGAATTGGCTCAAGGCTGAGTTTATCTCCAGCATCAGCTGAGACAGGGCAGGGCTGCTCTGATCTTAATCCAGGCTCTGGGCTGGGATCCTGCCTGCAGAAATGAGGAAACTCTTCCTCCCTCACATTTTCAACCTTGGGCAGGTTTGTCCTGGCCATGGATGATGTCCTAACAGCCAACAATTCCATTTTTAAGCCTTCCCGTTCTGATTTGGTTTCTGGGATTTGATATTCTTGCTTTCATGCAGTGTTGGAGTCAATCTCCTCCATTATTTTATTTCAGGTTTCATGATTTGTGTGCTCAATAAAATTCTCAGCTGGAAATGGCTCTTTGAATGCTCCTGGCCACGTCCAGGATTAAAAAGGTTGGATATTTATGGGATATATTTAACATATTATTTATGTTATAGGATTTTTAAAACATTTTATTTATGGGATATTTATGGCTTTTAAGTTATTTATGTTATGGGATATTTATTATTTATTTATGGGATATTATTTATGTTATGGGATATTTTTAACATATTTATTTATTTATGGGACATTTATGACTTTAAGTTATGTTATGGGATGTTTCTTATTTATTTATGGGATATTATTTATGTTATGGGATATTTTTGACATATTATTTTTAGCATATTATTGATGTTGGATTTTTATGGGCTCTCTCCCTCAGCCCTGTTTTTATGTCCTGAGCAGTGCTCACAGCTCCAGGGGGTGACATCCCTCTGGAAATTCCAATTCTCTCCAGACAACTGAGAGGACACTGAGGCTGAAGCTGTAATTTCATAGAGTTATGGAATGGTTTGGGTTGGAAAGGACCCTAAAACTCATCCAGCCCCAGTGTCCAGCCTGGCCTTGGGCACTGCCAGGGATCCAGGGGCAGCCCCAGATTTTTGGGAATTCCATCCCAGGGCCTCCCCACCCTGCCAGGGCAGGATTTTCCCTCTGGATCCAGCTCCCTCTCTCCCCTGTGTGCCTCAGGACAGAGAAAGGCTCTTTTCTCCTCTCCCTGCTTTATTGACAGCCCATGGGCTGCTGGCAAGTAATTACTACAGAAATTAATTGCTTTGTAAATCATTACATGTTTTTGATGCAGAGGGAGAAATTCTCCTTCACTAAGAAGCAATTTTGTGGCACTCAGCTTTTTACCTGTGGCCAGTTGCTTTATAAATAATGAGAAACAAAAGGCCCAAACTCGGCCCTGCTGCTTAATCAAATGACCATTTAAATTTGATTTTGATATTAAAACCAGTATTTCTACACCCTTCCAGTTCTGATAAAGGTGATAAATAAATGAACTATTAAGTGAGAATTCTGTAAAGAGAGCAAAAACCAAGGGAGTGCAGGTAAAAATTAAAATGTGAAATGTCTTGTATTTCATTTTTAGAGGCTGTGGTTTACTAATATTCACCTTATTTACAATTAAGAAATTAAAGATTCAGTTTATGTGTGAAGGCACTTTTTAGGAAAGAGGAAAATGAACAAATTCTGTGATTTTACACAGAATTTGGTTTTTTCTGGTGTTGTCTTGAGCCAGACCTCTCATGGTGTCACAGGAATTTCCAGCCACAGCCATGGCTCTCTGGGTCTTTAAAAAAAATAATCCCTAAAATCCAATGAAATTACAAAGGCAAAATGCAAATTGCAACTTTCTTTCCTCAAATGCGTCTCCCTACACCTGACCTGCATTAAAAAACACTGCAGCAGCTACAGGATTTAGCAGAGAAAAAAAAATAAAATTAAATGGGAAAATTAAATGGGAAAATAAATGGGAAATTAAATTATGGACTGAAAGTCTGAAAAACTTGAGCTGCACTTCAGCAGAGTTGGAATTAATCTTGCCCAATTTGGGAGCATCCTTCTCCCGCAGGAGTAATTGCCATTTTGCAATTTTGGTTTGCATTTTGAGTTGTGCTTGGTTTGTGTCTCACTCAGACCAGATTGGAGTCATCACCATTTGGGTTTTTTTTTTTTTTTATTATCAGCAGATGATGATAATTAATTTTTGTCTTCTTTCAGGAGGGAATTCCTCCCTGTGAGGGCGGGGAGGCTGCCCCATCCCTGGGAGTATCCACAGCCTGCTCTGATCACTCCCTTGAATCCTTCCCCAGTCTCATTTCAATTTTCAAGTTTATTTTCCATCCTTTGCAGCAGTGGGAGAAAACCCAGAACCCTTTAAGCAAAGCCAGGTGCAATCAGTTCCAGCTCAGTGGTTTGGATCTGCCAGCAGCAATTCCCAACCTTCCCTGTGCTGGGAATTCTGCAGGGCCCTGTTTGTATCCAGGTGTTTGTTCTCCAGCCCAAAGCCGTGGAATAAAACCAGAAAAAAAATTCCAGGCGATCCCTTCCTGACAAAAACGTTCCTGGGAACATTCCCAGGTCACAAGCACAGCCCAAAGGCTCTTAACCCTTTATCCTGCTCCAGAACTCGGGTTTATCCCTGCTAATCCCCAGCTCAGCCTGGGCACAAAGCACCTCACATCCCTGGGGAATTCTGGCAGGGAATTACCGCAACAAAAGGGGTTTGTGTTCCTGAGGAGAACAGGGGAAGGGATTACGGGGGATTTCTGGGAGACATCCTGCTCTGCACTGACCCTGCCGCGCAGGAGCGCAAACGCTGCATTAAAAATGGCATCCAAAACTACCTGTATCACCTAAAGAAATAAAAACTGCAAATGATGTTTATAAATCGATATGCATATCAATTTTGTATGGGTGTAATTCATGTGTAGGAAATTATATGTAATAAATTCAGTAAAAACTGAAATTATAAATTGTGTAATAATTAATACATATAAATAGTGTGTATATAAACTATAAATTATATATACTATATATGTATATATAAACTACAAATTATATTTATAAATTGATATGCATATCAATTTTATATGGGTGTAATTTATGTGTAAGACATTATATGTAATAAATTCAGTAAAAACTGAAATTATAAATTGTGTAATAATTAATACATATAAATAGTGTGTATATAAACTATAAATTATATATACTATATATGTATATATAAACTACAAATTATATTTATAAATTGATATGCATATCAATTTTATATGGGTGTAATTTATGTGTAAGACATTATATGTAATAAATTCAGTAAAAACTGAAATTATAAATTGTGTAATAATTAATACATATAAATAGTGTGTATATAAACTATAAATTATATATACTATATATGTATATATAAACTACAAATTATATTTATAAATTGATATGCATATCAATTTTATATGGGTGTAATTTATGTGTAAGACATTATATGTAATAAATTCAGTAAAAACTGAAATTATAAATTGTGTAATAATTAATACATATAAATAGTGTGTATATAAACTATAAATTATATATACTATATATGTATATATAAACTACAAATTATATTTATAAATTGATATGCATATCAATTTTATATGGGTGTAATTTATGTGTAAGACATTATATGTAATAAATTCAGTAAAAACTGAAATTATAAATTGTGTAATAATTAATACATATAAATAGTGTGTATATAAACTATAAATTATATATACTATATATGTATATATAAACTACAAATTATATTTATAAATTGATATGCATATCAATTTTATATGGGTGTAATTTATGTGTAAGACATTATATGTAATAAATTCAGTAAAAACTGAAATTATAAATTGTGTAATAATTAATACATATAAATAGTGTGTATATAAACTATAAATTATATATACTATATATGTATATATAAACTACAAATTATATTTATAAATTGATATGCATATCAATTTTATATGGGTGTAATTTATGTGTAAGACATTATATGTAATAAATTCAGTAAAAACTGAAATTATAAATTGTGTAATAATTAATACATATAAATAGTGTGTATATAAACTATAAATTATATATACTATATATGTATATATAAACTACAAATTATATTTATAAATTGATATGCATATCAATTTTATATGGGTGTAATTTATGTGTAAGACATTATATGTAATAAATTCAGTAAAAACTGAAATTATAAATTGTGTAATAATTAATACATATAAATAGTGTGTATATAAACTATAAATTATATATACTATATATGTATATATAAACTACAAATTATATTTATAAATTGATATGCATATCAATTTTATATGGGTGTAATTTATGTGTAAGACATTATATGTAATAAATTCAGTAAAAACTGAAATTATAAATTGTGTAATAATTAATACATATAAATAGTGTGTATATAAACTATAAATTATATATACTATATATGTATATATAAACTACAAATTATATTTATAAATTGATATGCATATCAATTTTATATGGGTGTAATTTATGTGTAAGACATTATATGTAATAAATTCAGTAAAAACTGAAATTATAAATTGTGTAATAATTAATACATATAAATAGTGTGTATATAAACTATAAATTATATATACTATATATGTATATATAAACTACAAATTATATTTATAAATTGATATGCATATCAATTTTATATGGGTGTAATTTATGTGTAAGACATTATATGTAATAAATTCAGTAAAAACTGAAATTATAAATTGTGTAATAATTAATACATATAAATAGTGTGTATATAAACTATAAATTATATATAATTATATATACTACATATGTATATATAAACTACAAATTATATTTATAAATTCATATGCATATCAATTTTATATGTGTGTAATTTATGTGTAAGAAATTATATGTAATAAATTCAGTAAAAACTGCAATGATAAATTCTATGTAAAATAATAATATATATAAATAATCTGTATAGAAACTATAAATTATGTAATTATATGTATGTATATATAAAATAAAATTATATTTCTAAGTTGATATGCATATCAATTTTATGTGTATAAATTATATGTAATAAATTCAGTAAAAACTGAAATTATAAATTATATGTAATATAATAATTAATACATGTAAATAGGATGTATATAAACTATAAATTATATTTCTAATTATATGTGTATAAATTCTATGTAAGATATTATATGTAATAAATTCAGTAAAACTGAATTTATAAATTATATAATAATACATACAAATAGTATCTGTATTCTAACAAATTACTGAAATAAATTTATAAACGAAATAATTTCTTAATATATTATATGTAATGTAAATTAATACATATAAATGGTATACAATACATAGAAAACAATATATCTAAATTATATGTATAAAATTGTGTGATTTGTACTGGAAACCAACAAGTAAATAAATAAGAAATACTAAAGAATAGTAATAATACTTAAAGAATACTAAGAAATACTGAAGATAAAGAAGCTTTTTTTGGGCATCTTTGGGTAGAAAATACTTGGCCAAAGACATTCCTAATTTAAATCAAGAGGTAAAAGTGAAATATTGAAAGAGTTGGGGAGATTTTTCACCACAAATAATTTGGGATGTTTTGGTCCACAGAGAAAGAAAAAAAAAGAACAGAAATAGAATAAAATGTGATGTTTTGGTCCACACAGAAAGAATAAAGAATAAAATAATAGAAACAGAATAATTTGGGATGTTTTGGTCCACAGAGAAAGAAAAAAATAGAACAGAAATAGAATAAAATGTGATGTTTTGGTCCACGCAGAAAGAATAAAGAATAAAATAGAATAATTTGGGATGTTTTGGTCCACATAGAAAGAATGAAATAGAAAGAATAGAAATAGAATAAAATGTTTTGGTCCACACAGAAAGAATAAAGAATAAAATATAATAGAAATAGAATAATTTGGGATGTTGGTCCGTGTAGAAAGAATAAAATAAACCCTGTCAGGTGCAGTGGGAAGATGCCCTCCCAGAACATTCAAAAATGGAATAAAATTGAATTTCCATTCCCAGCCTAAGTTCCTATTCCCGTTCTCCATCCTGCTCTTCCCAGCACCTCACTTCTGTGGGAAATGAGGAGAAACACAGCTCTGCTCATTAAAATCTGGGTTTTAATGATTATCTGGGAATGAAATGTAAACCCCACTGATCTCCCTCGACAGCAGGAGTGAGCCCAGATCCTGGGGAATCCCTTGGAGCTCCTGGCAGAGGGAGCTGAGGTTCTGCTCAGGGCTTGGTGGGATTTTTTTTTTACCACAGGTTTGAAAATGTTGAAGAATTTTGGGTATATTTGGAGCCTGTTTTGGGTTTTATCTGCCCCATTATGAAAACACTGATTTTTTTTTTTTTTTTTTGTATTTATAAAATGCTCCTCTTCTCTAAGAGCTTTTAAAACTCATTTCTAATACAGCCACCAGGGAAATGTCAATGATTCACCAAGACACAAATGGGAATTTTTCTAAAATCTGAGTCAATGTTTAACTGGTTTGTAACTCGGGGAATGCTTCACTTCCACTGCTCCCATTCTGCTTTTTGGCTCCGGTCTCTGACAACTCCACTTCTGAATATTTGCAATATTCCTACCTGTGCTCAAATGTCAGCATATGGAGAGAAATGAAACAAAAAGGGAAATTCCTCCTTTGTCCTTGTGCCTGCACCAGCAGGTGGAAGCTGGTTTTTTTTTGGAGAAACTCATTATTTTTAGGAAGGAATTAAAACTGCCAGTGCTGAGACAGTGCTGTCATTGAGAGCGACTGGAAGGGAGTCACTTGAGCTGAGTTTTTATCTGGAAATGGAAATGCACACAGGGCCTTATCACAGGGGGACATTTTATCATCTCAGCGAGGAGGTTTGGGTCACCTTCCCAGGGCATTCACTTGGGCACACTCAGGGGGACAAGTAATTAATTTTTAAATAATCAGGGAATATCCTGAGCTGAAGGGACCCCCAGGGATCCCCCAGTGCCACCCCTGCCCTGCCCAGACCCCCCAAACCCCACCGTGGGCATCCCTGGCAGCGCTGGCCAAAGGCTCCTGGGCAGTGCCCCAAAACCCTCAGGGGAAGAAAATTAAGCTGTAGGACCTCTCCAGGGAAAAAACAGGGAATAAACTCAGTGATGGCACAGGTGGAAGTCTCCACGCTTCACTTCCCCTTCCAGAAACTCAATTTTTTTCCTTTCTCTGCCTGATTCCCTTTCCCAGCTCTGAAGGGGAGGGGTCATTTGTTGGATTATGTGTTTTTCTGACCCAGAGATGGAGTCAGAAAAATTTTTTAAAGATAAAAAAATTTAAAATGTTATATAAATCTATTTCCCACAGCCTCTCTCTCTGGTTAAAAACCATAAAACTGTAATTCCAGGTCAATGATTCACCAAGACACAAATGGGAATTTTTCTAAAATCTGAGTCAATGTTTAACTGGTTTGTAACTCGGGGAATGCTTCACTTCCACTGCTCCCATTCTGCTTTTTGGCTCCGGTCTCTGACAACTCCACTTCTGAATATTTGCAATATTCCTACCTGTGCTCAAATGTCAGCATATGGAGAGAAATGAAACAAAAAGGGAAATTCCTCCTTTGTCCTTGTGCCTGCACCAGCAGGTGGAAGCTGGTTTTTTTTTGGAGAAACTCATTATTTTTAGGAAGGAATTAAAACTGCCAGTGCTGAGACAGTGCTGTCATTGAGAGCGACTGGAAGGGAGTCACTTGAGCTGAGTTTTTATCTGGAAATGGAAATGCACACAGGGCCTTATCACAGGGGGACATTTTATCATCTCAGCGAGGAGGTTTGGGTCACCTTCCCAGGGCATTCACTTGGGCACACTCAGGGGGACAAGTAATTAATTTTTAAATAATCAGGGAATATCCTGAGCTGAAGGGACCCCCAGGGATCCCCCAGTGCCACCCCTGCCCTGCCCAGACCCCCCAAACCCCACCGTGGGCATCCCTGGCAGCGCTGGCCAAAGGCTCCTGGGCAGTGCCCCAAAACCCTCAGGGGAAGAAAATTAAGCTGTAGGACCTCTCCAGGGAAAAAACAGGGAATAAACTCAGTGATGGCACAGGTGGAAGTCTCCACGCTTCACTTCCCCTTCCAGAAGCTCAATTTTTTTCCTTTCTCTGCCTGATTCCCTTTCCCAGCTCTGAAGGGGAGAGGTCATTTGTTTGATTATGGTTTTTTTCTGACCCAGAGATGGAGTCAGAAAAATTTTTTAAAGATAAAAAAATTTAAAATGTTATATAAATCTATTTCCCACAGCCTCTCTCTCTGGTTAAAAACCATAAAACTGTAATTCCAGGTGGCATTACCAGGAATAAGCGTCCTGAAAAATCCTGGGCATACTGAGAACTTCCATTATCACTTCTGCTTGACAGAATTTAAACCAAGAAGGAGTCATAAAGATGGATTTGCATGGAAAGGTCTCACACTGGTATTTCCATAAAAATTGCACTGATGGAATCAGAGAATGGTTTGGGTTGGAAGGATCTTAAAGATCACCTCATTCCAACCCCCTGCCATGGGCAGGGACACCTTCTACTACAAATTTTTATTTAAAGAATGCCCTTTCCAAATCTTCCCCTGATGTTTTTAATAATTTGATTTCAGTACAGTTCTATTTTCCAAGTAATTGTTCAAATCACTTTCCAGAAAATCACTCCCTACATTCTAATGTTTTATATTTGTGAATGCCAGGAGTTCTCTAGACTGGTTTGTTATTCCTCTACAGAAAACATCAGTAAAGCCTCAAAAAAAATTGAATATTTTTTGGCAGAGTGAGAACTCCCTGGCAGAGCTGCAGGATGATCCCCTCATCCCAAAATGGTGACATTTGGAAGAGCCCTTCTAACTCCCCCAGTCCCACCATGACCACCTCTGAACCATGTCCCACACCCAGAGGAACACTCCCAGGGAGCCTCCTGAGCAAAGCTGAGCCTCTCCCACAGGATTTAGGGGCTGAAGTAACTGGAATTACTTGAAAATTACTTGAAAATTACTTGAAAATTACTTGAAAAACTTGGCTGGGATTTCAGCCCAGCAGGGGCAGAGGGCAGCCAAGGAGAACTCGCACCCTCGGCCTGCTCCGTGCTGCTCCAGAGCAGCTCCTCGTACAAAGACCAAAATCCAGGAGCAGAGGCCCCAGGGCTGGAATTTGGGCAGCTGGCTGATCTCCTCAGGAGACTCCGCTGGTTCCAGGCAGCACAAAATCCAGGCTGTGCCCTGGGCCTGGATCAGGAAGGGGCTCCCTGGTTAATGAGGGGCTTACACAGCACGTGACTTTAAGCTTGTGCTTAAAGCAAAACACATGGTGTGGGGCTTTACTGCAGCAGTCAGCTGGGAGGAAGTAAAAATAGGAATAGGGCCAGGAAGCTTTGAAGACCTTGGCTTTCCTTCTTTTTTTTTTTTCTTTTTGCCTAAAACCAACCTTCAAACCACAGAGATGGGCCCTGGGGATGAGCAGGGGCCTGAGGCCTGAACAGTCCTGGGGGCACACAGAGATTATTTAAAACTTCCAAAGCAAGGGCAAAGGATGATTCCTGGAAATATTTACCCAAAGTTGTGGTTCCCTTATCCCTGGAAGTGTCCAGGGCCAGGTTGGACAGGGCTTGGAGCAGCCTGGGATGGTGGAAGGTGTCCCTGCCATGGCAGGGGTGGCACTGGGTGGGCTTTGAGGCCCTTTCCAACCCAAACCAATCAGTGATTCTGACTAAATCATACAAAAATAATTTAGATGCAACTTTATATTTCTGATCACTGATTTCTGTCTGTTGGTTTATGTCAGTCTGGAAAAGGATGTTGGTCTGTCAGTTGTCTAAATCCCAGAATCATCAAGTGGGAAGAGCCCCCCAGGATCACCCAGTGCCACCCCAGCCCCAGCAGCATCACCCCAAAGCCTGTCCCCAAGGCCACATCCAGACTCCTCTGGGACAATTCCAGTGACTCCAAACCTCCCTGGGCAGCTCATCCCAAGGCCTGACCACTCCCAGAGGGAAAAACCTTGTTCTAATCTCCAGTGTGAGCCTCCCCTGGTGCAATTTAGGGCCATTTCCTCTTGGGACACAGAGCCCGACCCCACTTCACTGCCCCTCCTGTCAGGGAATTGCAGAAGGTCCCTCCTGAGCCTCCTTTTCTCCAGGCTCAGCCCCTTCCCAGCTCCCTCAGCCATTCCTGGAATCACAGAAGCACAGAAAGGTTTGGATTGGGAGGGACCTTGCAGCCCATCTCATTCCCAGCTCCAGAGAAGCTGCTGCTCATGGAGCCCCCAGCACAGCCAGCAACAACCCGGCGAGTTATGAACGGAATTTGTAATTCCAGCTCCTCTAAGCTGCTTTAGGGAACCTGCAATTGGCATGTTCCAGCTGAAAAAAAACATTCAAAGGGAGCTGTGAGAGGGCAAACACCCACGGGAAGGGAGCCAGCTTCCTGCTCTGGCTTGAGAGAAACACTGCTCTGGTGCTTTTTGTCCAAAGAGCCCAAATCAGATAGAGCAGGGCCTTTCTCCAGAATTGGGTTTTCTTTCTTCTGGGATAACTCTCACAGAATCCCAGCATCCCTGAGGATGGAAAATGTGGCATTTACATTTCCTGGAAAAAATCCCTTCACCCAGGATTTTTCTCCTGGGAAGCTGAGAAGCCTCAGAGAAAAAGAAAGCAATAATTATCTGATTTGGTTCTCCTGTGTTTGGCTCCTTTGTAATGTTGTTGGAGATTGTTTACCCGCAAGTGATTGTTTCATTGAGTTCTGCTATGAATTATTTTGACGCATTGGCCAACTGGGACCAAGCTGTGTCAGGACTCTGGAAAGAGCCACGAGTTTCCATTATTATCTTTTTAGCATTCTGTAAGTATCCTTTCTGTATTCTTTAGTACAGTATAGTTTGGTGCTCCTTAATATAATATAGTATCATAAATAATAAATTAGCCTTCTGAGAACATGGAATCAGAATTATCATTCCTGCCTTCATCTGGGGGAAACCCAAATACAAAGGGAAAAGCCCTCCCAACCCATGGAGTCCCAGCCGTGCCCCATGCCCACCTTGTCCCCAGCTCAAAGCCTTCATAACTCCTCGATTAAAAAAAGCAAAATCTCACTTAAATGGAAATGAAACTATCCAAAGGAATGGAGCTCAGGAAGGATAAAAAGAGGGAGTGAGGAGAAGGGAGCAGAAGGCAGTGTGTGGAGCTGGTGGAACAAATGGGAACAGAGCCCCCACTGCCATTCCAGCTGGGCACACTGACCCTGCAGGCAGGGATGCAGTTGTTCCCATTCCTGTGCTCCCAGCAAAGCTTCTCCTTTCTCATTTTCCAGCCCTTTCTGTAACTCTGCACAGGTTACAGGAAGTGTAAAGTCACTCAAGGGTATCTCAGGAGCGGTGCAGGGAAACTCTGCTGCGGACAAGGTTTCTGCACACAGCAATCTTTCATTTCCCTTATTGAGATCACTGAAATTCTGCTGCAGACAAGGTTTCTGCACACAGCAATCTTTCATTTCCCTTATTGAGATCACTGAGCTCCTGTGGTGAACCTGCACTAAGAAAGGCCATAAAGAGCTGCCCACCTGGATTTGGACACAGCACAACAATTACTGGCTGTGTACCACACTCACCCCACCCAGTTACACCCTGACTGAGGAGGAAAAAAATCAAGATTTTCAGCACCAGCACCTCCTCAGTGGTGACAATTCCAATGTTTACACCAAGCACCAGGTGCAGCCCAGACTACACTGAAAGGGCCTCCAGGTGTTCCCACGGATTTCTTACCTACAGCACTCAAAATTCAGTTGTTACTTCATAATCTCAGTTCTATTTAAGGCCCAGGTTCATCACATCAGAGAATTTTTTTTGTAGGAAACCCCCATTACCATTCCAGCCTGGCACACTGACCCAGCAGGCAGGGATGCAGTTGTTCCCATTCCTGTGCTCCCAGCAAAGCTTCTCCTTTCTCATTTTCCAGCCCTTCCTGCAACTCTGCACTGCTCTGTGCAAAGTCACTCAAGGATATCTCAGGGAAATTCTGCTGCAGCCAAGTAACCTCTGTCTCTGATGGGAAGGAAATCATCCTCTGAATGGAGAGAAATGATTTAGAGACCAAGAGTGCCACCAAAGTGGATAAATCCTGCTTTTCCTTGGATAAAATCTATTACCTTGTGCTCATGGCCAGCTTTGACTAAAATCCATTTAACCCTGAAACTGAGGGAGATGAGCAAGGCCTTGTGCTCCAGCTGGGTTGTTTGGCCAAGTGCTTGTGGTACAGAGAAATCCTTAGGAATCTTTGGAATTCTGAAATCTGCAGCTGTGATTCTGTTGAGTTTTCCATCTATAAATAATTAGATAGCAATTTCAATTTAGAAATAAGCTCTTAATTCTTAAATAATTGTTCTATTGCTTAAAAATGAATGGAGTGAATTTTAGTGAGAGTTCAAGAATATTTAAATGGTAAAAAAAAAAAAAAATCTGACATTTACAGAAGTTTTCTGATCAATAAAGAGCTTCTGCTACAGAAGGAGAAAAGTCCTTGAAGAGCAGAGAGCACAAGGTACCAAGGACACTGAATTCCCAAGGAAAGGATATCTGGGTGACCTTGGGGAACATTTGCCTTTGGAACACCTGGGATAAAGGGAATTGTTATCTAAAGGAAATAAATGATATTGTTCCATGGGCAAATGGCAATCAGGGAGCACCCAGGGAATTCTGGAGTTCTGTTCTTCCAGGAGGCTCTTCCTGAGGCTGCTGTTTCTCAGAACATTGTCACTGCCACAGCATTTTAGTGTGGGCCTGGCCTGGGATAATCTTCCCTGGCAGGGGAACTGCCAGGATTATTCCAGCTCTGTTCCTGTGCTGTTTTCTTGTGAATTTTCTGCCATTTTGGGATTTATTTTTACATCTCTCTGTATTTCTATTGTGCTATCAAACCATGGCCTGGGGAGACACTGAACTCTCCAGCTGGGTTTTTTTTTTTTCCCTTTTCCTGGAGAAACTCATGCCAACCTCTGACTAAAACTAATCCAACCCCAACCACAAAAATCCAGCTCCAGGTGAGGTAAAATACTCAAGCTTTGTAATACAGAAATAATTAGAAAAGCAGCTGGATTGTTTTCTAGGCATTCTTAAATTACCAACATTAAGCCCATCACAAAAATGCTCCTCCCTTCTCCTTCTGCCTTTATGAATTCACAAAGATTTTCAAAGCCCAAGTTTAATCCTAATATTTGGGGACCAAAGAGTCACAACAAATGCTCTTGTTCTCTAGGCTGCTCTCTCATTTTGGCCATGTTTTCCTCCCATAAAGTGGAAGGCACCAAGTTTTAATTTTAATTTTAATTTGTTTTAGTGTGAATTCTGACTGGCTGAAGCAGCCTCAGCCAGCTCAGGAGGTACAGGATGGGACGGTTTGTGGAGGAGAAGGTCCCAAATGCCTTCTGCTTCCCCAGGCTTATTTCCTTAGCTTTATGTTAATCCCACCCTGCTCCACATTTTAGTCCAGAGGGGTCAGAGAAGAGAGAAGAAATCACCTCCAGATGCTTCCTACACACCAAAAATCCCCATCTGATAAAGGCTCTGTGGATGGCTGCTGTTTCCATGCCAAACTCCAGGGATTTTGGTGGGATTCCAGGCACAGGATAGAAAGGTCTAAAGCTCTACTCAATAAAATATCAGAAATTGGTTTTAGTTTTCCCTTCTTTTTTTCTTTTTTTTTTTTCTTCCCTATTTCCCTGTAACCCAAACCTTCCCTTCAAACAAACACGAACTGGACAATTCCAAGGGATGTTCTTTACTGACTGTGAATTCAGCCTTGCCAAAATTTGGGACAATTCTCTAAACATCACCCATAACTGGTGTTAGAAAATCCCAGCATCGCATTGAAATGCCATTTCCCAGGTTCCTCCCTCTCAGCCCCTATGATGAGAACCCCTCTCCCTGCACTTTGGAGATCTGAAAACCCACGGAGAGCTCCTCACGCCAGCGATTCCTGCAGGAATGAGGAGGCAGCAGCAAGTTTAACACGGGTGTTAAAAACCAAACCACCTTAACCAGGCTGGCCCTTCACCTGCCACGTTTAAATTCCTCCCCACAGGGTCCTGGAAGGGGAGATTCCCATTCCCCGCAGCCCCTCACCCCTACCTTAACGAAGAGGGAGATGTCGTGGTCCTGCTTCTCCTCCTCCTCCTCCTCCGGGGCGCCCGGCGAGCCCGTCCCGTCCTCCCGGTGCTGCTCCCGGTGCCGCTCCCCGTTCAGGCTCCGATCCCAGCCGCTCTCGGGCCCCGGGGCTGCTGTCCCCGCCGGGGCTGGCTGTCCCCGCTCCGCCTCGCCACCGGGGCCGCCCGGGGACGGGGGACCGCCAGCCGGGGACCCCTGGGCGGGCAAGGCCACCTGCGCTGCCCCGCGGCTCCCGGCAGGCTCCGCAGGGACTGTCCCGGCCGGGACCGCGTCCGGGGGGACTGTCACATCAGCCGGGGCTGCCTCCCGCACCGCATCCTTGGGGACTGTCACATCAGCCGGGGCTGCCTCCTGCACCTGGTCCTTGGGGATTGTCACCTCATCCGGGGCTGCCTTCTGCACCGCATCCTTGGGGACTGTCACATCAGCCGGGGCTGCCTCCTGCACCGCATCCTTGGGGACTGTCACATCAGCCGGGGCTGCCTCCTGCACCGCATCCTTGGGGACTGTCACATCAGCCGGGGCTGCCTCCTGCACCGCATCCTCGGGGACTGTCACATCACCCGGGGCTGCCTCCTGCACCGCATCCTTGGGGATTGTCCCAGCCGGGACCACATCCTCAGGGACTGTTCCCAGCATCTCCTCGGGGACTGTCCCTGCTGGAGCTCCCTCCTGCACCGCATCCTTGGGGACTGTCACATCATCCCGGGCTGCCTTCTGCACCGCATCCTTGGGGATTGTCACATCAGCCGGGGCTGCCTCCTGCACCGCATCCTTGGGGATTGTCCCAGCCGGGACCACATCCTCAGGGACTGTTCCCAGCATCTCCTCGGGGACTGTCCCTGCTGGAGCTCCCTCCTGCACCGCATCCTTGGGGATTGTCACATCATCCGGGGCTGCCTTCTGCACCTCGTCCTCGGGGATTGTCACATCACCCGGGGCTGCCTCCTGCACCGCATCCTTGGGGATTGTCCCTGCCGGGACCGCCTCCTGCGCCGCATCCTCAGGGACTGTCACATCATCCGGGGCTGCCTTCTGCACCTCATCCTTAGGGACTGTCCCCAACGCCTCCTCGGTGACTGTGCCTGCCTGAGCTGCCTCCTGCACCTCATCCTTAGGGACTGTCCCTGCTGGAGCTCCCTCCTGCACCGCGTCCTTAGGGACTGTCCCCAACGCCTCTTCGGGGACTGTCACTCCAGCCGGAGCTGCCTCCTGCCCCTCATCCTTAGGGACTGTCCCCAACGCCTCTTCGGGGACTGTCACAGCAACCGGGGCTGCCTCCTGCCCCTCATCCTTAGGGACTGTCCCCAACGCCTCTTCGGGGACTGTCACAGCAACCGGGGCTGCCTCCTGCACCTCATCCTCCAGAGCTGTCACTCCAGCCGGGGTTGCCTCCTGCACCGCATCCTCGGGGGCTGTCCCCGCTGGAGCTGTCACTGCGGTCTCCTCGGGCTCTGTCCCCGTCGGGGCTGCCTCTTGCACCGCATCTTCAGGGACTGTCCCCGGCGGGGCTTCCTCCCTCAGAGCTTCCTCGGGATCTGTCCCGGACGGGGCTGTCGCGACAGCCTCCTCGGGCTTTGTTCCCTCTGGGCCCGCCTGTCCTAGCGCCACTCCGGGCTCTGTCCTCGATGGCGTTGTCCCCTCTGCTTCCCCGGGCTCTGTCCCCGCCGGGATTGTCGCCTGTGCTTCCCCGGGCTCTGTTCTCACCGGGATTGTCGCCTGTGCTTCCCCGGGCTCTGTTCTCACCGGGATTGTCGCCTGTGCTTCCCCGGGCTCTGTTCTCACCGGGATTGTCGCCTGTGCTTCCCCGGGCTCTGTTCTCACCGGGATTGTCGCCTGTGCTTCCCCGGGCTCTGTTCTCACCGGGATTGTCGCCTGTGCTTCCCCGGGCTCTGTTCTCACCGGGATTGTCGCCTGTGCTTCCCCGGGCTCTGTCCCCGCCGGGGCTGTCGCCGCAGCCTCCTCAGGCTCTCCTTCTGCCGGGACAGTCGTGGCCGGCTCCTGGGGCTCTCTCTCGGCCGGGCCTTCCTCCCTCACCGCCTCTCTCACTTGGGGCTCCGTCCCCGCCGGTGCCACCGCCTCTCCCTCAGGCTCCGTCCCCGCCGGTGCTGCTTTTTCGGGCTCCGTCCCCGTCGGAGCAGCCACTGCGCCCTCGGGCTCCGTCCCTGCCGGGGCCTCGGCGCCGTCCTCGGGCTCTGTGGCTGCCGGGGCTGCCTCTTCCTGCGCCGTCCCCGCCGGGCTCTCAGCCGCGTCCTCGGGCTCCATCGCCCCCGGCGCTGCCCCTTCAGGCGCCGTCCCCGCCTCTCCCTCAGGCTCGGCCCTGGCCGCCGCGGGGCCCTCGGGCCCGTCCATCACCCCCGGCTCGCCGCCCGGCTGCCCCTCGTGCCCCGGGCTGTCCCCGCCGGGGTCCCGCTGCTCCTCGCTCGGTGTCCCCGGGCTCTCGGGGGAGCCGCTGTCCCCGGGCACCGCGGGCCCGTCCGGGGGCTCGGCCGCGCCCTCGGGGCACAGTCCGGGCCGAGCCCCGGCCGCCGCCTCGTCCTCGCCTCCCTCCCGCGGGACATCGCTGCTCTCCGGGGGCCGCCCCGGGCTCTCCGCCATGCCGGGACCGCCGGGACGCTCGGGACGAGCCGGAGCAGCGGAGCGGCCGCGGAGCAGCGCCGGGCACGGCCGGGGAACGGGGGCGGTGCCTGCGCGGGGCCCGGGGCGGCGGGGCCGGGGCTGCGCTCCTCCCTCCGCCTGCCCCTGCCCGGGCACTGCCCCTACCCCGCTCCGGGCACAGCCCCTGCCCGGACACAGCCCCTGCCCCGCTTCTGGCACAATTCCTGCCCTGTCCCACCGCCCCGGGCACAGCCCCTGCCCGGGCACTGCCCCTGCCCCGCTCTGGGCACCGCCCCTGCCCGAGCATTGCCCCTGTCCCTGCCCGGGCACAGCCCCTGCCCCGCTTCAGGAACAGCCCCTGCCCGGGCACTGCCCCTGTCCCTGCCCGGACACAGCCCCTGCCCCGCTTCTGGCACAATTCCTGCCCTGTCCCACCGCCCCGGGCACAGCCCCTGCCCGGGCACTGCCCCTGCCCCGCTCCGGGCACAGCCCCTACCCCGCTTCGGGCACAATTCCTGCCCTGTCCCACCGCCCCGGGCACAGCCCCTGCCCGGGCACTGCCCCTGCCCCGCTCCGGGCACAGCCCCTACCCCGCTTCGGGCACAATTCCTGCCCTGTCCCACCGCCCCGGGCACAGCCCCTGCCCGGGCACTGCCCCTGCCCCGCTCCGGGCACATCCCCTGCCCCGCTTCTGGCACAATTCCTGCCCTGTCCCACCGCTCCGGGCACAACCCCTGCCCCATCCCACAGCTCCTACCCTATCCCACTGCCCCTGCCCCGCTCCGGGCACAGCCCCTGCCCAGCCCCGCTGTGCAGCGGCTCCACTGCTCACCGAGCTCTGCCCCCGGCCATCTCCGCCCGGTAGGCACCGGAGCCTTTGCAGAGTGGCCAAAAATCTCCTCTGTGTGTGTGTGTGTCTCCCCTCGCACGCTGAGCCCCGTTCGTGCCCCTGCTTTGCCCCTTTGCTGCTCCCAGCCCCGGCGCGGTGTCCCTGGCACTGCAGTCCCCAGCCGGGCACACACCTGCGGGCAGGTGCGGCTGAGGCTCTGCTTGCCTCATTTTCCAAATCAGGTGTAGGAAGGCACCCTCTGAGCATCCACGCCGCTGCCTATGCACTGACCTGGCACAGCCCCCATGGTCCCGCACGTTTTGTTAAAAACACGGATGAACCGCTTCGGGCTGCTCCAAAGGTTGTTAAGAAGGGAAATGTGTCCTTGTCAGCTTGTGTTGTAAAAGGGAACAACACAAACCTGTGTGTAAAGAAATAAACACCTGGATTTGCATGCTTTGAAGTGGTTTTTATTCGCCTTAGGAGGACCCTCGAGAGTTTGCATTTAAACGGGGTGAGAAACGCCGTGTCCTGGGCAGAGCCGGCAGCTGCTGCGAAAGAAGTCATAACTTTTCCTTCAGATAAGGAAAATAATCCTGATTTTCTAGGGGCAGACAGAACAGTGGAGGCAGAGTTGGCTGACCGGAGTGAGGCATCATAATTAAAAACCCCCAAGAGTTAAACAGTTTAATATTTGTGTATATAAACCCACTTCATATATTTGAGAGGGAGCAGAGCAGGGGTAGAACACAGGGGTTTGGAGTGGGTGTGAAAGGGGAAGATGCAGCCGACAGGAGCGGGGAAATCCTACAGAATAAATCATTGCAGCAGGTGAAACACTCTGCCCCGATAAAACACGAGCAGCCAAATCAATGAACGATCCTCAGCTCTTTGACGCTCTCCCGGAGCTGCATCCCGAGTGAGACAGCAGAATGGAGGCAGCTGTGCTCCGAAGGAACGTTCCTGGAAGATTTAGGAACAGAGGCTCATGAGGATTTAGGAGCAGCAACTCAGCACCTGCCAGTGGAGGTCTTGCAGGTGGAACCGTCCTGAGGCAATTATTTTCCCTATCTCTTATGGGGTTTAATATCAGTAGAATGACACAACTCGTTAACCACTGGAGAGATAATATTGGTTTTTTCATCCTCACCTTTGCTGAAGGCTTCTTAACCTTGGCCTGAAGGTTGGACATGTCAGAGAATTCCAGAAGGGTTTGGGTCAGAGGGGACATTACAGATCATCCCCTGCCATGGCAGGGACACCTTCCCCTGTGCCAGGCTGCTCCAGCCCCAGTGTCCAACCTGGCCTTGGGCACTGCCAGGGATCCAGGGGCAGCCCCAGCTGCTCTGGGAATTCCATCCCAGCCCCTGTCCACCCTGCCAGGGAACAATTCCTCATTGCCCAGATCCCATCCAGCCCTGCCCTCTGGCACTGGCAGCCATTCCCTGTGTGCTGTCCCTGCATCCCCTGGAAATTGTCTCTCTCCAGGTTTCCTGGGGCTCCTTCAGGCCCTGCAAGGCCACCCTGAGCTCAGCCCAAAGCTTCTCCTGTGCAGCTGAACAATCCCAGCTGTGCCAGCCTTTCCTGCCAGCAGAGCTGCTCCATCCCTCTGCTCATCCTGGAGCCTCCTCTGGGCTCTCTGCAGCAGCTCCAGCTCCTCCCTGTGTCCCCAGTTGTCACACAAGTCCCAGCTCAGAACCCTCTCAGCTGTGAGAGCCCAGCCCAAAGCTCTGCCTGTCTCCATGGAGGTCATGCTGGGAGGGCACGGCTCACCTCGGGATTCTGCACTGGGAATGAACAGCAAAGCACTGCTCAGGGCAGGGGTGGGAATTGTGTGGAACTGGCTGTAGGTGAAGGACACAAGACCTGAAGGCAGGTGGTGACATTTATGGACACTGCTCCCAGGCACGGGGGGACTGCTGGGGTGTCTGTGCAGGGCCAGGAGCTGCACTGTGACCCTGTGGGTCCTTTCCAACTCGGATATTCCACAATTCCATGAATCCTGTGTTTGGCTGCACCCTTGAGAAGCCCTGAGGCCCCTTGAGCTCAGCTTTGCTCTGGATGGGCTGGGACAGGAGGGTCCCTCTGAGCTCCCTGTGGCAGAGCCTGCTCAGGCTCCCTGCAGCTTAAACAGCTCCTCTGGGTGATGAAATGTTTGGGGTTCTTACACAAATCCTTTGGGCAATTAAATATTTGGGGTCTTACACAGCTCCTTTGGGTGATTGAATTTTGGGTTCTTGCACAGCTCCTTTGGGTGACTGAATATTTTGTGTTCTCACACAGCTCCTTTGGGTGATTGAATTTTGGGTTCTTGTACAGCTCCTTTGGGTGACTGAATATTTTGTGTTCTCACACAGCTCCTTTGGGTGATTGAATGTTTTGAGTTCTTGCACAGCTCCTTTGGGTCCATCAATATTTTGGGTTCTTACACAGCTCCTTTGGGTCCATCAATATTTTGGGTTCTTACACAGCTCTTTTGGGTCCATCAATATTTTGGGTTCTTACACAGCTCTTTTGGGTGATTGAATATTTTGGGTTATTGTACAGCTCCTTTAGGTGATTGAATGCTTTGGGTTCTTGCACAGCTCCTTTGGATCCATCAATATTTTGGGTTCTCACACAGCTCCTTTGGGTGCTTCAATATTTGGGTTCTTACACAGCTCCTTTGGGTGATTGAATATTTTGGGTTCTCACACAGCTCCTTTGGGTCCATCAATATTTTGGGTTCTCACACAACTCCTTTGGGTGCTTCAGTATTTGGGTTCTTGCACAGCTCCTTTGGGTTTGTGTCAGGTTTCACTCAGGTTCCCAGTTTGACCCGGGATCTGTGTCCTGCCGATGTGGTGGAACCACAGCAGAGCTGCCTGCCTGTCCCCCGTTCCCTGCACAGCTTATCCATTAACACCGCGATCCTCTTTTCCTTTATTTACCTGTTCCCTTCTTTCAGTTCTCACAAGGTGAGGATTTCAAGGCCGACAGAACCCAAACCCTTTCAGTGATAACCAGACCAAAAGCCAACAAAAACCCCTTTCGGTGCTAAGCCGTGCCTGCCGGCGAACCTCGGCGCAGGGTTTAAGCCTAACAAAAGATTAGCTCGTTAAATATTCACGGGAGCCTTACAAAGACAGAGCCAAGGTCTAACAGCTCCCCCAGCCACCCCTTAATTCTCTTTGCAGGACACAAACCTCAGGCGGAGTGGTTGATACAATCCAGCAGGAATAATTTGTTCGGGATGTCTCTGTGCTCTCCCCGGAGCCCGGGAACAGAGATTTTTCATTCTGCTGGAACCGAGCCGTGTGAGGGCACCGGGACACGGGGGAAGGCAGGAACAGAGCTGGGGACAGGTGAAAAGGTCCCTTGGCACTCTTCGGTTTCCCGAAGGAGTTTTGGGAATGCAGCAATGTTAAACTCAGACCTGTCCCCGTGGCATCCCGCAGCTTTGGATTTCTCGCTCCCCGCACTCGTCACTCAATTACTTAACAATTAATTAATATCCCGTTCTCCACGCTCCCACTGTTCCGTCAAGCTCTTTACACCCCATCTGTTTCTAAAACAGCCCTTGGTTAATAAATTTGATTTTCAGAGTTCGGCTTCGGGAAGGATTAGCGCACACCTTCTTTATTAAAGGATGAGTGCAGGTATTAATTAATTAATGAATTAATGCTCACAGATGTCATACTGTAGCCACAACCGAAGATCCCCTCGCAGTCTGGTGGGAACAACTTTGATCCCTGGGGGATTTTAATTAGGCTGGACTCGCTCCGATTATTGTAACTCCTTTTCCTTCCCGACTGCAGATCAAAGTTGTAATTTTTTTGCAGCCAGAGGTAAGGAAAAAAAATTCCTTTTGCTCCCGATTTTTTGCCCTGGGAATTACAGGGAAGTTGAGGCTCCAGAAAAGGAGTTCTTGCACAATTTATTTGGGTGCCCCCAGCATGGGATGGAGGGAGAGATTTGTCAGGATAAACACAGACAGGTACAAACTGCCTGGCTGGAGACAAGAATTACTGGTGGTATAAAACTTCCAATCACTTGTGGTATAAAAATTATCTATATAAGAATATGAATACAGTATTATCAATATTTATGTATTAATACCGAATATGAATACCTTTTGAGACAGAAAAATATCCCCAGAGCCCTTTATTTGTATATAAACCAGTTCTATATCCTATTTAAAATGTTATTTTAACTGTGGGAAAGACAAAGCTGCAAGTGAAAGAATTCTACTGGAGGACTAGAATCTTTTCCTGCTTTCAGAACGCATGGATGTTTGTTACGTTTGCCCCGGCTTCCTTAATTTTCCTGGTGTGAAATTCCATCATCTCGTGGCTGGGAGGGTGTTCAGAGGAAAGGAGGAGGAGGAGGGAGGGATGTCCTGGTGGAAATCCCGGCGGGTTGCGGGGTTGCCATCTGTGCTGAGCCGATCAGGAGCAATCCCGGCCCTCCGCAGCTGCTTCGGGAGCTTGGGAAAAAACTCAGGAATGTCAGGGCACAGGGCAAAACCCGAAAAAAAACCCCCAAAAATGAGACTCAACAAGCAGAGAGAAGGAGGAGATGATCCTTCATGCCGAATCCCGCTCTTCCTTTTGTTTTTTTGACTCAATTCCGGAGCAGCCCGGAGTTAAATTCTGAAAAAATAATTACAGAATATGTTGAAAAACAGCAAGAAAGCTCGCAAAGAAATCAAACTCGGTCATTTCCGCTATGTTTAATTACTTTAAACCTGCTCATTGTCCAAAAGAATCTTTGATTTTCCTTTTATTTTGGTTAAGCAGCACTGATAGAATAATGAAGCCAAGGTAAAAAAAAACAGACATTACATATTGTTTTTTAGCCTAATTCAATCAAATCGTGGTTTGGAATTAAATTTGGAATTTGGGAAGCAGCAAAGTCCTGTTGGCCGTCCTGAAACCTCGAGTTGGCTCCTTTTGGACAACTCCAGGCTTTTGATTCTGCTCGGGAAACCCCTGTGGAGCTCCCTGCGCTGAATTCCCTCCTCCCCATCGCTTCCAGAGGCTTTTCCAATGAAAAGTCATTTTCAGAGCCTTTCCCAAGCATTCCTGAATTCCTCCTCCTGCCTTAGGGATTGCCCAATTCCAAATCCCTCCTCGCTCAGTAGTTTAAAGCTAAGAGCCTCTGCCAGGCTCATCGAGGAGCTGTGATTTCATTATTGCCTCTTCCTCCTCTTCCTCTTCCTCCTCCTCCTTCCCTGCTCCTGGAATTCGGGAGGTGAGTGTGGAAAACGACTCCGACCTCAGCTGGATTTCAGCAGCTCGTGGCAAATGAAAACGAGCCCTTAAAATAAAACTGCAGCTAAAACTGCCCCAGTGTCCAGGAGTTCACACTCGGAATTAATGAAATCACCTCGAGTTTTCTGGGTGATAAACGCTGCTCTTGTCGCAGTGCTCCACAAAACTCGTTAGCGAATTAATTAATTGATTAACTAGATCCAGCAGAGCATTTTACTTGGGAGCCTGGAAATAACTCCAAGCTTTTGGAAGCTCCCAGAGATTTTCTTCACTTTATTTAAAGTGTCCAGATGGTCTTGAACTCTTATTTTAACTCCTACTACATCTAACTTTTATTTCAAATGTTTTCCTGGTTTATTGCGCCTGTTTCTCAGAATGTAACCCCTAATCACAGTTCATTTGATTTTTTTTTTAATACTCTTGTTTTAAATTTCATTTCACAGCTTTTAATTTCACCCCCATTCTGCACCACTGCCACTTAATCTTGGCTTTTATTCCAATTGTTCTTTCAAAACTCAGGGAACTTTTAAGTTTAATGTGTCTTTTAAAGGAACTGTTGGGGTTCAGGGGTGATGCTGGGCTGACAGCAGGGCTGGATCATCCTAAAGGGATCTTCCCACCTCAGGAAATTTGTGATAATTATGGATTTTGGGAATAAAACCTGGAATATTTCAAAGCAGCAATATAAATATTCGAGTTGCTGATGTAGAAGTACATGACGTGCAGTCAAGAGGTACAATGAGAATTTGTCTTATTCATAATGACCATTTTATTTTATTTTCATGCAGGTTATGCCACAATCCTTTCCTTTTTCCTTTTCCCTTTCATTTTCTTTTTTCCTTTTTAATTTTCTTTTTATCTTTCTTTTTTGTCTCTCTTTTTTTCTTTCTTTTTGTTTCTTTCTTCCTCTTCTTTTTCTTTCTCTTTTTCTTTTCTTCTGTTTCTCCTTCTTTTTGTCTTTTTCTTTTCCTTTCCCTTCCTTTCTCTCTCTTTATTTTTCTCTTTCATTTTCTTTTCCTTTTCATTTCTTTTTTAATTTTCCTCTTTTTCTTTTAAATATTTCTTTTCTCCCCTTTTCTTCTCCTACTTTTCCATTTCCCCTCTTTTCCTCGCCTTTATCTTCCTTTTCCATGACTTTTCCTTTTCCCAGGATCAGGACCCCAACCTTCCCCTTTCTCCCAACAGCTCTGACTGAGGTTTTATTGAAATGTTCTGACATTTCTTTTCATTATTTCCTTTCAGCAGCTCTGCCTGACAAACCCGTTTGTCCGAGCCCTGCTGTGAATCAGTAACCGGGGCTGTTACTGATTGCTCTGAAATAAATAAATAAATAAAGAAATAAATTTAAAAAAAAAATCCAAAGAAGCTTTTACCTCTTTGTTATTTTATTCCCTGCCTCATTTAGGAGCCGATTCACCGGGGCAGAGCTGGAAACTCGGGAAGAGGAGCAGGGTGACCCGGGATGAAAACAGATTCCCGGAGATTTGGGGTGGCAGCGCCGGGGAGGGAGGGCGGCGGGACGGGCACGGGACGGGCACGGGACGGGCACGGGACGGGCGGGAGCAGGCAGGGAGCGGCACAGGAGAGGCTGGGCCGGGAGCGGAGCGCTGGGCAGGAGCTCGGTGACTGCAATTTATATAATACAATTTATATAATACATATTTTATTTTATTTTATTTTATTTTATTTTATTTTATTTTATTTTATTTTGTTTTGTTTTGTTTTGTTTTATTTTTATTTTATTTTATTTTATTTTGTTTTATTTTATTTTATTTTATTTTGTTTTGTTTTGTTTTGTTTTATTTTTATTTTATTTTATTTTATTGTTTTAGTAATTTATTTTATTTTTAAAATTTAATTTAATTTAATTTTATTTATTATTTTCTTTTATATTTTATTTTATTTTAATTAAATTGATATTACATTATTTTATTATTTTAATAATTTATTTTATTTTTAATATTTTATTTTATTTTATTAAATTGATATTATGTTATTTTATTATTTTAATAATTTATTTCATTTTATTTTATTAAATTGATGTTATTTTATTATTTCAATAATTTATTTCATTTTTAATATTTTATTTTATTTTAAAATTTAATTTAATTTAATTTATTATTTTCTTTTTTATTTATTTTAATAATTTATTTTATTTTAACTATTTTATTTTAATTAAATTGATATTATGTTATTTTATTATTTTAATTATTTATTTTATTTTAATATTTTATTTTATTTTTAATTTTTAATTTTATTTTATTTTATTTATTATTTTCTTTTATATTTTATTTTATTTCAGCCAGCTACATTTCCCTTGCAAAACACAGCTTTTTTGAGGCAGATCCCTGCAATAAAACTCTGAACTCCGCTGTGCTGGTTTTGTTTCATGGAGTTTCATTTCCATCTTTCACTAGAAAGGAGCTCAGGGAGTTCCACAGGTCCCAGTGCCAGCGGCGGCTCCGGCTTTGGGACAATCCCAGCCAGGAGCACGGCCTGGGAGCAGCTCTGGGGGCTCTGAGCTCCAACCCTGCCCTGGGAGCAGCATTGTAGGGTCCTTTCCAACCCAAACCATTCCATGATCTGCTTTTCCAATCCACCTCCTGCTTTTCCCAATGCACTTTGCCATTTCCAGTCAGTGGCTCCTTCACAGGCTGCCCAAAGGGCTTTGCCTCCTGTTTGCTGCACCCTCCCGACAGCCTCAGGTCCTGGGATATTTCACTAAAAATCCCGATCACAGAGTCTCCCATTTACTTTTTGAGGTGCTTTTCCTGTGCCAAGCAGCCCCCTGGGCTGATTTCTCTCAGACAGGTTGTTCCCCCTAAGAGTCTGAGCCTCTCCAACACAATCCAGACACTTACAGGGAGTTTATAAAGTACCCAAAATCCCAATACTTTAATTCAACCTCACTTGGAGCAAAGCAGGTGCCCTCCAAAAGGAAATAGCCATAAAGGAAACCCCCAGCCTCGTTTCACAGTTTATTCTGGTGCTAAATGTTGTTAAAGTTATGTTTTACTTCTTGCTTAAATCTGCTTAATCACTGGGGCCATCTGTTCTTGTTCTGTGACCAAAACTCTGCAGAGCTCCACGTTTAGCTGGAGCCTCTCCCCACTATTCTTTTTGCTCAGTTAAGCAGATCCAGCCCTGAAAACATCTCAGGGGTGGTTTGGGGTTTTTTTTTGTTCTCTTAAAGCTGCTAAAAGTGGTCCAAACCTCTCCCCAAGGAAAATGTTCATCTTAAAACAACACAGGTTTTCTTTTTTGTTGCTTTCTTTTATTTTTTTAAATAGACATTTTAAAATTTTTTTACTGGATCACTATTTTAATATTTGCTGCTGTTTTTTTATCAACAGCATTGAGGGAATTCACCATTTCCATTCAATATTTCCAGCTGCATTGGCTGAAAATATCTCATGGCTTTTCAAAGCAAAATGTCTGTAGTGAGGTTCAGGTTGGATTTTAAAAAAAAAAAAAAAAAATCCACGGGAAGAGTGGTCAGGCACTGGAACGAGCTGCACAGGGAGGTTTGGAGTCCCTGGAAGTGCCCCAGAGGTGTCTGGATGTGGCCCTTGGGGACAGGGTTTGGGGTGATGCTGGGTGATCTTAAAGGTCTTTTCCCACCTTGAGAATTCTGGGATTCTGTGATGTTTATTCTCTCTCCATTGAAGGATAATCAATTATTTTATTTTATTTTATTTTATTTTATTTTATTTTATTTTATTTTATTTTATTTTAATTTCATTCTATTTAATTTCATTTAATATTTTATATTTTATTTGATTTCATTCTATTTTTTATTTTATTTCATTTTATATTGTATTTCATTTCATTTTATATTTTATATTCTATTTCATTTCATTTTCTATTTTTAATTTAATTTATTTTATTTTATTTTATTTTATTTTAATTTCATTCTATTTAATTTCATTTAATATTTTATATTTTATTTGATTTCATTCTATTTTTTATTTTATTTCATTTTATATTGTATTTCATTTCATTTTATATTTTATATTCTATTTCATTTCATTTTCTATTTTATTTTATTTCACTTGATTTTATATTTTATATTCTATTTTATTTTATTTCATTTCATATTTTATTTAATTTCATTTTATATTTCATTTTATATTTTATTTTATTTCTTTATTTTATTTTACTTCATTTTCTATTTTATTTAATTTCATTATATTTAATTTAATGTAATTTAATTTCATTTCATTTCATTCTATTTTAGCCAGCCACGTTTCCCTCGCCAAAGGCGGGTTTGGGAGGCAGATCCCTGCAGGAAAAGGCTGCAATTCCCGAGGTTTCACTGCCACTAGGTGGTGGTGTCAGTGCTGGGAACACTTCCCTGGCTCTGCTCCAGGCAGCAATTCCGCTTTTCCTGCGGCTAAATCATTAGCGTTAATCACCTCACTTACACTGAAATTGGCCCCAAACATTGCGGGAAAAATCCTTTTTTTTAAATTTTTTTTCCTGTTTTTTTTTCCACCTCTTCCAGTCAAAAGCGCTGCCGCGTTCCCTTCCTATGAAAAAATAAAGGATGAACAATTAAATCTGAAGATTAGGGAGATTCAGGTTTATTTATTTAATTTTTTTTTCTGACGTCTGTGGCTGAATTAATGCTTAAAACTTTTAAGCTCTTAGGGCAGAGAAGTCCTTTGGCGCTGGAGCCCTGCAGGGCACGATCTCAGCTGACCTTTAGCCTCAATTAATTACACAAAATACAATTAATAACGTTTTTTTCCCCCTTCAAACCTGCCGCCTGAACTGCAATGAGCACCTCGTGCCAGGGAATATTCCCTGGTGGTTTTCTTGCCAGGGAGATGTCCAGGCTGCAGGGACAGGGATTTGCTCCTGGATTCGGAATTCTGGATTTGGAATTCTGTGGAACAGCAGATTTCAGGTGGAAATTCCTCGGGTGGAATTCCTCCAGGAATTTGGAGCTGCAGAGAATCCAGAGATTCGCTCCTCAAGAGGGGAAAGCGTCACCAGCCCTGTCAGGAAGCAGCTCTGGCATCAAAGAATTGGGTTAAAAATGGCTTTATTTTGGCTGGATTCTGCATTAAACACCTGGGCTTGCTCAGAGAAGTTTCTTTTCTTATCAGAGACCATTCGTCTGCATCTGAGAAGATGAAGATTTTAGCACAAGTGATCACAAAAGCATCTTGTATTTAGTTTATCCCTCAGAAAAAGACTTAAATGGCTCCAAACCCATTAGAGAGGCTGAAGAAATTTGGAGTCGGGATGTCTGGAGATGCATGAATCTCACAATAACTTAAAAATAAATAACTTCATAAAATAACTGCATTTAAAAACTGCATTAAAAAACTTCAATAACAATACAATAACTTCATAAAAAACACTAACTTCATAAAACCCAATAACTTCATAAAAAAACTTGTGACCTTTGAAGCTTGGGCCTTCCCCTGGAAGGTGGTGCTAAGTACATATAAAAACAAATCGGAGCGTAATATTATATAAAATATTTTATATGGATACAGGCACATTACATTAAAAAGATAATAAATACATAATAATAAAAATATTTGTCTGGGTCTCTTAGGTCAGACTAACCAGCCAAGCACACCAAGGGAAGGTCAGCTTGTCCTTAAGGCAGATAACAAAATTACAACACACACAGCAGCAATTTTCAGCTGAGTTCTAAGTCTCAGAGTGAGGAATTTTTACATTTATGTGGCATTTTTATCTAAATATTTAATATTTATGTTATAGACCATCCAACCTGGCCTTGAACACTTCCAGGGATGGGACACAAAGCTCATGTTTTTCTCTCTCTAGCAATAATATAGCATTATATAATTTATATATAAATACATATATATATATACATAGAGTATATTATTATACACAACATATTTTATATGTATTATATGTACTGCACGTTATTTATATTCCCACATATACACACACACAGTATTTTGGTACACAAAGCACCTTTTTATATACTATATACTGTATATTAGATATATACCACAAAGACATACAGCATCGTATACACAGAATATTTTTGTATATATTACATATAATATAAAAAAATACTATAAATACAGTACACACACTATAGGGTGTACATATATATATATATATGTGGTATATATATGGTATTTTATATGGTGAATTTTCATCTATAATATATTATACATAGTGAGTACGTGTATTACATACGTAATATATACTAGATATACAGCATAGATGGTAAATATAGTATATTTTATACAAATATAGTTTATTTTGTGGGCGGCAGCTCCGCCTCTCCCTCACGGCGCTGCCCTCACCCAACATGGCGGACGCCGCCTCACGCGCCACCTGTTGCCGCGGCGGCGGCGGCTTCCGATTGGCTGACACGGTCCGGAGGGAGCGAAGCGGCGGCTTCCGATTGGCTGCTGCGGGGCGGGGGCTAAGGAAACAAGATGGCGGGCGGGGGCTGGGAGAAGCCGCCTCAGCGACGTCGCCGCGGCCGCCTCCGCTCGCCTCCGGCCATGGAGGAGCCGCCGCTGCGGCAGCCGCTGCCGCCCGGGGAAGACGAAGAGGAAGGGGAGGAGGAGGAAGAGGAGGCGGACGCGGAGTGGAGCTTCGTCGACCGCGGGATGGAGGCGGTGGCGCTGCGCGACTTGCCCACCGCCACCATCGCCTGCAACCTGGACCCGCGCGTCTTCCAGGACGGCCCGTACCGGGTGAGGCGGGAGCCGTGAGGGGGGCGCGGTGTGCGGGGCCGGGGGAGAGAACGCTCGGGGGTGGGGATGAGGGGGCGAGGCTGTGGCTGCGAGTCCCCGCCCGCCCCCTCGGTCCTGCCCGAGCTCCGTGCCGAGGCGGGGATGAGCCGAGCCCGCTCCGAGGGTGGAGCCGGGGGGGTCGGGCTCTGCTCCAGGGAACGGGGACAGGAGCGGAGGGAACGGCCTCAAATTGCGCCAGGGTAGGCTCAGCTGGGCCAGCAGCAGGAATTTGCCCATGGAAAGGGTGCTCAGGCCTTGGCAGGGGCTGCCCAGGGAGCTTTGCAGTGCCCATCCCTGCAGGTGTCCCCTGGGGGTGGCACTGAGTGCTCTGGGCTGGGGACAAGGTGGGCATTGGGCACAGCTGGCACTCCGTGCTGCCCAAACCTCGGTGATTCCACGATTCTGGGTCTTTCAGTAGCTACAGCTCTTTTACCTTAATTCCTTTGAGTCCTGAACCTGTTGCCCAGGGTGAAGCTGTGCATGAAACAGAAATGCAATAAAATAAAGTACCCCTGGACCACCCTAGCCTGAGCTTTGTGCTTAAGGTTGTGTTTGGTGCACCCGATGTTGTGGTTTTGGGTTTTTTTCCTGTTTTTGTCGTTGGTTTTGCTCTCAAACCCTTTTGTACTGAAGGAGGTGCTTCGTTTTGAAACAGATTTGAATTAAACAGAATGCACTTGAAAGATTAATAACAAATGAATTTGAGTTTTGTCATCTCAGCATAACTGTGTTATCTTCACTATGGATGGCAACATGTACAGAGCCTGTATAACTTACATTTCTAAGGTAAAAAATGGGAGAACTGCCTTGAACTTGAATAAATATCTGTGTCCAGGAGGGAAGAAGAGTCTCAGCTTTATAAATAACACAAAACATTAAAAAAAAGGCAGGTGGAGGCCCTTGGAAGGCAAATGCACACAGACTTTTAATAGATGAAAAATCAGGTGTGTGGTCACTGAATTTCAGCACTGAAATGCATAATTTAGCTTCATTTAATAAAGTGACAGAGCTGGCAAGAGCTGGTGACTCTTTAAAGCTGGAAATAAGGGACATTTTTAAGAACACACATGGACTGGCCACGTTTTTAATTTGTTTTGTTGGCCAAATGTCAGGAAGGTGCAGAGAGAGGAAGTGCAACGAAGCCCTAAGGCTGTATCCCAGATTTTGGAGGTGTGAAAGGTGCCCTCAGCGTTTGGATGATTTAAGAAAAACAATTAAAAATGGGGAAAATACTGCATTGTCCCGTGGTGTATCCAGTTTTCCAGAGCAGGTTCTGGTGTCCAGGGGAATGCAGGAGTTTTGTGTGAGGTGACGTGGGCACACTGAAATGTCACTGGCTGGACCACCTGAGAAATACTCCAAGGTGATTTTCAAAGTCTGCCCTTGGTTAGGGGGTGAAATTTAAGAAAATTCCCTTGGTTTGGTGTAGAATTCCAAAAAATTCCAACTTGAGCAGCAGAGGGGTGGAATTTGGTGCTGATGAAAGGATCCCCACCCTCAGTGTTTGTAAATACTCTGAATTTTGCTGTGTTTGCTCGGTTCCACTCTCTGAACACTCCCAGCAGATGTAACACTCCTAAAATACCTTTTCTCTCCAGTTAAATGGGATTTTTTTCCCTTCAGTGGGCCCCTTAATAATCCTGGATTGCCCTATTTGAGGAGGGTTGATCCAATCAAAGGTGAGACAAGACAGCCACTGGTAATTATTTTTGTTCTGTCCCTCCCAGATCATGATTTGTGCTGCTTGAATGTTCCTCTTCTTCCTCCTTTTCAGTTTTTATTGGGGTGTTGATAATCCCAGTTGAGAAATCAGAAGTTTTCAGTGGTTTGTGATGAGTTTCTTAAAACCAGACCTTCCTGTCAATTCTGCTAAGTGACAGTTTATTCTCAGAAGAAATAAAAATTCTTCCTGACCAGTTTCTTAATACCAATCCCAAAATTTTTCAGAGTAAAAAAACCCATAAATTGACCTAAACACTTACTCTCAAGTTAAAGCACAGTTCAGGAATTCCTTTAAATTCTGGATTTTTCCTTTTTATTGAAGCACAGGAAATTACCACAGACAAAACCCCCTTTTCTGGTCTTCAAGTTGGCAAATTACCTCGGAAAAATTTGGATTTTCTGATCTTTTACACTGGATCTGCAGCTTTTGGTAGTTTCAGTGTTGATTGTGTGCTTGAGGAATTGTAATTCTTTCTTCACCCAACACCCAGGTGGATTTTGTTTTTAAAACTGTGTTCCTGTGTGCTCATTTATTTAAGAAAATGTATCAGTAGCTTCACAGGAAGGTTAAAAAACGAAATAATTTCATTTCTGCCTCGTTGGAACCCTGGGTACTGAGAATTTCAGACTTTGTGTGCTGATAAGCACCAAGAGAATCCTGCATTTAATCTGAAGCTGTGGAGAAAATGAAATCATAGAACCAAAATTACAAGTGTGGAGTTTAAATAGAAGTGTGTAGTATCACACAGTAGAAAACTTAAGAGTTTTAAAATATAATAAAACAAGATAAAAGTTTTAAAACAGAAACTAATCCTTTTTCATATGTAATATTGTGTAACTAAATAAAAAAATCCATATTACAAACCACAAGTAGTTAGTTATTAAGTTAAAAGTAAAAATAATTTCTCCTTAAAACCCTTACAAAAATACAGCTCCATTTTTAATTTATGAAAATAAAATACTATAAAACTCACAGTTTGTGAAACTTAAACAAAAAATATCATCTCACACACTTAATCCTAAGCTTAAAAAAACCCCAAAGCCAGTTTCCATTTCTCCTTCACTGTGGGCACCTCTCAGCTGGGCAAAGAGGAGCACAGAGAGCTCCTACAAAGAATTTAATTCCTCTGAAAATCAGAGGAGAGATTTTTGATGGAGACAATTTCCCCTTAAATTTAAAATATTTCTGAGATTTTGATCTGGTGGAGTCTCCATCTCTGGGAGTGTTCCAGAGGTGTTTGGATGTGGCACTTGGGGACATTTTAGGTGTTTAAAAACCATATTTTAAACCTAGTTCCATATTTTAGACCATGTTTTGTCCTGTTTTCCACGATGGTTCTGCTGGGAAAGTCACTTCCACCTTTAATGGTTCTGTGATAATTACCTTAATCTGCTCATTTTTTGCAAATTAATGAACACAGCAGCAAGTTTTCCATCATTAACAACAACTAATATTCACAGAGAAACTGAAAGCAGGCAGTTCTGTCCTGGGAGCAGCTTTTCTCTGGGAAAACTTCAGTGGAAAACTGAATTATTAAAGAAATTCATCTTGCTGCAAGTGCACCCAGAGTTGGAGCTGAGTCTGTGTCCTCACATAACCCTGGCTGCAAAGAGTCTCTCTAAAATAAATTAAATCTATTTGTTCTTGAAGATAAAACCCAGCAAGGTGAGTTGTGCAGCCCAGGAGAAGCAGAATCCTGGGAATTCCAGCTCCAAAATCCTGTTTTTCCTCCTGCTTGGGGGATTTTCAGTGCAGAAAAGCTTTTTGTGAGCTTTTGGAGCCTTGCTTTGGGCCATTGAAATAATCAGGAGGTGGATTTGGGGTTTTTTTAAGTATTTAAAGAATTCCTTGTGCTTTGCAGGAAGTTTAGCAGATTTCTCAGCAGTATTTATAAAACTTTCTTTATAAATAATCTCCATTTTCTGGTAATCTCTTCCTGCCTCAGCCACATGCCTCATAATCCTTTTACTTCACGTTTTTTAAGCCTCTTAGATCACATTAAAAAAAAAAAACTTTTTAAAAGCAGATTTCCAAAAAAAAGTGGTTTTACATTTATGGATTTTTGTGACCACAGCTCTGGTTTTGGCAAAATACTCCATAAAGGGAATGTAAAACTTAAATATTGGCACCTGCATATATTTTGAAGGTTTTCATTCTTTCCCTGCCAAAAAAAAAATCTCTTTTTTTTTTTTTTTTTTTTTTTGTGGCAGTGTTTATAGTTTGTAATGCTTCTGGTTTCCAAATAAAGCTCAGGGTTAAGAGTGTGGCTCAAAATCACATCTCAATAATCTGGATTTACTTTGAACACTAAAACCATTACAAGAAAATGAGAAACCTTCCATTGTGAGAAGTTTTTCAATACTGCTTCTGGAGGTGTTTAGTTAAGTGGAGGTATTTTGAGCAGCTTCAGGTTTATATCACACTTGGACCTTCTGTAGGTCCCCAAAAGAATTAATTCTGGGCCAAAAATCCACTTATTGAAATCCTCAGAGTGGGCTGATCAGTCAGTGCTTCAAGCAAACAATACAAATGCTTCTATAGGTAGAAAAAAAAAGGAAATATATAATATTTATAGATTTATTTAAATACTCAAATAACTCTTGCTGCACCAGATGATTGTTGGGTGCCTTAAAAATACCTAAACCTAGAAGAGCAGTGCTGTAAAATTGTGCTGAGAAGCCTCAGTGTTGGAATTCTTCACAAAAATTGCTTCCCTGGGATCCAGTGCTGCAATCCTGAGCTCAGAGTCTGGGAGAAAGATCCCACCCGAGGTCAGAGCTGTGCCAGGATTAACAATTTTGGTTTCTTGGAGAAAAGGGAAATTTGGGAAAACGTTGGTGAAATCCCTGGTGGTGCTTTGGGAATGCTGACCTGGAGCAGAGGGGCTGGACAGAGTTACAGAATAAAGTAGGGAAACATAATAATTTATTAAAATAAAATTTAATAAATATTTTAATAAAGATTTATCCAAAGGCCTCCATGGATGCACCTTGGGCAGCACCAGAGCCCAGCCAGGGCTGCCCCCAAGATGAACCCAAATGGCCCCAAAATGCACGAGCGCTCCCGGGGTCTCTCCCTGGGATCAGCTCTGCTCCATGTGCACATTGCAGTTCAGTGTCCAATTCCAGCTCAGCCCCTGCACTCCCATCCTGCTTGTTTTTCTCTCTGCAGCCCACGGGGTTTGTGCTCCTGGGCTGAGATTTGGATCATTTGTCCTTGGTGCCCAGCTGGAGCAGGAATTGTTTTGTGTCCCTGCTCTGTGCACAGAGCTCACCATCCGAGGATATGAAGCGAGACCCACCCACTAAAGCAGGACATGGTCTGAAAATAGAAAAGCTCAAACCTGAGGCATCCCTGGGATCACCATTTCCTTGGGTTCTGCCTTTTTGTAGCAGCAAGTGGAGCTTTGTTCCCAGCATTATTGTCCCATTCATTAATTAAAAATATGGAAATAAGAGCCGTGGTTTGGAGGTGAGACTGATGTGAAACTCAGCCCAAACACCCCAGCATGATATAATTATTAATATCAGCAGTCACTGAACTGTCCCATGCAGAGCAGGTTTAAATTATAGCAGCAAAGGTTTAGTTCTGTGTCAGAAATTGCTGAAGTAATTAATTCAACTTTTAATAAGCAGTGTTTCTAAATTATATTGCATATTAATAAATAACATTACTTGGTGTCGTAACTGAAGGTCAGGAGAGCTGAAAATGAGGGAAATAATTATAAAACAATGGTGCAAATTCATATATTGATATGAACTAGAATTTCCAGTGAAGTCTGGGGGCTGTTCTTGTGTGAAAACAGAAAATCCTGGGATGGGTTGGCTTGGAAGGGACCCCAGGGATGATCCAGCTCCAGCCCTGGGCAGGGACCCCTGAGCTGCCTGGATTTGCTTGAATTTTGGGATTTGTTCCTAGTCTTTAAGCACTTTCCTCCGTGGCCATTTGGGGTGGTTTTTGTTGGGCTTTTATCTCTTGTTCTGGCCAGGTGCTCTTTTTATCCTCATAAAATATGGAAATGTGCTGGGAATGGTTGAAACATGGGCTGTGTTCAGTGGACCTGAAGTCATGACAGAGCTCTAAAATACCATTTAAAATTTTTTTTTGTGGGTGTGATGCATAATTAAACTATGGAACATTGTCCTAAAATGTTTGGGAATGCTAATATTAAAAACAAGGTGGTGGGTGAGTGGTGGCTGCCAGGCACAGGGATTTAGGATGTGACAATAAATGGAGTCTGTGAGCTTCTGCCAGCTTTAGATGGGAACAGAATCATCCAGCAGCACCTGCTTTAAACCTTTGCTCTCTTCCTCTCAGCATTTTTTACTGCCAGAGATAACCAGAATTAATGTAATTAATTATGGCAGTCAGTGATTGATCAATCACAGAAGCAGAGCTGTCAATTCTCAGTGAATTTCATTTATTAAAATGTAACTTCCCTCTCCCCTGGGCAGATTTTCAGAGGCTCACAAGTGAAGAGCTGGGTGTGATTTTGCTTTTTGAGGTTTTCTTTGCAGTTATTTTGGTGCTGGCAAACAACTCTTGGTAATTGAGCTCTCAGGAGCTGGATTGGAGTTCCTTTGTGTTGCTGAAATGCAAAAGGCAGCAGGAAAATTGAGAGAGTACCTGTGGTACAGCAGTGCTGTGGGAGGGCCAGCTCTGCCAGTGCAGGGCTTTTTGATAAATTGATTTATTGAAAATGTCTGTATCACACAGCTTGGCAAAAATAATCCTAAAATACCCATAAATTGAGGGGTTTGACTTCTAGATGCACCAAAATCACTTTATTTTCTTGCATGGACTGAAAACCATTCTGGAAACTTCCTGAAGGTTTGATCCTGATTTCAAAACAAGTGGCTGTTTGTGTGGAAGCCTCTTAAAATTCAGGCTGTTTTCCAAGAAGAACTGGCTGAAAGGCAGGAGAATTGTTATTTTTTTGGTTTTTTTTCCTGAAGGTAGGAAGCTGAGCTGGTGAAGTGCCAGAAAAGCCAAGTTGTATTGTTATAATAAATGGATTTTTTTCCTGTTTGTTTTTATTACCCCATTCATAATCCATATAGTTAAACAAAACACTTCTGTGGGTTTGTAGTTAAAATATCCTCCACCTTTCTGATAACCCAGCAAGTGAGATGATATTGTTAAATTCTTTAAGAACAACTCCCATCTCTGAATATTTTAGTATAGAATTGTTGATAATTCCTGAAAGCTGCAGTAGGAATATGTCCATTCCTGTGGAAATAGAAGACAAAATAAGAACTGAAATATCCATTACTGTGGAAAGAGAAAATAAGAACTAAAATGTCCATTACTGTGGAAAAAGAAGATGAAATAAGAATTAAAATGTCCATTACTATGGAAATATGAAATAAGAATTAAAATGTCCATTACTATGGAAATAGAAAACAAGAATTAAAATGTCCATTACTGTTGGAAAAGATGATGAAATAAGGACTGAAATGTCCATTACTATGGAAAAAGATGGTGAAGTGAGAACTAAAATGTCCATTTCTTGCAGGTTAAATAATGAGAGAGTTTCTGGTGGCAACCAGAACTTGTGGAGGGAAATCAGTGGGAATTGCTGGGGTGTGTGGCCATTCCTTTGCAGAATTCATTGGCCCTTGGGCCAGTTGCCATCCAGCTGGGAGCCAGCACTGCCTGGCTCATGGAAACTCTGATGAGAGGCTTGAATTGTCCTGAGGCTCCAGGATGAAGCAGCTGCAGGGACAGGCAGTGGAAAGTATGAACAGCTCCTGCCTGGGGTTGTGCAACAAGCAGAAAATCAGCTCAGAGCAGGTGAGATCAGCGGGGCCTCTCCAAACCCCACCAAGCCTCCCACGTCAGTGGGGTGTTCTCCCCTTGGGGAAGCCTTAGAATCTATATTAGGTATAAATAAACTCATTTTTGGAAGTTTTTCAGGTTTGGTTCAGCTCCTCACCTTGCCCAGAGCAGCTGAAGTGCAGGAATTCTTCACAGGAGGTGGTGTCAGCAGAGGTTGTTCCTTAATCTGTGCCTTCTTTCCTAAGCTGCCAAAGTGGAATTCTGTCCTTACCCACTGCTCTGCAGTGATGTTTTGCCTCCCCTGCTGGGAAAAAGGCACATCCAGACATTTCTCTAGCAGAAGTTGGAAGGAAATGCAGAACTTTCAGCAAGTGAGAGTTCCTAACCCAAAAACCACTGCCTGGAATATTCAGGCATTTAAAATCTTTTCAGGAATTATTTTCTAATGTTGAATTTTTTGTCCCTTTAATCAAAAACAGGTGGGTTCTTGCCATATGAATAAATAAATAAATAAAATGCATCCCCAAAGCTCTGTTGTTGTATACCTTAACAGCTTTAAATGCCAGTGTGCTGCTGATGTGTCACTAATTAATGTCTAAGATAATTACAGTGTGTCAGGCATTAACCTCACCAAAAATGCAGGTGATTTGGTATAAATTCCAGACTCTTCTTTGGCTCCTTTTATTATCTTTTATTATTTTATCAAGGGCTTGGATGGGATATGGAAGGGGGTTGGAATTAGATATCTTTAGAGTCTCTTCCAACCAAACCATTCCATTAGTGGCTTTGAAATCCTTTTGAAATTTCCAGGTACACTTGATTTGTTCTTTGAAATGCAGAAACTTCTTGTAATTGCTTTGGTTTTTTTTTTCCTACCCTCCCAGAACATTCTTAGAAAATATTTCTGAAGTTTATCTTCCATTCTTCCTTCTGTGAGTGCAGTGGAAAATGTCATTCTTTAAAGATCACAGAAATACCAGCCTGCTCTGACCAGCTCCTGTTGTTTTCCAAAGCCTCCTGTGTTAAAGTTGAATTTTCTATTTCCTTTTGTTTTTCCCTTAGTCACAGAGGATGTGTCAGAGGATGAACACGTAACTTCTGCTTGCCTGGGATGATATCTTTAATATTTCTGTTAAACAAATCCTGCTGTCATGTTAGAAGGAACTAGAAATTAAAACAATCCCAAACACCTGCTGTTTTCATCCTTATCTTTGCTCTCCCTCCAGTCAGAGTTTTGGCATAATACAGCTGCATTTTTCATGATAATCAGTTGTTAACTACAGAAGTCTTTTTCATCCTACTCCAGTGGGATTATGTCATATCTTCAGTCACTGGGACAGTTCTTGTACCTGTCACAGCTGAAAAAAACACCATAAAATTTAGAAAAGTACTTCAGGGACAAGTGCCTTACCTCTTAAAATTTCTTTTAACTTTGCAGAAATGGTAGAAAAAAAAAAGCTGAAAAAAAAAGCTAAACCTCTGACCCCACAGATGATACAGTCCTGAAGCTGTGTGGGAAGCACGAAATGGCTGCAAAATGTTTGTTAATCAGAGCGAATTAATGAACCAATATAAAATAATGAGCAGCTGGATAATTCTTAGGCACTGCTGGGAATCTCTTCCGTGGTTCACAGGGGTGATCTGGAAATGCTGAGAATGAGGTTTTTATGGAATGGAAGCAGGATGGTTTGGGATGGAAGGGAGGTCAAAGATGGTCTCACTGCCAGCCCTGCCATGGCAGGGACACCTTCCCCTGTCCCCAGTGTCCAGCCTGGCCTTGGGCACTGCCAGGGATCCAGGGGCAGCCCCAGCTGCTCTGGGAATTCCATCCCAGCCCCTGCCCACCCTGCCAGGGAACAATTCCTCATTGCCCAGATCCCACCCATCCCTGCCCTCTGGCACTGGCAGCCATTCCCTGGGTGGAAGAACGGACTTGGGTTAAATGAGATTATTTTAGTGACTGTCTCTGGTAGATTGCTGTGGAGTTGTCAGTGCAGGAAGTAAATAAAGAGTGAAATCCAGCCCCATTGTGCTTTGGAATTCAGGAGGATGAGGAGGAGCTGAGACCTGGCTTGGTGCTATTTAGGGCCCACTTTGGGCTGGGAAACAAATGCTGGCAGTGGGGGCTGTTTTTGAGAGGTGTTTATTTCTCACTGTTCATCAGCCCCTGGAGTTATTTGTAGTAGATCCATCTTCTCCAGTGCCTTGGTGAGTAACGATGCTTTAAAAGGTACAAATCTAAAAAAACTCCTGAAGAAATACATGTAAAAAAACCCTTGGTTCTAGGAGGAGCAGATGGAATGACAGGAATGAGGTGTTGATCACTCAGTGGTTGTACATTGGAAAGCTGGGTTACTTAAATCTTCCTTCTGTGTCACCCTGTCCTGGACTAAGCCTGGTTTAAACTGCCCCAGTTCAGTGTTTGGTGCTGGTGTTTAATCATCATTACAGGAGAGCAGTTCCCCCATCATTTTATCCTTAAAAACTGCCCAAGGATAAACTCTCAGCCCAAGGGAAAGGATCCTGTGAGAGCTGAGTGAGGGGAGAACAAAACCCAGCTGCAACGTGACAGGCCATGAGGATTTGGGGAAAAGAGCTGCATCAATAAATCTAAACACAAACAATCACCATGAGCAAAGAAATGCTGAAAGATTTTAATGTGCCAGCCCAATCAGGTCAGCCTGAAAGTGAATAACCTTTCTTTTTTTAAAATAGATTGGATGTGGGACACCAAATTCACTAATGAGCAGAGAGCTCTGACTGTATTTGTTTCCTGTATTTGCAAATTATTGTTTAATCTCTCTCCCCCCCAGTTATTTGAGTTTCCCTTTGTTGCTGCCTGTCCTGATTAGGGCTTTGCCTTGCAGCTTCTCTGATTTGAAGTCTCTCTAATTTGGCATTTCAGCCCTTGCTGTGACGTTGAGGTTGCAGAAGGTGGAACTGGAAATGCTGTTTAAGCTCTTCCCTTGCTCTGCTGGGCAGGTTGGAAATGTCAGCTGTGATTTTCTGAGCTGGCTTTGGACACTGTCAAGGTAGAGGCCGTTGGATCGTGTCACTTTGAGAAGTGACAAATACAAAATAGAGTTTGTGAAACTGCCTGCTAAAAGGGGCTGTGAATCATGGCCAGGCTGGTTTTATGGAGAGCACTCGAGCACATTTGTGTTCTTTCCTCCTAGTCCAATGAAACACTCCAAGCTTTTTAGAGGAGTACTTCAATCAGAACCCAGTTCATCTGGAAAAAATGCTGAGGCTCAGCTGCTCACACGGGCACAGCCCTGCTGTCAGTGTTTGCTGAAGGACCGAGCACACAGCACAAGTTTTCCCTTTCACTGGGACATGGTTGTTGCTGGAGCTTAATGAGTTTCCTCAGAAATACCTTGGAGAGTGGCACCAGCTGCAAACACACCAGGAATAGCTCAGGGCAGAGCTCTCCTGGGAGCTTTGGGCCCTTCCTGCCTCCATGGGGAAAGGAGTGGGGGGATTTTCCAAAACAGGGCTTGGGGGCTGAAAAAAAAAGCAGGAAACAGAAATTCTGAAACAGTCTGCACTGGGTGGGCTTTGAGCTTTCTCCCAGCCCAAACCAGATTGGGATTATTTGAAACCTTTACTAATTCCCTCCAGGTGTGTTATCACCCTCAGATTTATTATTTGACCTTCGCTCGGAACATTTTACAGCACTGGAAATCTGTTTTGGTCTTAGGGGCTGGAGCAGCCTGGCACAGGGGAAGGTGTCCCTGCCATGGCAGGGCTGGCACTGGGTGGGCTTTGAGCTTTCTCCCAGCCCAAACCAGATTGGGATTATTTGAAACCTTTACTAATTCCCTCCAGGTGTGTTATCACCCTCAGATTTATTATTTGACCTTCACTTAGAACATTTTACAACACTGGAAATCTGTTTCGGTCTTAGAATGAATCACAGAATCATGGAATGGTTTGGGATGGAAGGGGCAGCAAAGCCCACCCAGTGCCAGCCCTGCCATGGCAGGGACACCTTCCCCTGTGCCAGGCTGCTCCAGCCCCAGTGTCCAGCCTGGCCTTGGGCACTGCCAGGGATCCAGGGGCAGCCCCAGCTGCTCTGAGCAGTGAGAGCAGAATTTGTTTCTTGTGGAATTGCACAGAGGCAGCAGCCCAGGTAGAAATAGTGTGGAAAATGTCCCAGGGAGCTTTGGTATCCCCACAACTGATCTGCATGGGAATCAAAGTTGCCTTAAATTTCTTATGGAAAATGGGAGGAGATGAGGGGCCTGGGAACTGCTTTGAAGATTTATTTAAGCAGCAGCCTCCAGACTCAGCTGGATCCGAGGCTGAGCAGGACTTTGAGCCGGTCTGAGTTGGTCTGACTGCTGAGTCTTGGGTTTAAGTGACACCTGAGGGATTTTAGCAGCCAGTCAGCCATGGAGTCTCAGGGAACTTGTAATTATTTCACAGTCCCTCTACGTAAAACAACTCTTTGTAGTGTTGTGACTTCTAAGAAAAGAACAAAATTTAGCAGGTGATACAAGTGTTCAGGAAGGTTCTTTCTGAATTTCCTTTAAATAAAAGCAAAATCATAGAAAAAGGCACCCAGTTTTTAGGCTTCTAAGGCTAGAATTCTAAGAAATCAAGATATGCAGGGAATAGAGTGAAAGATATGTTTGAGTTTTGTTTTCTTCTGAGATTTAGGGGAAAAATAATTAAATCAGAGTTTACAGAATGAAGTTATTAAAACTGCTGTTTGTGTCTAAAGAGAGGCACAAAGATTCCCAGTTAGAAGCCAGCCCAGGAGAATATCCTGCTTTCCATACCTTGCAGACTTTGAGAAATGTTTTCCAGGAAAGCTGAGTACAGCCATGAATCACTTATGGAAAACCCAGTGGAAGGAATTAGTCAAAGAAATGCTGCAGTGGCCACCCTTTGCCTATCAGGAAATGGGGCAGCTTTCCATGATTCTGTACAGATCATGGGACACCCATTTTCAAAAGCTCTCATGAAAAGAGCAAGTGAAAAATTGCTGCTCATTGACTTGCTAAAAATGCTTATTTTGAAATAAATATGACATTTAATGCCAGCCAGAGGGGCTTTTCTCTCAATTTCCCTTTTCTTCCCTGGATTTTCCTGCTGGCATAATCAAGGCAGCTGAAGAGGAACTGGCAGTGAATGGTGTCCTCACAGACAGTAAATTGGCCAAATATTTCTTTGCTGGTTGATGATGAATTAATTATTTCATCTTATCAGTGTAATTATCTCCAGTCTCTGCTTTGCCCCTGCAAATGCCTGGCAGTGTGGGAGCCTCCATGGTTTTCCCACTCCTTCCCATGGTTTTAACATGATCTGTGTTCATTATTCTGCTGTTACAGGGCTAAAAGAAACCAGAAATGCCACGAAAAAAAGTGGGAAGGGTGAGGGATGGCAGCTTTCAGTGTTCTTGGAGTGAATCCTGGAGGGATTTTTGGGAGTGGGCTGTGGATCCAAATGTCTGGGGCAGCTCCTGGCTTTGGGAAGAGCTGCTTCTGTCCTGTCAGAGATGTGAAGCTGACTATTGAATGCCTGTCAAATCCCATTTTCTGCAGCTCCCACTTCTTTGCCAAGAGCTGCCTCTGCCAAAGTTGATGCATCCAGGATTTTTTAGGAAGCTGCAGAGGAAGTTGGGTTGTGTTTGGGTTTTTTGGTGTGTTGGGTTTGGTGGTGGTGGTTTCTTTTCCTGTGGGAACAGCTCATGCATGGAGATATCCTGGATTAAACCAGCCAGGCCAGGGGGAATAGGCTGAATTTTTGTTATTAATAAATGAAAGCTGCTGCCTGTGTTTTGTGTTCAGCTGTCCTGAACTGCCCTGCTCAGCTCCTGGGCTGCTTTGGGAAGAGGGCAAAGGAAAGGAATGGTGCTTAAACATCTTGAATTTCCTGGCAAAGTGGATGATGCCTCACTTCCAGTTAAATCCACCTGAAGAAATTTTTGACCACCTGAAGACATTTTAAAAGTTCAGCCATTCAAGATCCCTCAGAACCGAGCTTGACCCTCTCACTGCACCCCTGCATCCACTGGAATTTTTATTTCTCCACAGTTTGTGTCCACTTTGCAATGCCTCAGAGAGCAATTCAGAATTCTTCCTGTCACTTTTGGTGTTTGATTCTTAAAACCCAAAGCCTGCATCCTCTGCCAAGTACATTTTTCATTTCTGCCTTGTCCCTTAACCCCTTTTCCTGGTGGAGATTTTCTAAGAGGCTCCAGACATTTCTTGGGGAGCTGTCTCCCATGATGACTTGGAGAAAGCTCTTGAAGGGACATTTTCCTTCCCTTCCAGTGGATTAGGGATCAATGAGCATCATAATTCCTCAGCTTACATTGCTCTGTTCCAAAATACCAATTTTTGAACAAAGCAGAGAGATTTCTGGATTTTCTTTAGAGGGTTTTGTTCTTCCCTCAGCAGGTTTGGTTGGAAATCCTGGAATGGCACAGGTGTTGGAATATTTTACCAAATGGAATGACTTTTTTTAGATTAATAGAAAAATAATTGCCATAAATACTGTCTGAAAATATTTGTTTCCTTTTGAGTACTCAAATGAGGGCAAAATCATCATTAATTTACTCTGGATCATTTGAGTGTATTCCCAGCAGGAGTGGAAACGTGTTGGAAAAAGCCTTTACATTTTGGAATATATTTCCCACATTCAAAAGTTTTCTAAATGAGGCTGATGGTTACTCAGCTGCTCTGTAGTGGAATTTCCAAGTGCCCACTTTTGTGTTCCCACTCAGTGCACAGGAATTCAGTGTTTAATTCTTGGAAATGGAAGTGTAAATCATAGATTTTTCCAAGGATGGAAGAAGCACACTGCAGGTATTTATTTTTCAGATGGGTGGCTGGAAAACTGTGGCCCATGGAATCTGTAAAAGGCCCTTGTGTGACAGAGCACAACTCTGGAAATTTTATTTGAATATATTTGGATCTCCTAATGCAAAAAGGACACCAGCTCATACATTTGAAGCTATTCAAATGTATCCTGTAAGTCTTCAGGAAAAACAGCTCCTTCTTGGCACTGCAGTTGGAATTTGCATTAAAAAATCATCAGGGCTTTATTTGAATCTTGTTTTAATCCTTCAGTGGAGGCATTGTGGAGTGGCTGCAGTTTGTGTGGGAATTCAGGAATTGGCTTCCCAGGAACCCCCCTGGCATGCAGAGGTGCCCAGCCCCACTTCCATGGGGCTCCCCAGCACTGCAGCTTCTGCTGGAAGGACACACAGCCCCAGGGCACGGCCCTGCAGAGCAGCGTTTGTGATTGCACTGGGAATTAACTGGAGGAGGAATTCTGCCCAGGGAATGGGTACGGCCCCGAGGCTGCCAGAGCTCCAGGAGCCTTTGGCCAGCGCTGCCAGGGATGCCCAGGCTGGGATTTTGGGGCTCTGGGCAGGGCCAGGCCTTGGATCAATGGTCCTGTGGGTCCCTTCCACTCAGGATATTCCAGGATTCTTCTTTATTCTCTTTTTGAAATAGTACCAAGAGATGTAGGAAACCTTCTGGAAGAGTTTCTTCCTTCCATGCCAAGAACAGCTGTTGAATTAAGATCCAGAAAATTAGGAAATTAAATGGGAGCAGGGCTGGGTTGGCAATTCACAGGTGAGAATTTAAAGTGAAGGAGGAAGAAATAAGGTTGGAACTTTCAAGAGGTTTTTACAACAGTTTGTGGTGACAAGACAAGAGGTGATGGCTTCAAAGTGATGGAGGGAAAGTTTAGATTGGAATTAGGAAAAAATCCTGCCCTGGCCCAGGGTGCCCAGAGCAGCTGGGGCTGCCCCTGGATCCCTGGCAGTGCCAGGTTGGACACTGGGGCTGGAGCAGCCTGGCACAGTGGAAGGTGTCCCTGCCATGGCAGGGGTGGCACTGGGTGGGCTCTGAGGTCCCTGCAAACTCAAACCAGTCTAGGATTAAATGGTAAACAAAATTGTCTCACAGGTTTTGGAGATGCCCTGAGGAAAAGCTGCCTGTTCCAAACCATTCTCCCCAGCTTTGTTTGCTGCACAGTGACCAGACTTGTTCCTTCAGCAAATGTCATCAGGGAGCAGTAACAGCTCTGGGGGGGCTTGGATCAGCTGGAGCCCAGCTGGGAGGAGGAGCAGCCCATGGAATCACACCTGGGGGTTATCCTGGCTCTGAGGCCTCACCAAATTCCCAAAAGCCACGTGGGACATCTGAGAAGCAGCGTCAGGGCAGGGACCACCAAGACACTCCTCTGGATAAAGGTGGCATTTGGCTCTTCTTGGAGGAATAAATGCAGGATTCAGGACAGTGCTGCCTGTTTTATTTCCATGAGCCTTGAGGAATGAGCAGCTCTGCTGGAGAAACCCCAGCCTGCACAATTTGAAGGGCTTCCAATGGGAAAGTGCAGGTGAAACTCAGAAAGAAAAACTCCCCTGGCCCAGCCTGAGGCCGTTCCCTCTGCTCCTGTCCCTGTTCCCTGGAGCAGAGCCCGACCCCCCCGGCTGTCCCCTCCTGGCAGGGACTTGTGCAGAGCCACAAGGGCCCCCTGAGCCTCCTTTGCTCCAGGCTCAGCCCCTTCCCAGCTCCCTCAGCAATTCTCCAGCCCCTTCCCAGCCCCCTCAGGGATTCTCCAGCCCCTTCCCAGCTCCATTCCCTGCCCTGGCCATGCTCCAGCCCCTTTGACTTTCAGAACAGATTTGCAAGCAAAGCCTTGGTTGCTCAAAGAAAAAGTAATTGGACTTCTTTAATTGCTTTACCTGAACCTTTAATAGGCACTGATTGACTCTTGATTGAGATGTTGAGTGGGGAATACAGACAGGCTGACACAGATTCATTCCCTTTGCTTTTTTTTTCCTCTGTACTGACCTTTTATCTTTACCTCCTTCATTATCTGGAATGTACAAAGTGAGGTAAAAATACCTTAACTTCTTTGGTCTTCTCAGAAAAGTTTCAGTGAAGATGGAATCACATTGAACTACAATTTCCGCCTGCCTTTTGATGCTGCTGTGATGATCAGTATGTGTGTAATCAAGCCAGCAAACCAAATAAATATTTTTTTCTCAAGAAATATTTAAAAGACTGGGGTGCTGACATCAGGCTCTTACTCAAACATGATAAAGTGGATATATGTTGTAGTTGAGACAGCCACAATACAAAGTAGCACTCCATTTTCAGAAGGCTTCAAACTGTTTTTATTCTTTTTATACATTCTTACAAAGCTCAGAAGTTTACACTTTACCCATTGGTCAGGAAAGACAAACAAAGTGCTCATTGGAATGGGCAGCTGCAGGTTTCTCTTATTTCTCCTTCTTTCTTTCTTGGTTTCTGTGTCAACGACCTTGGTAGAAAATTCTTTCCAGGACAAGCGTGGATCCTCTGATCAGACTTCTCTCTGGCTCACAGGAGTTGCTGTAAAACCTCTTCCACAGATAAATATTTTGAAGACATAATGTGTTATGCATAGTGGAATTACGGAATGGTTTGAGTTGGGAAGGACCTCAGAGCCCACCCAGTGCCACCCTGCCATGGCAGGGACACCTTCCCCTGTGCCAGGCTGCTCCAGCCCCAGTGTCCAGCCTGGCCTTGGGCACTGCCAGGGATCCAGGGGCAGCCCCAGCTGCTCTGGGAATTCCATCCCAGCCCCTGCCCACCCTGCCAGGGAACAATTCCTCATTGCCCAGATCCCACCCAGCCCTGCCCTCTGGCACTGGCAGCCATTCCCTGGCTCCTGTCCCTCCAGCCCTTGGGAATTGTCTCTCTCCATGGTTCTTGTAGCTCCTTTGGATTCTGGAATCTGAACCTGGATCCCAACCTTACACAGCCAGCTCAGAACTGAATTGCTGAAAGCTCCTCTCCTGTTGTGTCTTCATCACTGCTCTTACACACGAGGGCAAAACTGATCTCAGCTGATTGGCACTGGGGTGTTGTAAATAATGACCCATGTTTGGCTTCAGTGTTCTGTGTCTCATTTGTGTTGTGGCTGCTGCTGGAAGGCAGGAATTGGGGAGGGACGTGCTTCCTGTGGGAATATCTGGATCAGGGGGAGCTCTGACCATCCTGGCTTCGATTGGATGGGGTTTGAGTAAAGCCCTGTCAGCTGTGGGGCAGGATTGTGGCACTGCTGGATCATTTGTGGGGAACTTTTCCTTCTTCCCATGGAAGAAGAGAATTAGGGAAGATTTTTAGGGGGCCCTTGTGGCTCTGCACAAGTCCCTGCCAGGAGGGGACAGCCGGGGGGGTCGGGCTCTGCTCCAGGGAACAGGGACAGGAGCAGAGGGAACGGCCTCAGGCTGGGCCAGGGCAGGCTCAGCTGGGCCAGCAGCAGGAATTTGCCCATGGAAAGGGTGCTCAGGCCTTGGCAGGGGCTGCCCAGGGAGCTTTGCAGTGCCCATCCCTGCAGGTGTCCCCTGGGGGTGGCACTGAGTGCTCTGGGCTGGGGACAAGGTGGCCATGGGGCACAGCTGGCACTGCCTGGCCTGGGAGGGCTTTGCCAGCTCCAGGGATTCTGGAATTCTGGGATTCCCTGAGCTTTGTTCCTGTCCTTTTCCCCTCCATCCTCTCTCAGGAGCTGTCACAGCTCCTGTCTTTGTGTTGGTTCCATTCCCCATCCCTCCATGTTTGGGCTGTTCAGGGTTGTTCTCCTTGTGGCCCTGTCACCATTTCAGCAGATCTGGGTTAAATTTCTCTGACTTGTGGTCCCTGCTCAGCCCCCAAACGTGGCACTGTGTCCCAGCCCAGCCCTGGTGGTGTGCAGGGCTCCAGCTGTGCCCGCTGGCAGGGCACGCTCCGGGAATGCAGGGATCCCACTGGGAGCACGTGCCCTGTTCTGCAGCTCTCCCTCTGCTCAGTCTCACTTATAAATAACTTCACAGCTGCTCTCTCTTCATAAAACAGCCAGATCTTCTTGCAGAAGGTGCCCCCTCACTCAAGAAATCATGATCCAAAGCCCCTTTTTGCTTCAGCAGTGATGTGTTTGAACATGGCCCTTCTTTCTGACTTGAGTTATTTCATCTTGCAGCTCCACAGATCTGGTAATTACTGTCTAGATGGGGTTTTTTCCCCTTTGAGTTATTAATTCAAAGAAATAACCTTGAAAAGGTCAGAGTGGAGTTGATTTTTCCTGGTTGAAGTGGTAAGAGTCTCTCATGCTTCCTTTATTTCATTGTTACCCAGTGCTTGGGAGAAACCTCTTTTTGTCTTGGTGGCTGCAGGAGCATTTTCAACAAATCATTTCCTTCAATTCTGCTGTAAATAGTTTTCCTCCAGTATGAAAAATGCCCTATTAACCTATTTTGTTTTCAAAGTCCTTGTCCTTTTATAGTTCCTGACAAATAGATGTGATCTTTGGAGAATTTCCACCTCTTCCCCCTTTTTTCACCTCCACTCTGAGGGAAGGATTTATATAGACAGCTATATTTAGAGAAGCCTTCAGCAAGCTGCAGAGGAGTTGTTGGAGAATTTCCTGCCCTTCCCTTCCCAGAGTTAGCTTTTCCTGGGGTGGCCTGTGCACGGGTTCCCTGGTGAGCTGGACACTGGACTCTTGTCCCTGTCACCTTCTTTCCTCCTTTCTGCCTAGAAATAGAAATAAAAATCAGCACTGCAACTGCAGCTGGCCATGGGAATGTTCTTGATTACTTTTGTCGTGGTTTCTTGTCATCTTTGGCTTTTTTTTTTGTCTTTGGCTGTTTATTTTCTGTCATCCCAACGTATCATGGATTAATTATATTATTGCTGGACAGTCCTCCTCAGGAATTTTCATGGACTTTTAAAAAGCATCTTCTTGAAGGCTGTTTTGATGATGTGGACCCAGATTCTCTCTCTGTGGTGAAGGAAATGTTTCTTGGATTGACTTTGCAAGAACTTTCTCCTTCCCATTTCTAATCTCCCAACCCAATTACTGCAAAAGGTGTTTCATAATGGGCTTTTTCTACTATAAATACATTATCTGCAGATAATTTTGGAATGAGAGTAAAGCAGTTAATGAGTTTAAACAGAAATAAAGACAGTAGAAATAGGCAGAGTTTTTTTACAAACTCATAGACATTTATCCCTCTGTAACTTCAGGTGCAGAAAAGTGTTTGAGTCTTAAGTTTGCATTTGAGTCTTGTGTCTTAAGGTGCAGAATCCTCAAAACTTTTCCACTGGCTTTCCTGTGGGTTTGCCTGACATCTTAGAAAATGGGCACTCATTCCTCTGCTTCTGTTTGGAACAGGAGGAGATTTTCCTGGAATAGGTGGAAGTCTAAACCAGAGGTGACACTGCACCCCAGACACGTGGTTTTCAATTCTTATTGTCAGCTGAGGTTATCCTTTGCAGTGAACACCTCTGTTACCATTAGCCAGTGCTAATTGTGCTGAATTAGTGCTCTGATAGATATTTCCAGCAGTCTTTGATTTCTGAAAAGTGCTGGAGCTTTAGAACTGTGCACTCCTTTGAGAGGAGCACTCAGCAAAACTGGGTGAAGCCCAGGCAGGTTGGGGGAGCACAGTAAAGGTAAGAAGGCTTTGAGGAAGCTGTAAAAGCAACACAGAAACAGAAAGAGAAGAGAACTCAGAGCTAACCACAAAGTCTGGAAGGAGAAAAGTTACAATAGTACAGCAAGGACATGAAACAGTAGCTTGAGTTTTAGGCTTGCCTAAGAGAGACCTTAAGCCTGCAGAAAAACGTGCTTAGCAAGGTGGTAGGAGGTTTTAAACTTAATAATGGAGTATTGTGTATTGTAAATAGAAAGAAGACAAGCAGGCATTGTGTGAAGTAGGTGTATTTGTGCTTTTAGTGATTGGTTGGAACAATTGTCCGTGACCTTTAGCAATGTGCTGTTGGCTAGAAAGATTAAAAATGCTCTGTAACAGAGAAATCTGTGGCTGCTGCTGGCTGTACATGAGCTTTGCCATTTTGAAATTGTCTCAGCCATGTGAAGAGGCTGATGCTGCAAATAAAGGAATGTACCCCAGCAGTACAAACACACCTTTGTGCCCACAGTAAAGGTAAGAAGGGTTTGAGGAAGCTGTAAAAGCAACACAGAAACAGAAAGAGCAGAGAACTCAGAGCTAACTGCAAAGTCTGAAAGGAGAAAAGTTACAATAGTACAGCAAGGACATGAAACAGTAGCTTGAGCTTTAGGCTTGGCTAAGACAGACCTTAAGCCTGCAGAAAAACGTGCTTAGCAAGGTGGTAGGAGGTTTTAAACTTAATAATGGAGTATTGTGTATTGTAAATAGAAAGACAAGCAGGCATTGTGTGAAGCAGGTGTATGTGTGCTTTTAGTGATTGGTTGGAGCAATTGTCCGTGACCTTTAGCAATGTGCTGTTGGCTAGAAAGATTAAAAATGCTCTGTAACAGAGAAATCTGTGGCTGCTGCTGGCTGTACATGAGCTTTGCCATTTTGAAATTGTCTCAGCCATGTGAAGAGGCTGATGCTGCAAATAAAGGAATGTACCCCAGCAGTACAAACACACCTTTGTGCCCATTCCATGGAATCAGATCCTTCAAGTTGCTCAAACCTGCCCAAACTTTGGGCTCTGTCTGCCTGGGCACTCAGGGGGTGAAACACCTGCAGGGCTGTGCAGCACTGAGCCCTTGTGTTTGCTGGGGCACACATGGGGACAGGAGCTGCTGCTGCCCCTTTTCCAGGGACTGTGGGCATTCCTTGGCTCCACCCAGGGCATGCTGTCATTGGGGAAAAAAACCTAGGGCATGCTGTCATTGGGAAAACACTTTGTGGCCTTGTGTTGCTGTGCTCTGATTCCTTACTAACACTTTGTGGCCTTGTGTTGCTGTGCTCTGATTCTTTACTAACACTTTGTGGCCTTGTGTTGCTGTGCTCTGATTCCTTACTAACACTTTGTGGCCTTGTGTTGCTGTGCTCTGATTCCTTACTAACACTTTGTGGCCTTGAGTTGCTGTGCTCTGATTCCTTTACTGTAAATAAGTCTGCACATGCTCCTTGTACAGTTCATTCTGTGATCCCACAGACTTCTGAGCTCGTTAACAAATTGGTTTGTGCAGATGATTTCCCTGCTGGAGGAATGGATTTGTTTCACTTACGTCTTTCTGAGAAATGCACAAAATATAACGTGGAATAGGTAACTTTACAAACCAGCTTTTTATAACCCCAGAGCAGAAGTTGTCACAGAATTACAGAATGGTTTAAGTTTGAAGGGACCTTAAAGACAATTTAGTTTCACCCTCCTGCCATGGCAGGGACACCTTCCCCTGTCCCAGGCTGCTCCAGCCCCAGTGTCCAGCCTGGCCTTGGGCACTGCCAGGGATCCAGGGGCAGCCCCAGCTGCTCTGGGAAATGTGTCTGAAAGGAAATCTGGGCATGATTTCTTTCTGCAAGTCTGACAGGATTTCTCATGAGGTAAAATTCCCTGGCAGACCAATCCTTTAGAACATTTCAGAAACTTTGGAACAGTTTTCTTCCCAGATTCCTCCAGCAGCCTGATCCCTGGGAGCCTGGCACTGGCCGTGCCTGGCATGGCATCACACCCACCCCTGCCTCTGACTTAGCCCTGTAAATTTTTCCAATGCCAAGCACACCCAGGTCACAAACACAGGGAGGCAGAATTATCACCCAGTATTAATGTTAAAGACATTTTAAGAAGAAATTTTTTACTCAGAGGGCAGTGAGGCCCTGGCACAGGGTGCCCAGAGCAGCTGTGGCTGTCCCTGGATCCCTGGCAGTGCCCAAGGCCAGGCTGGACACTGGGGCTGGAGCAGCCTGGCACAGGGGAAGGTGTCCCTGCCATGGCAGGGCTGGCACTGGGTGGGCTGTGAGCCCCCTCCCACTCAAACCGGTCTGGGAATTTATGATTTTTGGGATGGAATTCCCAGAGCAGCTGGGGCTGCCCCTGGATCCCTGGCAGTGCCCAAGGCCAGGCTGGACACTGGGGCTGGAGCAGCCTGGCACAGGGGAAGGTGTCCCTGCCATGGCAGGGCTGGCACTGGGTGGGCTGTGAGCCCCCTCCCACCCAAACCAGTCTGGGAATTTATGATTTTTCTTTTGAGTTTTTTTGGGTTTTTTTTGTGAGGAGCAAGGGAGTGGTTGGGAATGTGAATTCATTTTTAGCCAGTAAAATGAGAGTAAGGCTGTGCCAGGAAAATGAAGCCAATGTGATTTTCATTGCAGATAACTTGAAGATGTTTATCCCTGTCCTGAGGAAGGGCTGAGGCAGGATAATTAACATGGAGCCAGGAATAGAAGCTGTGTGTTGATAGGAAAAAGCAGCAGGTCTGGAGTGGGAGTGCAGGGATTACACAAAGAGCACCTCCAAGGGCAGCTGTAAAACCTGCCAGGGAGGAGAGAGAATGGACTGGATTGTTCTGGTTTATGGCTCTTGGGGGTAATTTTATCAACTTAGAGAATTCCCAACATACTTAACTTCACATTCATTTCCCTTCTCTGGTTGTTCACTTTGCTGTTGGAGTTATTGGCACTTTTGGTGACTCCCCTGATTTCTGCTTCTGTGGCCTCATTTCCTTCGCTTCTGTGCCCTGCCTATTCCACTGCATGTGGAGATGAAATTGGGGAGCTAATTATGGCATTCAGTCATTCTGTGTTCCCACTATTTCATGTATTTATTGGACTCTCTGATTGTCCTTCCAGCCCCCAGAAATGGTCTCTGTCACATTTCTGTCCTTGGCAGTGCTGGAGGATCTCTCAGGTGCTCTTGGTGTTCGGGAGCTGTTTAGATTTTGATTGAGCACCTTGTCTGCAGTTTTAGAACTCAAGTTCCAGAATGTGAGCCCTGGAATCTGCAGCTTCCAAGGGAAGGCTGGGAGCTGAGGAGCTGGAGCTGACCCTGCTCTCCTGCCCCACTGCTCTGAGCCCTTTGCTTTCATTCCCAAAGTGCAGCAGCACCATGGAACCATGGAATGGTTTGGGCTGGGAGGGATGCTCTCTGCAGCAGCTCCAGCTCCTCCCTGTGCAGGTGATTTTGCCCTTGTTCTGTCTGTAGCTCACCAGGGAGTCTCAAAGAGAGGACAGGAAGCACCAAACTCTCTGAAGGGAGATAAGGGAGCAGAAAAAGCTGCCCTCTGATAATATCAGAACATCAAATCCAGGACTCCTGAGGTGTTGCAATGTTCCTGTCCCAGCCAAAGTTGTTTGGGTACCAAACCTTCCAGGAGGGAACATTGCAACACTCAGGGTTTGGCAGTGGGGTTTTTGTAACTTTGCCTCGTGGTTTCCACATCATTCAGGGCTCTCCTCAAACAGCTCTTCATTACCTGCACCAGGGGCAGTGGGAACTGGGGCTTTTTCTTTGACAAAGTGTTTGAGCTTGGTATTAATAACTCAAAGAGGTTTATTTAATACACTGAGAGACCTGGCCTGAGCTGGAGGAGGGCAGGGCTGGGTGGGATCTTGGCAATGAGGAATTGTTCCCTGGCAGGGTGGGCAGGGGCTGGGATGGAATTCCCAGAGCAGCTGGGGCTGCCCCTGGATCCCTGGCAGTGCCCAAGGCCAGGCTGGACACTGGGGCTGGAGCAGCCTGGCACAAGGAAGGTGTCCCTGCCATGGCAGGGGGGCACTGGGTGGGCTGTGAGGTCCCTTCCAGCCCAAACCTTTTTGTGATTCCATGATTTGGTACAGAACCATGTTACAAAATCATGTGATAGTGACAAAGTGCAACGTCCTACAAGTGATTTCTTCGTTTTAAAAAGCCAAGTTAAAAACATTGTGTGTATCAGTAGAACTTAAATTTTTCTTTTAAATCTGGAGAGCACTGTGAAAAAATTCTTTTGTGAGGTGTTGCATTTCTCAGGCCCACTTGGTTTGTTCCTAGCCAGGCTCTAGTCCTGGATTAGCTGACAAAGTTCTGTTTTAGGGGTGGCTTCTGAAGTCGTTTTCCCTGGCTCTCAGCAATGTGCAGGTGGCCTTGAGCATGGCCATCAGAGAGATTTTTTCTGTTTTACTCCTCATGAGCTCCGGGGACAGAAATGTCCCCAGAGGTGCTGCAGTGACCCGAGGCTGTGCCTGCTTGGAGCAGGAACCTGCTCTGCTTTCTTATCAGGAGCTGCAGTTCCCTGGCATGTGGGCAGCCTGTTTGTGCTCAGGTGAGTCATGGCCATTCTTTCCAGGTGAGCATCCTGACCTCTGCTTTGTGGAGTCACACCTGCTCCTTCCACATCCCGAGGCTAGAGGGTACCTAACAAATTCCAGGTCAGGGACAGGGTTTGGGATGTGCTCAGTGTGGTTTTCTGGGCTCTGTGAACCCTGAATTTCTGTGTGTGCCCACTGCAGATCTCTCATCCCATCCTCACTGATGGAATTCATCCCAGTCTTCCCAGAAAAGCTGCTCAGGCCTTGGCAGGAGCTGCTAGGTGCTGCAGTGACCCGAGGCTGTGCCAGCTTGGAGCAGGAACCTGCTCTGCTTTCTTATCAGGAGCTGCAGTTCCCTGGCATGTGGGCAGCCTGTTTGTGCTCAGGTGAGTCATGGCCATTCTTTCCAGGTGAGCATCCTGACCTCTGCTTTGTGGAGTCACACCTGCTCCTTCCACATCCCGAGGCTAGAGGGTACCTAACAAATTCCAGGTCAGGGACAGGGTTTGGGATGTGCTCAGTGTGGTTTTCTGGGCTCTGTGAACCCTGAATTTCTGTGTGTGCCCACTGCAGATCTCTCATCCCATCCTCACTGATGGAATTCATCCCAGTCTTCCCAGGCCTTGGCAGGGGTTGCCCAGGGGGGTTTGGAGTGCCCATCCCTGCAGGTGTCCAGGGAATGTCTGGATGTGGCACTCATGGCTGGGGACAAGGTGGGTGATGATTCAGGCACAGGTGGGACTTGATAGTCCTGAAGTGCTTCTCCAATTTCAGTGCTCCTGGGATTTTGAAGTGATGCCTTCTAAGAAAAGGTTCTAATAAATTGTATTAAGTATTCCTTTCATGCTGTGGTGACTTTTACACTGAGGTAACCTAAGAACAATGGAGAGTTTGACTTTAAGTGGGGATTTAGCAAGTAGATCCCCTAAAAATGGAGGATGGTCTTCATGTGAAAAGTTTTGTGTAGTTATGTATTGATGAAATCAGGTTTTGAACTTAGCACTGTGCATTGTTTGCAGGTATTCCCTAAAACTTGGTGCTTCTGTCATAGCCCTGTGTTAAAACAGAAGGAACTAAAGGCACTTCAGATTTTGACTGTGTTTTAATTTTGGAGCTGCATGTGCATGGGAGAGTTCCAAATAGCTTGTGAAAGTTTCAGTTTAAACTTCATTAATTACTTGAAATGGTGATGAGGTTTTTTTAGTGGTTCTTGCTTTAAACAAACAAAAAAAAAAAAAAAAAGAAAAACCCAAACACACAAAGCAAAAAAAAACCTCCCACCCCCGCTAAAAAAATCACAAGAAAAGACCACAAAACCCTCACAAAAACCTGTGTTCTGTGCTGCTTTTTGGGAAATGCTTTGGGATTCAGGTGTCCCAGAACATGTCAGGAATTCAGGTTCCACAGCTGCTCCCTGCTGCTGTGTCTCAGGTTCTGGTAGAGCCCTGCCAGCAGATTGCTGAGCAGGCTCCTGGTAGGAAAAAGAGGCACAAACCAATCCCTGGCAAACCCTCCCTGCTGGATGGGAAAGTTCTTAATAAGGCAAGAGCAGTAATTAATCCACAGAGCTGCTTTGAAGAAGTTTCCAAACGAATCCTCCTTGTGATGGCAGGAAAATCATTTCCCCAAATCACAATCTCTACATTTCCACCTGTGGCTGTTTGGTGGAACAAAAACCAAGCTGAGGGATTTGTTTCCCATCCCCAGAGAATCAGAATTAGGCATTTTTCCTGCTGCCTTCAGTGCAGCCCATTCCTGGAACCTGAATTCCTGACATTTTCTGGGACAAGAAATCCAAAAGCATTTCCCAAAAAGCAGCACAGAACACAGGTTTTTGTGATCTTGTGGATTTTTTGGGGTTTTTTTTGAGGGGAGTGGGAGGTTTTTTGCTTTGTGTGTTTTTTTTTTTTTTTTTTTTTTTGGGGTTTTTTTTGAGGGGAGAGGGAGGTTTTTTGCTTTGTGTGTTTTTTTTTTTTTTTTTTTTTTTGGGGTTTTTTTTGAGGGGAGAGGGAGGTTTTTTGCTTTGTGTGTTTTTTTTTTTTTTTTTTTTTTTGGGGTTTTTTTTGAGGGGAGAGGGAGGTTTTTTGCTTTGTGTGTTTTTTTTTTTTTTTTTTTTTTAAGCAAGAACCACTAAAGAAAGCTCATCACCATTTCAGGTAATTAATGAAGTTTAAACTGAAGCTTTCACAAGCTATTTGAAACTCTCCCACACACATTCAGCTCCAAAATTATAACACAGTCAAAATCTAAAGTGCTTTTAGATCATTCTGTTTTAACACAGGGCCAAGATGTTTGCACCTGTGGCTGTTTGGTGGAACAGAAGCGAACAGAAGGATTTATTTCCCATCCCCAGAGAGTCAGAACTGAGCATTTTCCTGCTGCCTTCTCTTTCTCCCCAGCCCATTCCTGGAGTGCTTCCACCTGTAGCTCTTGAGTGGAACAAGAAGCAAGCTGAGGGATTTCTTTCCCATCCCCAGAGAATCAGAATTAGGCATTTTTCCTGCTGCCTTCTCTTTCTCCCCAGCCCTGCAGAGGCAGGACAGGAACATTTTCCATCCGTGGAATGGGAGCTGCATGGAATTACTGCCAGTGGAAACTATGCTGCAAGAGGCTGAGCTGCTCAGCTCAGCTGCATTTTCCATGCTCCCGGTAATTAGCAGAGGGAAGCTGACTAATTACTGACGTCACCTCTTTCCAGTCCCGCTTACATTTTGTTCCCAAGCACGCGGGACCGCGCTCAGGAATTCGCTGTCACCCACAGGATGCTCTGAGAGCTTTTTGTCACCGGGGGCTGGGCTGGCTTTGCTTTATAAACGCCGGGAGCGGCAGCCAGGGCTCCCGAGCAGCCGGGATCCCGGCCCCAAAATGCATTTCCGTAATTTCCACTACAGCTTCGGCTCGCTCATCGCCTGCCTGCCCGATGGGGAGCTCTTCACCCAGCCAGAAACGAGGGTAGGTTTTGGTTTTGGGGTTATTTCTTGGAGCTGCACTCCAGAGGTGCTGCTCGCATCTGGAAGGAAATTGCAGCTTGTCTTGGAGCTTGGGTGTCTGCAGCAGGCTGCTCTGATGGGAATGATTCCAGCTCGGGGAATTATTCAATTTTACCTGTGTGTGGTTGGGAAAATTATCTCAAGTTTCCCTCCAGACTTCTTGGATTGTGCGGTGTATTCTGAATTTTCAGCAAATATTTAATCAGTTCTGGAAAAATTACTAAATAAAACAGCAGCCTCAGTTTGTGTGGGAGTTCAGAGCTGCTCCATGCTGCTGTTCCTTTACTAATTCTGGTAGCAAGATCCACAAATTTGTAATCCATATGATACTTCTCCTGGGATTTTTCTTTCCTGGTAAAACTATAAGAAATCCTCTTGGGTCTGTATTTAGCTGATTTGCAATAGAAAATAAATAATAATGTAAATATAAAAGAATATAAAACATTTATCAGTCCTGATACAGTGAGCTGGTACTGCTAAGATACCTTCAGGACAAAAATAACTTTTTTTTTTAAGTATCATAGTGATAGAGTGATATTTCTGACCTTTATAATCACACATTTAAATAAATAATAATAATAACAATAAAACAACCCAGATCTTTCTGCCTTTAAATGCAGAATGGGAACTTGGAAATGCAGTTTTTGGGTGTGTTTTCCATGGTTCCAGCTCAGCTTTGAGATATTCCAAAGGTGTATTTTGAGGTATCCCAAAGACCAGCTCTGTGTGGGGAGGGTCCTGCTCCTGTGAAGAAGTTGGAGAAGCAGCTCTGATTTTAAAATCTCTTTGGAATAGAATGATTTTATACCCAGCTGTGGTGAGTGAAGTGGAGCTTCTCAGGGAGGAAAACGAAATTCTGAATTAATTTCTGCCTTCTTATGTAATGTCCCTGCTTTTTTCCCCTCCTAATTCAAAATATTGTAGTAAAAAACCCTCAATGGAATAATGTTTATTGTGGCTTTACCCTGAGTTCTAGGAAGCTTTTAGGGAGAGAAAATATCTGGAAATTCCTCCAGTTTGAATCCATTGGAATAAAACACTTGGGAAGGAGCTGGCAGCTCCAGAGCCTCCTCTTGTGTCTCTCTTGGCCTGGAATCCTGCAGGGAGAGTGGAAGCACTTTCCATAAATGAAATTAAACATAGCAGGAAGGCAGGAGATGTTCATGGACTTCATTCTTTGTGCTGAGTCCCTGAAGAAAATCACATTTAGCTTGAAAATCAGGATTTTTTTCATGTTTCTCTGTTAAAACTTGTGCTGGTTCCATTGAAATTTGCACATTTGGGCAAAGGCTTGGCAGAGTTTTTTGTCAAGGATTTGGATATTAATTTTTTAAGAAACATTTCAATATCTTCTGTAGCTAAATTAGAGTGTTTTGTCCAGCAATAATTTCAGATAATAATATAATGAGTGATAATATCACTTATTAATAATCCATTTTAATGATCCAGTGAAATAAGGGATAAGGTAGAAAACTTCATTCTAGAAAGAAAAAGGAAAATAAATGAAGCTGCTGCAATAATGAATATTCAAGAGTGATAATTTGCCCTTATTAGTAACTTCTCATTAAAATTAATTTCTTTATCAGTGTTCAGTGCTGATTTTCTCCTCTGCTCCTTTCTCTCCAGGCCAAATTTGAATCCCTGTTCCGACCCTACGACAGGGACCTCACCTTTCAGTATTTTAAGAGCTTCAAAAGAGTGAGAATCAACTTCAGCAACCCCTTGTCTGCAGCAGATGCCAGGATCCAGCTGGACAAGACAGAATTCCTTGGAAAAGAGCTCAAACTCTATTTTGCTCAGGTGAAAAAAAAAAGCTGGTTGGGATTATCCCAGGGGGGATTAAAGCTTTCCTTGTTCTGACTCCCATAAATCCTCCAGCTGATGTGGAGGATTTATTTTTCCAAGCTGGTGTTTGGAAAACCCCAATTTTGGGGTTAAATTTTGGGTTTGGGATAAAGATGGGAATTTTTGGAATTTAACCCTTTTTCTTACACTGAGTTTTGTGCGTGTTTCTTCCTGGTCTTCTCAAGTAATTTGCTTTCTTTTCTAGAGTTTCTCCCAAGTTTCTGGAAATGTGGGAATTGTTTCAAAGTATTTATAAACTCAGCATCCCAGAATTCCTTCATGGTCATTTTTCGTTTTGAGAATCCAGGGTTATTCCAGAGCTCCACACATTTGGAGGCTGTTGATATTTCCCATTTTTTGGATAACCTTGGATGGGAATGAGAACATTCCAAGAATTTAAAGGGCTGGGGGAGGCTGGGTGGGCTCTGCCAGCACCCAGGGAGTCCCTGGGGGATTGAAAGTGTGGAGCTGCACATTCCAGACTTGGAGCTGCACATTCCAAGCTGTGGAGCTGCACATTCCAGACTTGGAGCTGCACATTCCAAGCTCTGGAGCTGCACATTCCAGGCTCTCCCTGCCCATCCCAGTCTTGGGGATCTCCCCCAGAGCAGCTCTGGATCTCTCTGCTTCTGCCCAAACTCGGGCTCTGGCAATCAGGCTGCTTTTCCAGCTGCTTTTCCCTCTGAAAATTGAGTGGGAAAACAAATCCAGAAGTTGTGGACACCCCCCATGATCCAGGTTATTTTTATCCCTGCTGGAATTCCCTCCACTCCCACTTTTGGGATGACTCCCAGCACCATCTGTCACGGGGCCTTAGAGCCCTGTCCTGCTGGAGGTTTGGAAGGGCAGGGGTTTGATTTTTAGGGAAGAGGATCCCGGTGGAATTTCCCTCGGAGCTGTGTCCTGGCTGGTGCTGCCACCCTGAGTGCCGGGCAGGGCACGACAGCCCCGGGATGTGGGGATGCAGGAAAATGCAGGGATGCAGGAGTGCAGGGATGTGGGGATTCAGGGATGCAGGCATTCAGGGATGAAAGGATGCAGTTATTCAGGGATTTGGGGATGCAGGGATTCAGGGGTGCAAGGATTAAGGGATGCAGGAATTGAGGGATGTAGAGATTCAGGAATTGAGGAATGCAGGGGTGCAAGCAGGCAGGGGTGCAGGGATGGAGGCATTCAGGGATGCAGGGATTCAGGCATGCAGGGGTGCAGGCATTCAGGGATGCAGGGATTCAGGCATGCAGGGGTGCAGGCATTCAGGGATGCAGGAATTGAGGGATTCAGGGGTGCAGGGATTGAGGGATGCAGCTGTGCAGGGATGCAGGCATTCAGGAATACAGGAATTGAGGGATGCAGGGAAGAAGGCATGCAGGCATTCAGGGATGCAGGAATTGAGGGAGGCAGGCATTCAGAGGTGCAAGGAAGAAAGAATGAGGAATTGAGGGATGCAGGCATTCAGGGATGCAGGCATTCAGGGGTGCACGGATGCAGGAATTCAGGGATGCAGGCATTCAGGCATGCGGGGATGCAGGGTTGCAGGCATTCAGGGTTGCAGGGATGCAGGAATTCAGTGATGGAGGAATTGAGGGTTGCAGGCATTCAGGGATGCAGGAATTGAGGGATGCAGGCATTCAGGGACACCTTGGGCTCATCTGGTTTCTCCTGCAGACTTTGCACATCGGGAGCTCCCACCTGGCCCCCCCAAATCCAGACAAGCAGTTCCTGATCTCCCCTCCTGCCTCTCCTCCTGTGGACTGGAAACAAGTGGAGGATGCCACTCCAGTCATTAACTACGACCTTTTGTATGCAATCTCCAAGCTAGGACCAGGTAAGGAGGTGGGAAAAACAGAATTTTGGTTCAGAAAACACTCAAAACTTCCTGGGTTTCTGAAAGTTTCCCAAGAATTTATTCCTATTTATTTTAATTTCTGTTTATATTTTCTTTCTATATTTATTTTCTATTTCTATTTATTTTGTTAATTTCTAATTCTGTTTCTATTTTGTTTTTCTTTATATTTTATATTTCTTTTTATTTCTATTTATTTTTATTTCTGTTTTCCTCAGAGGAGGAAACTGCTACTGAGTGTAGGAGGAACTATCAGTATGAAGCTAAAATTCCTTGGAATTTAAGAGGGATAAATTCCTGCCGCTCCTTTCCCCAGTGATTAATGATCTCATCCTTTGATTTCCTTTTTCTCCCATATTTTATACAACTTATCCATGAAAATTGGTGCAAGTTAATCTTTCCTTTAATCCAGACCAGATTTAACCTGTTTGGGGCTGTATTATTAATTTTAGGGGAGAGAAAAATTTAATAACATTAAAGAGAATTAAATTATTCTTTTTATATGAGAATAATTATTCTCATCAATAAGATCAAAGAGAATGAAAACTGTGTCAGATTCATTTTACTGGTGGATTTTTAAAATTCCTGTTCACCTCCAAACTTACGGAATTGTAAAGGCTGGAGAAAAGGGCAGGACACAACTTTGAACTCCTGCATGTTGGGATTTCAAACTTCCCATCAAGAATCCTAATTAAATATTCTAAATAATTCATTATGAAATAGTCTTACCAGAGATTTTATTTCCCTGCAGTGGATTTTGGAAGCAGAGGTTGTTTTTCATGGAACACTTGGAATAAATAAGTCAAAAAATGAATAAATGAATAAATAACACAGCAGCCTCAGTTTGTGTGGGAGTTCAGAGCTGCTCCATGCTGCTGTTCCTTTACTCCAAGTTTTCCTTCCAAATTTTAGGAAAACCAAAAAGAAACTTTAAAACAAATATTTTAGGCCTTTCCAAGCATTAAAAATTGGTCATTTTCCCTTGTTACTGAGCGTTTCCTATGGAATTTTCCCACCTAAAAACTCCATTAAAGAGTCACCATGTCCCATTTCCTAAGGAATTATCCCACCTAAAAACCCCGTTAAAAATTCACCATATCACATTTCCTAAGGAAATTTCCCCCCCATGTCACATTTCCTAAAAAAACCCATTAAAAATTCACCATATTACATTTTCTAAAAAAACCCATAAAAAATTTACCATGTCACATTTCCTAAAGAATTTTCTTCCCTGAAAAGTCACCATGTCACATTTCCTCAGGAATTTCCCTGCCTAAAAACCCCATTGAAAATTTGCTATGTCACATTTCCTAAAAAACCCCATTAAAAAGTCACCGTGTCCCATCTCCTAAGGAGTTTTCTTCCCTGAAAAATCACCATGTCGTGTTTCCTAAAACAAACAATTAAAAATTCACCATGTCCCATTTCCTCAGGAATTTCCTTGCCTAAAAACCCCATTAAAGACTCACCATGTCCCATTTCCTAAAGAATTTTCCCCCCTAAAACCCCATTAAAAATTCCCCATGTCACATTTCCTGTGGAATTTTCCCCCCTGAAAAATCACCATGTCACATTTCCTAAGGAATTCCCCACCTGAAACGCCCATTAAAAAGCCCAAAGGTGTCCTTTCCTCAGGAATTCCCCACCTAAAAACCCATGTGGGAAAGCCCCCAGGTGACCATTCCACAGGAATTCCTCCCCTAAATCCCTCATGGAAAAGCCCCCAGGTGACGTTTCCTCAGGAATTCCGACACTAAAAAACCCCCTGGAAAAGCTCTCAGGTGCCCTTTCATCAGGAGTTCCCCACCTAAAAACCGGAATTCTCCCCCTAAAAACCCCATTAAAGACTCACCATGCCCCTTTTCCTCAGGACTTCCCACCTAAAAACCCCATTAAAAAATCACCATGTCCCATTTCCTCAGGAATTCCCCCCCTAAAACCCCCCTGGAGAAGCCCCCAGGTGCCCTTTCCTCAGGAATTCCCCACCATGGAAAAGCCCCAGGTGCGCTTTCCTCAGGAATTCCCCTCCATGGAAAAGCCCCCAAGTGACCTTTCCTCAGGAATTCCCCCCTTAAAACCCTCATGGAAAAGCCCCCAGGTGACGCTTCCTCAGGAGTTCCCTCTCTAAAACCTCCATGGAAAAGTCCTCAGGTGCCCTTTCCTCAGGAATTCCCTCTCTAAAACCCCCCTGGAGAAGCCCCCAGGTGCCCTTTCCTCAGGAATTCCCTCTCTAAAACCCCCCTGGAGAAGCCCCCAGGTGCCCTTTCCTCAGGAATTCCCTCTCTAAAACCCCCCTGGAGAAGCCCCCAGGTGCCCTTTCCTCAGGAATTCCCTCTCTAAAACCCCCCTGGAGAAGCCCCCAGGTGCCCTTTCCTCAGGAATTCCCTCTCTAAAACCCCCCTGGAGAAGCCCCCAGGTGCCCTTTCCTCAGGAATTCCCTCTCTAAAACCCCCCTGGAGAAGCCCCCAGGTGCCCTTTCCTCAGGAATTCCCTCTCTAAAACCCCCCTGGAGAAGCCCCCAGGTGCCCTTTCCTCAGGAATTCCCTCTCTAAAACCCCCCTGGAGAAGCCCCCAGGTGCCCTTTCCTCAGGAATTCCCTCTCTAAAACCCCCCTGGAGAAGCCCCCAGGTGCCCTTTCCTCAGGAATTCCCTCTCTAAAACCCCCCTGGAGAAGCCCCCAGGTGCCCTTTCCTCAGGAATTCCCTCTCTAAAACCCCCCTGGAGAAGCCCCCAGGTGCCCTTTCCTCAGGAATTCCCTCTCTAAAACCCCCCTGGAGAAGCCCCCAGGTGCCCTTTCCTCAGGAATTCCCTCTCTAAAACCCCCCTGGAGAAGCCCCCAGGTGCCCTTTCCTCAGGAATTCCCTCTCTAAAACCCCCCTGGAGAAGCCCCCAGGTGCCCTTTCCTCAGGAATTCCCTCTCTAAAACCCCCCTGGAGAAGCCCCCAGGTGCCCTTTCCTCAGGAATTCCCTCTCTAAAACCCCCCTGGAGAAGCCCCCAGGTGCCCTTTCCTCAGGAATTCCCTCTCTAAAACCCCCCTGGAGAAGCCCCCAGGTGCCCTTTCCTCAGGAATTCCCTCTCTAAAACCCCCCTGGAGAAGCCCCCAGGTGCCCTTTCCTCAGGAATTCCCTCTCTAAAACCCCCCTGGAGAAGCCCCCAGGTGCCCTTTCCTCAGGAATTCCCTCTCTAAAACCCCCCTGGAGAAGCCCCCAGGCGCCCTTTCCTCAGGAATTCCCGTTTTTCCCTCCCCAGGGGACAAGTACGAGCTGCACGCGGCCACGGCCACCACGCCCAGCGTGGTCGTGCACGTGTGCGAGAGCGACCCCGAGGGCGAGGCCGAGGAGGAGCCCAAGAAACCCAAACCCAAAATCATCCAGACCCGCCGGCCCGACTACACCCCCGCCCCCCTGAGCTGAGCCCAGCCCAGCTGCTGCTTCTTCCAGAGGAAATCCACAATTCCAGGGGTTTTCCCAAGGATTTGCAGTGGAAACCAGCCCAGCTGTGGTGGCCCAGCTGCAGCCACGGGAGGAGAATTCCAGGTTTGCTCCAGATGAAAGAATTCCCTGCTCAGTTTGGAGTGTTGATCCGTGCGCTGAGTGAATTCCCAGATGCTGGGAACAAAGGATGGGAGAAGGGGGCATTTTGGGACATAACAGGACAAACTGGGCTTATTCTGGGGGAAAATTCCTTGTTGTGACACCCCTGATGGGTGTTTGGAAAACCTTGGGATGACAGGGTTGGAGAGATGATGGGAATTTTGGGAATTTAACCCTTTTTCTTACACTAGGTTTTGTGCATGTTTCTTCTTGGTCTTCTCAAGTAATTTGCTTTCTTTTCTAGAGTTTCTCCCAAGTTTCTGGAAATGTGGGAATTGTTTCAAAGTATTTATAAACTCAGCATCCCAGAATTCCTCCTGGATGTGTACATACATGATATATTTATATTCGGTTTTATTGGCACTCGTTTTCCAGCAGGATCCAATTCCTCCAGCACCTGCTTTTGGTGCTCTGGAAGTCGTGCTTTTAAAATTTTAACCTTTGGAATTCCTGCAGAGAGTTTTGGAAAAAAGGAATGGAAAAACGTGCAATAGGAGAGCTGTTGGAAAACATGGATTTTAAATTATTTAAGTTCAGGTAATTTATACCTCCAGTAGGATTTGTTTGGAGTTTTGACTCGAGGGGGGAAAAAAGGACTCAGATAATGCTGATGGTGCATATTCAGAGCAGGGGGATTTTTCCAGTGAAAAAAAAAACCTATGGAGAAACTTGAATCTGCAATTTTGGTGAGTAAAGATTTCATTGGGATTGGAAAATTCCACCCAGGAAGCAGTGAGGAGAGCTGGAGTGCCTTTTCCTTGTCCATTCCTACTCCAAGCTGCACACTTGGATCTTTTTCTACTGGTTTTGGATATCCAAAAATCCAAACTTTCTGAGCTTTGCTTCCAAACTCAGCTGGGATGAAATGCTTAATGCCAAGGAATGCTGATTTAAGCACTGGGAATACGTGGGAGAAGCTTTAGGGCTCTTTTATGGCAGTGTTTAAAGGCTCCTAAATGCAAATTTTAAAGAAGAAAAAAGGCAGAAATATTTTAATACTGTTTTTTAAACTGGAGATCCTCACCTTGAAACAGGGTTCAGGATTTTTTTGGAGGAGACAGGAATTGCTATCCATAAAAAATACCACTTGGGGTCTTGGAAAAGGGATGCTGGAGCCTCTCGTTGTGTTTTTAGGAATCAGACTGTGGCTCTCTCGTGGTTTGCTCTTGCCACAGTTGGTCTGAGAAGAGATTGAAGCAAATGTTGACTGAAATTCCTGGTTGACACCTTGATTTTTAAAATAATATTTGTTTTAAAAAGAGTGGAGCCATTCCAGATGCAGGGAGACAGGGAAGGCCTGGAATTCCTGACTGGAGCAGAAATGTGGGCCTAGAGACCAGGAATATACTGAATTTCCTGCTCTAGCTTGGATTGTTATTCCCTGGGAAGTGGAACAAAGCCTGGTTCTGGTGTCTGAGTGGCCCTGGCTCCGTGGGAGCTGGTGAGAAGAGCTGATTCCATGGACTGCTGCAGCTGGACACCCAGGAAAATCAGATTATTTTGGGTTAACCTCAGCTGGCTCCACGTGCTGCATTCAACACCCAAAATAAAGGAATTAATAGAGAAAAACTTTGTAGGTTTGCCACAACTGCCTTGAAGCCTTTCCAAGACTTTTCCATGTTTCTCAAACGACTGCTGGACTTTGTGTCTCACCACATTCAGTTCAAAGCATTGGGAATAATTCCTGTCCTGTCCTTTTTCCATGAAAAATCCAAGCATGACTTTGGCAGTGGAAACCCAGGTGGCTGCTGCTGTGTTCCCTCCAAAAGCAGAGCTGCTTTTCAGTTCAAACCATCAATAAATCTGATTTTTGCCAGTTTAATACCTGACCCCTGCCTGAGGTGGGAGCCATGGAAATCTTGGAATGCTCTCAGTGTGTTCCTGGTTGGATCTGCCACCTCCTGTCCTCATGACTCCAGTGTGCTGCTTGCTTTTTCTGGTTATTTTTGTAATGTTCCAATGGATGCTTAGTTGGTATTTTATACACTTGTATAGCACGGGGCAGACTGAAATTAAAATATTTTATTGTCTTATTGTAAATGTCCTGGTGTTTTCTGCACAGAACCATTCAAATTTCAGCACCAAAATGGGAATTTTCAGCTTCCAAAGGGGCAGAATGTTGTGCCAGGCCCTCACAAATGATGCCTTGAAAAGGTTTCCAGCCTTCAGAGAATTGCATGACCTCCACATGGGAGAATCTGCTCATGGATAAAATCCAGTGAGGATGTTCCAGTGAAAACCTGATTCTTCTGAGCCTCAAGTTCCTAACAGAGGTATCAGCATCTCCTGCTCCAGAATAATCCCTGTGCATTGATAATACCTGAAATATTTCTATTTAAATGAATAATTTGGGGTTTTTTCCCAGAGAGGCTCTGGATTCCCCATCCCTGGAAGTGTCCAGGGTCAGGCTGGACAGGGCTTGGAGCAACCTGGGATGGTGGAAGATGGAATGAGATGAGCTCTAAGGTCCCTCCATCCCAAACCATTCCATGATCCCATGGTTTTTGAAGCTCCTGGAATACAGAAAATACATCAGTATTAAATGGCTTTACCTGATAACTTCAAGTCCTTTTGTTACAAAATGAATTAAGGGAAACCATGAAGGTTTTGCCATGGGAAGGAATGGCAGTCCTGCGATGGCAGAAAGGAATTTCTGGTGCCCAATTAAAGCCCTTCCTCGTTAAAGAGGTGAAGGCAACGACCTCGAAAGGACCAAAGTTGGTTTTTAATCAGTTTTGTTTCCCAGAGCAGCCCCAGGTGTGGAAACTTTGCTGTTTGACACTGGACCAGTGCAGCAGAAGGTTCTTCTTCAGTCCAGACTTGCCAGGAGTGGGGAAGGAATGAACTCCAGAGCTCTCCAGCCACCTGAACAATTTTTGAACCATCTCTGAACAATTCCAGCAGGGATTTTGCCCGTGGCATCATCACCTGCCTGCTCAAGTTCTGGCTTGTCCTGGGGAACACAAGTTCTTCCTTTTTGCTTTTATCCTGCCTTGGCCAGCACACTTCAGAAACATTTTCCAGGGAATTATTCCCTGCTAATGCTTTTAATAATTCATAATTGGATCTGAAAAGACAAAACTATGATGAAGACATTCCCCAAGACAGTGGTAAAGAACATTTTGATACTGAGCTTTCAAATAATCCCAAATTTTCAGTGTTAAAAGGAGTGAGGCAGGAACACAGAGGTGACTCCAAGGACAGGATGGAGCTGGCAGGGCTGGATTTATCTTCCCTGACAAAATTTCCATTGATAACAGGGAACTGTCCCATTCCAGACTTTGTCATGTTGAGAGTGTGTGTATTTTCCTGCCAGGAATTCCTTTTGTTTGGAGTCCCTTTGGAAACGGCTGGAAAACACATCCTGGGAGGAGCAGCTGGGGGGGTTTGGAATGGACAAGAGGAGGCTCAGGGGGACCTCACTGCTCCCCAAAACTCAGGGACAGGGAAAGGAGGAGAGGAAATGGGCTGGAATTGCACCAGGGCAGGCTCAGGTTGGAGATTAGGAAAGAAAAATTCCCTTCACTGGAATGAGCCCAGGGCACAGGGCTTGTCCAGGTGGCTCTGGAATATCCCAGGGAGGAGACCCCAGGGCTGGCACTGCCCAAGACAGAAGTTGTTGGGATTCCTGGACATCAGTCTCTGCCCATTCCTCTTATCCCACTGCTTGGCACCACTAGGAAGAGCCTGGTGCATCCTCTTGACACCCTGCTGGATGCCCAGGGCTAGAGATCAAAGCTTCCTGACACCACTGAAGATAAACCGAGTTAATCATTTTCCTTTGTGGAAGTTTCTGAAAGGAATTTCTTTCTTCATGCCCCTCTTAAAATCCGTGGGATGTTTGGGTCCGAGCTGCCCAGGGAGGTTTGGGGTCACTGTGTCTGGGAGTGTCCAGGAGGAGTCTGGATGTCTCCTTGGGGTGATGCTGGGTGGCACTGGGTGCTCCTGAAGGGCTCTTCCCGCCTGGAAAATCTGGGATTAGAGTTTTAAAGCAGGACTAAATGGCTGAATCTGAGGGATTTCCAGAGGCACGAGGAGGTGCCCATAGGTGGAGCTAAATATCCAACAATGGCTTTATCCTGAATAAATCCAGCTCCAGTAAAACTCAGCCTCCAGCTCTGGCTCCCATCCCCACAGCAGATGTTGGAAAAGATCTTTGACATCCCTGCCAGCCCTCAGCATTCCATGATTTTATGATTCCACCTTTCCCAAACTGCTGTTCTGCATTTCTCTTTGTAAATCTCTTTGCTTTGAAGGAGCACGTGGGGCCACCCACAGCGAAAAGTGGCTGGTTCCAGATGGAAAAGGTAAATTTTGGGTGCCACTTGTGCCTCTGTAGAAGTGATACTGATCCCCAGGGTGTGTGGGATTTTCATCCAAGTGATTCCCTGGTGGGAGTCACTGTCAGGCTGGTGGGAAGAGCCTGGAGGAGACTCCTGGGAGAGCTCAGAGCCTGAAGGGGGCTCTGAAAAGGAGGGAGAGGGGTTTTTACATGGGCAGAGAGTACCAGGACACAGGGAATGATTTTAGATTGAAGGAGGACAGGGCTGGATGGGATCTGGGCAATGAGGAATTGTTCCCTGGCAGGGGCTGGGATGGAATTCCCAGAGCAGCTGGGGCTGCCCCTGGATCCCTGGCAGTGCCCAAGGCCAGGCTGGACACTGGGGCTGGAGCAGCCTGGCCCAGTGGAAGGTGTCCTTGCCTGTGGGACATGAAAATGATCCTGAAAATCCCTTCCAGCCCAATTCTGGGATTCTCTTAAGTGCCTTTAATACCAGCATGGGATTTTTTTACCTTTTCTAGGAGCTGAACCATGCTGGGTTGAGCCTCTGTAAGTAAAGTAATGATCCATTTATTGATGTTACTCCAGTGGGAAACTGCAGGACTTGCCATAAAAAGCAGCTTTTCCTCCTCAGCAACACAACCCTCCCCAAAACTGTGCCAGTGCCTTCCCTGGAAGGCTGTGGGAGCCTGGATGGCTCCACGTGCTGCCAAGGCATGGAAAGTCCTTGCTGAATGCCTCTCCCACACAGCCCAATTTGGCAGAGGGATTACCATGTGCTGCACCTGCTTTTTAATCTGCTGGACCAATTCTGGCTGCTCAGGCTGTCTCCTGAATCAGCAGGAGCTGCTGGGACGTGCAGGAATGCTGGGCTGGGAGCTGCCACAGCACCACTGCCCTGTCATTAAAGCCATGGCAGAGCTTCCTTCTGGAGAGAGCTCCTGCAGAAGGGAGGGTTACTCAGCAAATTGCTTGGGGTGGTTTTTAATTAGGATTTTAATGTAATGTGAGGTTTTTTGGTGTTGTCTGAGACTTCAGAGTGAAGAGCTGGGGCTCATCCAAACAGATTCCGGACTTTCCTCGTGGGTGCAGCAGGCCTGTGTTCCTTCTGGAAGATTCCTTGAGGAAACAGCCTCAGGCTGGGCCAGGGCAGGCTCAGCTGGGCCAGCAGCAGGAATTTGCCCATGGAAAGGGTGCTCAGGCCTTGGCAGGGGCTGCCCAGGGAGCTTTGCAGTGCCCATCCCTGCAGGTGTCCCCTGGGGGTGGCACTGAGTGCTCTGGGCTGGGGACAAGGTGGCCATGGGGCACAGCTGGCACTGCCTGGGCTGGGAGGGCTGTGCCAGCTCCAGGGATTTTGGGATTCTGTGATCCCAGAAACACAGGATGGGACACCTTGAACAGTGCCTTGTTCAGCCAGAGCCACCTTACACAGACTGGGAATACAATCCGGAAAATCTGGATCTGGAAATGCAGATTTTTCCCTGCAGTTTTTCTTCCTCTCTAACAATTTAAACTCCTTCCCAGTGTCCCTCACCACAAATGCCTCGTTTCCCTCCAGCCAGGACACTCCCTGTGCTGCCAGGCAGCAGCTCTGACCTTCAGTGTGAGAACAGGAGGATCCTGCACTTCCCTCCCCCAGGAATTCTGTTCCCTCTGCATGCTCCTTGCATCCTCCACCTGCTCTCAGGGGTTCACACAGAGCCTCTCAAATACACATTTGAGAAATGACTGGACTGGACAGAACTTTCCTTGCAGCTTCTTGAGTTCCCTGCTTGTTTCTGCAGCTCCTGAGGTCAGGAAAAGCAGCTGAGGAAGCGTTGGAATGGGAGAAATTATTCCAAAGGGGGCTGGAGGAGCAGGAGGGAAGGACTAATTAATTGTCCACCAAAACTCACAGTGATGCTTTTGTTGGCAAACCTCAGGCTCCAGGAAAAAATCTGTCTCCAGAGCTGCAGTGTGGGCAGAGACACTCGGCTGTGGGAGACACAGATGCCAGGAAGGACAAATCCCTGAGCACCAGTGGGGTGGCACAGGCACAACCCCAATCCATGGCTCGGCTCCCTGGCACAGGGAAAGCTCTCAGAAAGCTCTTTACCAGAACACTTTGGACATGAAATCCAACTGGAAATCCATTTCTGTACCCCAGGGCAGCCAGGACTGATGTGAGTTCTGGGAAGTCCTTTCTGGTGGCAGCACTGCCAGCGTGTCCTGGGCACTGAAATCCTTCATTTGTCCTGCTGAGTCCCCAGGGCTGCTCCAGCCCGACCCAGCCTGCCTGCTGGGCACCAGGAGGGGCACACAGGGGCTGGATTTGCTCCATTCCCACTCCCTGCATCCCAAGGACACTCCAGGGAGCGGCCGCCTCCTGCCCAGGGGGGATTTGGTGTTTTGGTGTCGTTACCCAAGCTCAGCATCAGTCACCACAAACCCCAGTGCTGGCACTGCAAAATCCTGGATCTGGGGAATGCCAGACTCCTGATGATCCCGGCTGCCACCAGGGCTCTGCCCTCTGCAGGTGCTGCTGCCTTTGCTTCCAAACATCTCCATTTCCCATGGGATGAGTGGCTGCCAGAGGGAGCAGCAAAGCCTGCACAAGCAATCCCTGAAATCCTGCACTAGCAATCCCTCAAATGCTGCACCAGCAAAGTAGCTCCATTCAGAGGGACTGGGAGAGAAACCACGGGGAGAGGTCAGGTCCCACTGCAGGGGATCTCAGCATCAGGCCAGGGACAAGGCAGCTCCAGCTCCTCCCTGTGCTGGGTTCCAGGGTCCCTGGGCATGGGCAGCCCCAGGAATGGGGCAGGATCCATGTTTGGAGTCCCTGTTTTCCAAACCCACACATTCACTGGGTTCCTGCCTCAGTTTATTGCGTGTCATCAATCAAAGTGAAATGCCAGGGGATTTTTCTTTGGGAGACAGAACAGAAGCCTTTTGTGCTGGGTTTGCTGTGGGTGGGGCTGGGGAGGAAGCAATCCTCCTCCTTTTGAACTGCAGAAAACTCCCCAGTTATTTGCACTGACTTTGCCCTGAGTGCATTTGCTTTGTTGGCCAGTGGCTGTCTGGGGCATGGAGGGAAATCCTGGCACACCTTGAAAGGCAAAGCAGCCTTGGTTGGACACACCTGGCCAGGGGTGGCTGCTGGAGGCCTGGCCCAGCCACCACAGGCTGGATCTGTGCTCTCCAGAGTGCAGTTGGGAGGTCACAGAGGTGCAGATTGGGTATTACAGGATATTTTTCCCTGACAGAGTGGTCAGGCCTTGGGATGAGCTCCCCAGGGATGTGCTGGAGTCTCTGGGAGTGTTCAGGATGTGGCCCTTGGGATGATGCTGGTGGTGCTGGGGGATTTTCAAGGTCTCTTCCAACCCTGATGATTCTTTGGGCCTGTAAAAGCCACATTTGCAGATAATCTGGTTTTGATCTCAATTTCTAAAAAAAAAAAAACAACCCCAAACTCAACCCATTCTGTATCTGTGATCCAAACCCACTGGAGAATTTGGATGTTTAATTAAATGGAAGTGTTGATTCCTTGATTATTTCAGGTTTGTTTCTTGGTATTTTAAGCAGGTTTGTGTCCTGGTTTATTGACTGGTGTGATGAGCAGCACCCAGATCATGGACACCTCTGCAAGGCTGGACAGGGATTGGAACAACCTGGCAGAGTGGAAGGTGTCCCTGCCCATGGCAGGGCTGGAATGGGATGGCATTTAAGGTCCCTCTCACACCAAACATGAATTTTTGGGTGAGATTCAAAAGAAAAAAATTCTATGGAACGTTTTTATGTTGTGTGGGAAAATAAGGAGTTAATTTTGAACTTCAAATGCAGTAGAGCAAACTTTTCCAGCCACTGCCTTGCCCTAGAAAGCTTCACTCTGAGGGACACCTCTCTTTGACTCTTTCCAAGAGGCTCCCTCATCCCCCCACAATTAAATCACGGCTGTCAACGTGGTTAATTAATTTGCCATCAGAAGCTTTATTACATGTAGTGAAGGATGGAAGCAGTGGAGATGTTAAAGCTCAGCTTTGCTGGGGCAGAGCTTTGTGGAGGAGAATTCCAAACAAACCCCAGCTCCCAGCCCCTCATCATTCCCAGTGCTCCTCACTGTCCAGAGCATTCCTGTGACGTCACAGGTGGTTAAAGCTCCTAAATGGACAAAAATCCCACTTATTGTTTTCACTTTGGGTTAAAAGGTGATGCCCTGCTGAGCTTTTTGAAGGGAGTGGAGCTGGTCATAACAGCAGGATAAAAAAATCCCTTTGGTGAGGTCTGGATGGTCAAAGTGCTGCATGAATGGGCTGTGGTTAATGGATGGCGTTTGGAAATGAAACTTTGCAAACAAAAGGAATAATGTGCTGGATCTGGCAGAGGGGTTGATCAACAGGAATGCACTTTTTCCACTTCCTTGTGTGGAACAAACAAAGGAGGTTTAAAATTAGTAAATCTTTTAGTCATGGCATTAGGAATGGCATGGTGGGGTGATCACAGAGTTATGGAATGGCTGAGTTGGAAGGGACCTTAAGGATCACCCAGTGCCACCCCTGCCATGGCAGGGACACCTTCCACTGTGCCAGGCTGCTCCAGCCCCAGTGTCCAGCCTGGAACTGAACATTCCAGGGAGCCAGGGGCAGCCCCAGCTGCTCTGTGCCAGGGCCTTTCCACCTTCACAGGCAAGATTCCTTCCCAATTTCTAATCCAAAACTACTCTCAGTTAGGACAGCAGCAGGACTTTGCCCATGGAAAGGGTGCTCAGGCCTTGGCAGGGGCTGCCCAGGGAGCTTTGCAGTGCCCATCCCTGCAGGTGTCCCCTGGGGGTGGCACTGAGTGCTCTGGTGGCCATGGGGCACAGCTGGCACTGCCTGGGCTGGGAAGGCTGTGCCAGCACCAGGGATTTGGGGATTCTGCAAAATCCAATGGGTTTTGTAGCAGTTTGGGATTTCCATGAAAGATCCTCTCTCCCACGGTAAATTTGAGTGTTCCAAAGCGTCTCTGGGTGGGTCTGAGGCTGTTTGCACCCTCAGCCTTTCCTTCACCTGCACCCTGTTCTCTGAGGGTGTTTCCTTTTCAGTCAGGAGGCAGCAGAGGGTTGGGAATTTTTAGAAGGAGGGAGCCAGAGTAATTCATTAAAACATCTCAGAAATGAAGTCCAACTCTTTCGCAAACCTTGTCATTAAGGTCAGCTCATCCCTTTCTTGTGCTGGTGTAATCTCTGGATTGTGACTGAGGCAACAAACCCAGGATGGGCAACACCAGAGGCTTTTTCAGTCCTGACTGAGATCCTGAGCAGGATTCAGCCTTTCCTGCTGGCCAGGGAAGAAGGAGAATCCTGAGTTTTGGGTCCAGTCCCTTACTGAAGGTAGGAGGAATTTGTGGCAGCCTGGCTTAAGGAGGGACAGTTTCACTCCTACCTGACCTATTGTTTTGAGAGGGAGGGAACTCAAAAAAACTGGGATGACTTGTTTGCCCAGAAGGAAAAAAATGCCTGAAGTAAGGAAAATATGAGGGGTGAGAGGAAAAAGTCCCTGTGTGGATAAATGTGCACCTGAGAAGTGCAGGGCAAGGGCAGGAGCAGAGCAGGAAGGACCTGGGTGAGATTCAGGGCTGGGGAATGGGCTGGGAAGGACTTTGGGGACTGTGCCTGGTCCTGTCCATCCACAGCATCCATGTGGGCACAGAATCCCAGACAGCTTTGGCTTGGGAGGACCTCAAATCCCACCCAGAGCCACGGCAGGGACACCTTCCCCTGTGCCAGGCTGCTCCAGCCCCAGTGTCCAGCCTGGCCTTGGGCAGTGCCAGGGATCCAGGGGCAGCCCCAGCTGCTCTGGGAATTCCATCCCAGCCCCTGCCCACCCTGCCAGGGAACAATTCCTCCCTAATGTTAAATTCCTTCTCCTGTCATTTCATCTCCTTGTAAAAAGTCCCTCTCCAGCCCTCCTGAAGCCCCTTCAGGTACTGGAAATCTTCTGTAAATTCCCCCTGGAGCTCTGATGATCCACAACATTTCCAGTAGAGCCCTAAACCCCAGCCCCTCCCTATACTGTCCATTTTTTTCCTCTTCAGATATAAAAGAAAGAAAGGAAAACACATTTATCAGTCATGCAAAGTGCAGCAGAAAGCTCAGGAGAAGGAAGGAGCTCTGAAGTTCAGAGAGCTTAGAAAGGCTGTGGTTGCCCCATTCTTGGAAGAGTCCCAGCCCCAGGACAGGGCTTGGAGCAGCCTGGGACAGTGGAAGGTGTCCCTGTCCATGGCAGGGCTGGATGAGATGAATTTTAAGTTAAAAATTTCCCTTTGAGCAGTGCCAGGATGTTGGCAGGGGCAGCTGCAGCCTCGGGCACCTCGGGGAGCTCTGGCTCTGTCTCTGTCCCTCCTCAGATGCTGAGGGCAGATGATCACTCCAAAATCAATTTATTATCAGCATCAGCACTTCCTCCACCTCTCACAGGCCCCAGCTCTGAGAGAGTTCTTAGTGAAGCAGCAGCTGAGCAGGAGCAGCCTTTGGGCAGTGCTGGGCTCAGCCTTGGAGGTCTCCTCCAGCCTCAGTGGTCCTGGGAAGTTCCACGGTGCTGACCTGGAGAAGGAAGGGAAGGATTTGCCTGGAAGAAGGACTTGGTGTTCTCCTCCTCAGCCAGGTAAGGATTTCAAAGCTGAGCGGATTTGCACAAGCTCAGCCCACACAGGTGAGCAGAGAGGCCACATAAACTCTGCCCTGATCCCTTGTGCTAACCTGGGAATGGCAGTGGAATCCCAGGATGGACTGGGATGGGAGGGAGCCTACAGCCCATCCAGTGCCACCCCTGCCATGGTGGACACCTTCCAAAAGTCCAGGAGAAGCTGTGGCTGTCTCATCCCTGGAAGTGTCCAAGGCCATGCTGGAACAAGCTGAGATAGTGGAAATCCTGCCCATGGAATTGGATGATCCTAAAGGTCCCTCCCAACCCAAACCTTTCCCAATTCCATGGCCTGGCTCCTCTGCTGCTGCTCAGGAAGGGATTTTGGGAGCAATTCCAACAGTTCTGGCTCTGCCTGGGGACCATGAATGAGGTTTGACTTCACTCACACCACGCTTGGAATGAATTTGCTCCTCCTAACATGTTTGAATCCATGGAAAATTAGGCTAAGGAGGGATGAGCAGCTCAGGACAGAGCAAATCTGTTTTTACACAAAGCCACACCAGCTCTCCAGTGAAGGCTGCAGGGGTGTAGCACATCCAGGAGAACTCCTGACCCTCTCACTCCACTGGGGATCAGTGGAGCAGGAGCTGAGACTCCTGAGCTTTGGGAAGGGTGGGAATTGGGAATCAGCTGCTGCTGCCCCCATCTGTGTGCGCTCAGGGAAAAACCAGCCCAGCAGGAAGACACACAGGGGCTGCCTGGAGAGAAAAGCTTATCTGGGCCTCACACCATAACACAGGCACTTCTAAAGAAGAGGAAATGAGATAAAGAAATCACTCAGGGCTGCTGCTGCCTCTAAAAACTTCCTTGATAAGGGAGGCAAGGCTGGGGCTCACGTGCTCCAGGTGGCGTGGGCAGAAAGCTCAGCCCAGTTAAGACAAAGGCATTTCCCAGTTTTGCTTCTCAGGACAGAAGTTCCCCTGCCCCTGCTCCCTCCCCAGTTAACAGAAATGCATTTCCCAGTTTTGCTTCTCAGGACAGAAGTTCCCCTGCCCCTGTGATCTGGCTCTTTCCCTGAACTGGGGATATTTTTGAGGTCCTTCCTTGTGCATGGAGGAGCCTCCTCTCCTGACATTCCCCAGGGATTTGGTGCAAATTCCTGGGAGATTGAAGGGGATGTTTGGACAGATCCTTTTTCCTGCACCATGGGGGAATCTCAGATCTTTCATTTTTCTAGCAGCACCACCATGAAAATTGGTTTCTGAGCATAAAACATCTCTGCTTCTCAGTGTGCTGGGAGGAGTTTCTCCATGGAAAGGGTGCTCAGGCCTTGGCAGGGGCTGCCCAGGGAGCTTTGCAGTGCCCATCCCTGCAGGTGTCCCCTGGGGGTGGCACTGAGTGCTCTGGGCCATGGGGCACAAGGTGGCCATGGGGCACAGCTGGCACTGCCTGGGCTGGGAGGGCTTTGCCAGCACCAGGGATTTGGGGATCTGCAGATAAAAATGGGGGTACAAAATGCCCTCTGGGGTGGTTGGATTCTGTGGAGGAAAATCCAAAGGTTCAATGGTATTTTTGCTGAAGGATCAAAGGAGATCCACCAGGTCAGATCTTCAATACTTTAAATGCTGGGAGGATGATCCAAGCTCCAGGGATGTGGTGATTCAGGTTGGACACTGGGGCTGGAGCAGCCTGGGCCAGTGGAAGGTGTCCCTGCCATGGCAGGGCTGGGACAAAATGATCTTTAAGGTCCTTCCAACCCAAGCCATTCTGGGATTCTGTGTGCTCCTGGGATGTCTGTTTGAGCTTGGGATCCAGGGTCTCACCTTCCTCCCTCATCCTAGATCCCAGAGGGTTCTGCTCAGCCTGTGGGAGCTGATAACCCAAATAATCTCTCAGGGGATCCCAGAATCCCAGACTGGATTGTGTTGGCAGGGGCTCTAAATGCCACCCAGTGCCAGCCCTGCCATGGCAGGGACACCTTCCCCTGTGCCAGGCTGCTCCAGCCCCAGTGTCCAGCCTGGCCTTGGGCACTGCCAGGGATCCAGGGGCAGCCCCAGCTGCTCTGGGCACCCTGTGCCAGTGGGGATGAGTTTGTGGCTCAGGGGAGGAACCTTCCCAGGACCCCTGGGAACAATAAACTCCAGCTTTGGTCAGAACTAATCCAAATTTCCTGTGTCTGGTCATTAAAGCTGTGACTGGTGATCGGTGGTGCCCCATCTGAATCATCCTCACCAAAATCAACTCTCCAGTCCCTGTGCCTCAGCTGAGGGCTCAGAGCTCCTGTGAAGGACAGGAATTCCATGGAATGGCATTCAATGGCTCTGGGGGTTTGAAGCCTCCCCATCCAGCCACTTCCAAAGCTGCAGCTGTCAGCACATCTTTCATTTAACACTGGTTTGGTTTTGTTTTTGTTTTTTTTTCCACTCTAAACTGCATTTCAGTGGCAGGCTGCAGAGTGCAGCCAGTTTTCCAGCTGCAGGAAATCCCACAGCTCCCTGAGCTGCATCCCTGAGCTGTGGCCTCGCTGCTGCTGCCAAGGGAAGCTCTGGATCCTGGCACAGATGGTGCAAAGGGGGGAACCAGGTGCTCCAAACCCTTGTTTTTAGGGCTTTGGGGTGGTAATTAATTAATTAATTAATTGTATTAATGCTGGGATAGCAGCAGGTGGATTATGTCTCCCTCTTGGCCATCCTTTGTAGGGTGACTTGGAAAACCTCAATCCAAAATGATCTCTGCAGGGTTTGGGCTGGACTGGAGGTGCCATCCCCAGGGGCTGGCCAAGCCCTTGGGCAGCAGGGCTCTGTGATGGGGGGACAGGCTTGGGGTGGGGGATGGAGCTGCAGAAGGGCCTGGCCACCTCCTGTCCCCTGGGCTCGGCCAAGGGAGCAGAGCTGGGACCAGCTCGGGGCCCTGTGGGGCCAGAAACCAAATTATTTCTGAATGAATTCTGAATGATTGAATGAATTCTGGATTATTTCTCCCTCCCTCTTGCTCAGGAGCCCCAAGAACTCTGCCAGGGAGGGTTTGTACAGCTCTGGTCCTTCCCCCTGGTTTTCAGGGGTTACCATGCCACAGAAAAAGACCTGGACAGAAACATGTTAGACCTCATCTATTCCAGTACAAGGGCCACAGCAGCAGCTTTTCAAGGAAAATGGGAATTTCATTGAAAGAATAAAGTGGATTTTAACTTTAAAGTTAAAGTTAAATACACTTTAAAGTGTATTTAAACTTTAAAGTGTCTGCTCCCCATTCTTATTTCAGTGTTTCTTTCCTCAAAACAAAAAAAAAATGAGGCAAATTTAAAACCCAAAGGCTTCCAGGAATGCGGTTTCAAGAGATCTGCAAGCCCTTGTGCTGGGAAATGTCCTTTGTCACCTTCCAGAGAAAACTTCCTGAGGGATCCCATCACTCCACAGGTCGTCATTGACCTGGGGAAAATGAAATCTGTGGCTACTGACAGATCCAGGAGGGCAAAAAGGATTCCTACATCGAGTTGGAGCTTTTAAAAAATATATTAAATAATAATCTCCCAGTCACAGGTGCTCTCAAGTCCCCCCCAAAGTCAAACAGGAGTGACAGATCTGCTCTGCTGGAGACACAACCTTGCCTGGGCTGGAGGTGACACTGGAGGGACTGGGAGGGGAGTGGGGCCCACAGAGTCTGAGATCCCAGAGAATGAATCCTAAAATGGCCTAAAATGTTTGGAAAGGAACTTAAAGCTCATCCTATTCCATGGCAAGGACACCTTTCCCTGTGCCAGGCTGCTCCAGCCCCAGTGTCCAGCCTGGCCTTGGGCACTGCCAGGGATCCAGGGGCAGCCCCAGCTGCTCTGGGAATTCCATCCCAGCCCCTGCCCACCCTGCCAGGGAGGAAATTGTTCCTAATATCTGATCTAAACCTGTAATTTTTCAGTTGGAATCCACCCCCTGTGTGCTGTCCCTGCATCCCCTGGAAATTGTCTCTCTCCAGGTTTCCTGGGGCTCCTTCAGGCCCTGCAAGGCCACCCTGAGCTCAGCCCAAAGCTTCTCCTGTGCAGCTGAACAATCCCAGCTGTGCCAGCCTTTCCTGCCAGCAGAGCTGCTCCATCCCTCTGCTCATCCTGGAGCCTCCTCTGGGCTCTCTCCAGCAGCTCCAGCTCCTCCCTGTGCTGGAATTCCCGAGCTGGCCCCAGCAGGGAGCTGGGATGTCACCAGGGCTCAGCAGAGCCCCCCTGTCCCAACAGACGGGGTCCCTCCCCTCCAGGCACCCTCAGCCCCCTCCCTGTGTCCTGTGGGGTGGCAGGGTGTCCCCACAGCTGGCTGGGGGACACCAGAGCCCTGCCCTGGGAGAAGGGGACAGGGAATGGCTGCAGTGCCCTCCTTGTGCCCGGCCTTCCCTGACAGCTCCCTGCCCTGGCACGGCCACCTCTGCCACCCCTGACCCTGTGCCACCCCTGACCCTGTGCCACCCCAGATCCTTGCTCCTGTCCCACACCCCCCACCCAGCATTCAGGGAAGAGGCAGGCTGGCCCAGGAAGTGCCAGGATCTGGTTTTGTCCCAGATTTCCCCCACGAGGAGGAAGCAGGGCCTGACTCTGCTGTCACTGACCACCCACACCTCTCCTCCTCTTCCTCCTCCTCCTCCTCCTCCCTCATGGATCTCTCCTGGATCCAACTCTCTGTGGCCACCCCAGAGGGAGCCTTTGCTGCCCTAACCCCATTTCTGAGCCTTCAGCATTGCTGATTTAACCCATTTATTTCATCAAATGCATTTATCCACAAGTGCACTTTCCCTAATCAGCCCCGGCCCGTCCTCCCACAGCTTTTCCTGGGGATGTTCCCGGGCTGGGTTTAACTCTGGGACACCCTTCAGTCATTTGGGAGATCACACATCCAGGCACGACATTCCTTCACATCCCAGGGTCTTGGTGGCCGTGCTTGGCCTCAAACTGGTGCCACTGGTCTGGGGAAGGGAATCTCCTCCCTGTGACTCCTCCTGAGCCTGGGCCACCCCTTCATCTTCTCCCTCTTCCTGGTACCTCCAGCTCCCGTGCCAGGCTTTAAAACTCACCCAGAAGGGGGAATTCCCTGGGGGCTGTGAAAAGAAGAGGATCAGATCCTGCTCCAGGCTTCCCAGGGGCAGGGGAGAACTGAACTGGGCTGCCCTGGAGAGGGGAAACTGGGCAGGCAGAAAAGAGATTTGGGCCAGCCTGGAAATGAATCCCACAGCCTGCTCCTTCACTGAGAGGCAGCAGCAGCTCAGGCAAGGGAAGCAGGGGCTGCATCCTCACCCTGAGGAAAAATGGAATAAAGCTCTGGAAAAGTGAGCAGCAAGAAAATGCTGAGATATTTTCATCCATTTGTTTGAATGCCTCCATCACCACCTCAATTCCTTTCCCCAGCTGCTGCCCAGGCAACAGCAGCTGGAAAAGAGTGTCAGGCAAGGAGGGGCCATCCCATCCCATCCCATGCCATCCCATTGTCCCATCCCATCCCATCCCATGCCATCCCATTGTCCCATGCCATGCCATCCCATGCCATCCCATTGTCCCATCCCATCCCATCCCATCATTCCATAACATCCCAACCCATCCCAATCCCACTACCAATCCCAATCCCAATCCCAATCTCCATCCCATCCAACCCCATCCCATCAATCCCATCCCATCCCATCAATCCCATCCCATCCCACCCTATCCCATCAATCCCATCCCAGCCAATCCCAATCCCAACCCAACCCATCACATCCCATCCCAATCTGAATATTAATCCAATCCCATCCCATTTTATCCTACCCCATCCCAATCCCAATCCTAATCCCAATCCCATCCCACCCAATCCCTCCCATCCCATCTCATCCCAATCTGAATCTGAATCCCATCCCATTGTATCCCACCCCATCCCAATCCCTTTCCCAAGCCCAATCTCTACCTAATCCAACCCATCCCATCCATCCATCCCATCCCATCCCATCCCATCCCATCCCATCCCATCCCATCCCTGTTTACTGCAGCTGATGAGAGTCTGGGATCCCATCCCATCCCATCCCATCCCATCCCATCCCATCCGTTTACTGCAGCTGATGAGAGTCTGGTGGCCACTGTCCCTGCCAGGGCCATGGGATGGGATGGATTGGGATGTGCCCTGGCCCAGGAATGCTGAGGGGATGTCACCCCACAGAAGGGATGGGAATGCTGAAGGGATGTTATCCCATGGGAAGGATGGGAATGCTGAGGGGATGTCACCCCACACCAGCAGCATCCTCTGAAGGAGCTCAAATGCATCTTTCAAGGCTGATAAATTCACTTTGTAGCTTCCAGGTGGGCACGGCTGAGCCCCCTGTGGCTCAGGGATACCCACAGACGGGATACCCACAGAAGGGATACCCTTCTCCCTCCCGTGGGAAGCAGAGGGTGAGATTTGGGGTGGGGGTTTGAGGTTTTGGTGCTGGCTGCAGGGAGCCTCCCTTCAGGGAGGTGTTAGAGGGGAGCCCTGTAATGATCTCCCCTTCCTGCTCCCAGCCCAAAATGTGCAACATCCCTGCAGGATGGAGCTCGAGGAGTGCCAGGGAGCCAGGGAATCACTGGGAATGTTCCAACCCCCGGAGCCTTCCTGGAGCAGAGCAGCCTGAGCTTGGAGCTCCCGGGGCTGCAGGACCCAGGGAGGATCCCAGGCTGGGCCAGGAGGGATTTAGGGTGGATTTTAGGGAAAGGTTCTTCCCCAGAGGCTGCTGGCACTGCCCAGGCTGCCCAGGGAATGGGCACGGCCCCGAGGCTGCCAGAGCTCCAGGAGCCTTTGGCCAGCGCTGCCAGGGATGCCCAGGCTGGGATTTTGGGCTCTGGGCAGGGCAGGGTGGCACTGGGGGATCCCTGTGGGTTTATTCCCACCCAGGAATTCCATGGTTCCCTCTCTCCTGTGCTGCTCTGGCTGCACAACTCCCATGCCAGGAGCTGCGGTGCCCCCTCAGCACCTCCCACCTGGGCACCTGCAGCGGGCACGGCTCTGCTGCCCTCCCTCCCTCCCTTCCTCCTTCCCTCCCTCCTCCTCCTCCTCCCAGCCCGGCTTTTCCCCGCTCGCCTCTGCCAGGACGGGACAGTGACAGCCGGGCTGGTGGCCCTGCAGCAGCCGGAGCCAGCTCAGCCCCACACCCATCCCCAGGGCTGGCATCTCCATCTCCACGAGGGGCTGGAGCCCCGCAGGTGTGTCCGGGCAGCCCGGGATGGGAGCGGGGCTGCTGGAAAAATGGGAATGTCCAGGAGCCCGGGAGCTCAGCAGAGCTGAACCGATGGAGGAGCAGAGCTGCCGGGGTTTGTTCGTCGTTCCAGCCGTGCCGGTGTTTGCTCCCCGGGGCTGGGAGCAGCCCCCAGGCTGCTGCAGCCCGGGATTCGCCGGGATGGGTGCGTTTTAGGGAGTGCTGGAGTTTCCACTTTGGAATAGCGGTATATCTGCATGATGTGTGCAAGGAAACTGAACTGCTGGCTTGTGATCAGAGAAAAGTGGGGTTTGGGGACAGTTCTCTGGGGGTTTGGGGACAATTCAGTGGAGTTTGGGGACAAATCACTCAGTGCGGGTTTGGGGACAATTCACTTAGTGGGGATTTGGGGACAATTCACTCAGTGGGGATTTGGGGACAGTTCACTGGGGATTTGGGGACAATTCACTCAGTGGGGGTTTGTGGACAATTCAGTGGGGATTTGGGGACAATTCAGCGGGGTTTGGGGACAATTCACTCAGTGGGGGTTTGGGGACAATTCAGTGGGGTTTGGCGGCAAATCACTCAGTGAGGGTTTGGGGAAAATTCAGTGGGATTTGTGGGCAATTCAGTGGGGGTTTGGGGACAATTCAGTAGGGTTTGAGGACATCTCACTGGAGGTCTGGGGACAATTCACTCAGTGGGTGTTTGGGGACAATTCAGTGGGGGTTGGGGACAATTCACTGAAGACTTGGGGACAATTCAGCGGGGTTGGGGGACAATTCAGTGGGGTTTGGGGACAATTCACTGGGGCTTTTAAGGACAATTCACTGGAGATCTGGGGACAATTCAGTGGGGTTTGGGGACAATTCAGCAGAGGTTTGGGGACAATTCACTGGGGGTTTGGGGACAATTCACTGAAGACTTGGGGACAATTCAGTGCCCCCAGTGCACAGGTGCTGCTCTTTGCCCAGCAGCTGCGGTGCTGCTGCCCAGGTGAGCAGGGAAGGATGGGCCTGGGCATGCAGGAGAGGCTGCACAGCTGCCATGCACAGCTGGGGGCTGCGGGAGGCAGAGCCCAGAGCTGCAGATCCCCCCCTGCAGCAGCTCTCCCTCCCGGCCCGGGCAGGAGCTGTGCCCTGGATGCTGCCGGGTTGCAAAATTCCCGGCAGCTGGGGTGAGGAAATGGGGCTCCCTTGTGCAATGGGAACGGTGTCAGAGCTACTCATCCCTGAAGGAATGGCAGGGAAACGAGCCAGGGAGGTCACTGGATCCTTCATGGCGCTGCAGAAGCAGCAGGACGTTTGGAAGGCAGAAAATCTGGGAGGTGGGTGATGTGCTGTGCTGGTTTTTTTGCTCTGAGAGTAGCACAGGCTTTATTTCTGTGTCATCAAACCACAGGAAATGGTGATTGAGCTGTGTTCTCTAAAGGTGAGTGTTCCTCTAAAATGCCTGGGTTTCTGGGGCTGGCTGCTGATGCTTTGGCAATGATAGGAGAGAGGGTTGGAGATGTTTGCTTGGTGGAAATGAAAATAGAGGTGCTCTGATTTGAGAGAGCTGAGAAAACGCTGTTAAAATCTGTCACTTCACATCCAGCTCGGTTTGTGTGATAAAAATCACATTGAAACCTCAGCAGGGAAGAGAAATAGAGGCAGCCAAGAGTCAGTTTTTATGGAATCCTGGAATGGTTTGGGCTGGGAAGGACCTCAAAGTCCATTCAGTGCCACCCCTGCCATGGCAGGGACACCTTCCCCTGTGCCAGGCTGCTCCAGCCCCAGTGTCCAACCTGGCCCTGGGCACTGCCAGGGATCCAGGGGCAGCCCCAGCTGCTCTGGGAATTCCATCCCAGCCCCTCATTTCCATCACAAGGAAATGAGGGAGTGGAATGGAAATCTACCAGTTGAAGCCACTCCCTGGGTGCTGTCCCTGCATCCCCTGGAAATTGTCTCTCTCCAGGTTTCCTGGGGCTCCTTCAGGCCCTGCAAGGCCACCCTGAGCTCAGCCCAAAGCTTCTCCTGTGCAGCTGAACAATGCCAGCTGTGCCAGCCTTTCCTGCCAGCAGAGCTGCTCCATCCCTCTGCTCATCCTGGAGCCTCCTCTGGGCTCGCTACAGCTCTCAGTGCTCGAGGACAAAATTCCTGTTGAGCTCCAAAGCCGAGTGTCACAAATTTTAGGTGCATTCCAGGACAGAAAATTCCCTTTTCCCTTTTAAACCCCGGTGGCACCAGCAGCCTCTGGCAGCACCTGCTGCTCTGGAGCTGAGCTGCTGGAGATCAGCCCAGCCCAGACTGGGCAGGAAGGGCTGGGCTGGAGCTGAAGGTGCCCACTGGGCTGGGTGCCCTCCACTGGAGCAGCTCCCAGGCTGTGGGAGCAGGATCAAGGCAGTGGGAGCAGGATCCAGGCAGTGGGAGCAGGATCCAGGTTCAGGGAGCAGGATCCAGGTTCTGGGAGCAGGATCCAGGCTCAGGGAGCAGGATTCAGGCTCAGGGAGGAAGATCCAGGTTCTGGGAGCAGGATCCAGGCTGTGTAAGCAAGATCTAGGTTGTGGGATCAGGATCCAGGCTGTGTCATCAGGATCCAGGCTGTGTTATTGGGATCCAGGCTGTGGGATCAGGATCCAGGCTGTGTTATTGGGATCCAGGCTGTGGGATCAGGATCCAGGGCTCAGGGAGCAGGATCCGGGCTGTGGGAGCAGGATCCAGGTTCTGGGAGCAGTTTTCAGGCAGTGGGAGCAGGATCCAGGCTCAGGGAGCAGGATCCAGGCTGTGGGATCAGGATCCAGGACTCGGGGAGCAGGATCCAGGCTGTGGGAGCAGGATCCGGGCTGTGGGAGCAGGATCCAGGGCTCAGGGAGCAGGATCCAGCCTCCTTTGGAGCAGAGCCTTGTGCTGTGCCTGTGCTGGGAAGCAGCCAGTGCCACTCAGGGGGTGCCAGTCAGCCCTGCTGTCCCCACAGCTGGCAGCAGCTCCATGAGGTGCCAGATCCAGCTGTAATTCCCTGTATTTGGAGTCCTAAGTCAGTCTGCAGCTCTGCTGTGACATTCCCATGGCCTCAGCTCCCACAGAGGCACCAGGAGCTCTCCAGGGTCTCCCCTTGGCCTCTTCCCACCCAGCTGGGCTCACACTCTGGCACCCCAGAGCTGCAGGGATTTGGGTGTCCCTGAAGAGATCATAAAATCCCAGAATCCCAGACTGGATTGGGTTGGGAGGGACCTTAAAGCCCACCCAGTGCCACCCCTGCCATGGCAGGGACACCTTCCACTGTGCCAGGCTGCTCCAGCCCCAGTGTCCAACCTGGCCTTGGATGGAGCTACAAAAACATGGAGAGAGACAATTTCCAGGGGATGGAGAGACAGGAGAGAGGGAATGGGAAGGGCTGGATGGGATCTTGGCAATGAGGAATTGCTCCCTGGCAGGGTGGGCAGGGGCTGGGATGGAATTCCCAGAGCAGCTGGGGCTGCCCCTGGATCCCTGGCAGTGCCCAAGGCCAGGCTGGACACTGGGGCTGGAGCAGCCTGGTACAGGGGAAGGTGTCCCTGCCATGGCAGGGGTGGCACTGGCTGGGATTTGAGATCCTTCCCACCCAAACCATTCCACAAGAATTCCCCACCCCGTGCTGAAATTCTCTGTGTTTCAGCCTCAGACCCGTGAGTGCTCAGATAAAAAGTTCACAGTGAAAATCATCACAAGGAGTCATTAATTAACAATTCATTCCTGTGTGTGACCCTCTCCATGCCTGCTGCGTTCCCTTGGCTGTGAACACTCCAGGGAAATGTTCTCCTCCTGAGCCCTGGCTCTGTCCCTCTGTTTCAGCAGCTCCTTGTGCAGTTTTCATTCCACAGCAAGGCACAAACAAACCCAAGGAAGCCTCCAGGTACCTGCTGTTCCTGCAGGCTCATTCCCAGCAGCTGCAGGCTGTGCCCAGCTCAGCTCCCTCCCACGCAGAGCTCCTGGAAAACATCCCTGAGCTGCCACCATCCCCTGCCAGAGGTGTCACTCCTGCCCCGGGCTCCTTCTCAGCCTGGATGGATTAGAAATGGTTCTGATGTACTTCCTCCTCAAAATCCCCCAACAACAATGGCTGAGTGTTCTGGAGAAGGATTTGCTGAGCTGCTGCCGTGGATTTAAAGCTGTGGGAAGGCCTGAGAGCCACCCCAGGGGGTGCCAAGGTCACCTTGAGTGACAATGACCATTCAGGTGGTCCAGGGACATTGGTGTCTTCTTTTCCAGACTCTTTTAGCTGAGGGGCTGTGGTGGGGCTGTCAGTCATGGATGAGGAAAGGCTGGCACAGCTGGGATTGTTCAGCTGCACAGGAGAAGCTTTGGGCTGAGCTCAGGGTGGCCTTGCAGGGCCTGAAGGAGCCCCACGAAACCTGGAGAGAGACAATTTCCAGGAGATGCAGGGACAGCACACAGGGAATGGCTCCCACTGCCAGAGGGCAGGGCTGGTTGGGATCTGGGCAATGAGGAATTGTTCCCTGGCAGGGTGGGCAGGGGCTGGGATGGAATTCCCAGAGCAGCTGGGGCTGCCCCTGGATCCCTGGCAGTGCCCAAGGCCAGGCTGGACACTGGGGCTGGAGCAGCCTGGCACAGGGGAAGGTGTCCCTGCCATGGCAGGGTGGCACTGGGTGGGATTTGAGGTCCCTCTCAACTCCAAAATGATTTCATGATTTGATGTTGCCTGGCTGCTGAGGATTTGGGAATGCAGTGCTGACAGGGTTCCTCTCATTAAGTGATTTACAGATGGATTGGAAAGGGAAAAGGACCCTCCAGCCTCCTGTGTGAGACTGGCAGAGCAGAGGCTGTGCCTGCGAGGGTTTGGCCTTCCAGGAGTTTCTGGGTGTCCCCATCTCCTGCTCCTGGAGCTCTGGCAGCCTCGGGGCCGTGCCCATTCCCTGGGCAGCCTGGGCAGTGCCAGCAGCCTCTGGGGAAGAACCTTTCCCTAAAATCCAACCTAAATCCCTCCTGGCCCAGCTCCAGCTGCTCCCTGGGTGCTGCCCCTGTCCCAGAGCAGAGATCAGAGCTGTCCCTCTGGCTGGGACACTGCTCCTGCCTGGGGGGCTCAGGGAGGGAGTCCTGAACTCCAAACAGCAGCAGGGAGCTCGGGGTGAGATCTGTGCCAGCTCCACACCACACAGACCAGCTGTGCAGCACCAGGGGATTTTGGAGCTGTGGCTGGGGATGGACTCAGCCCTGGCTGGGTTACAGGTGAGAGATGAGAGGGGTTCTTCACATTGAACTGATGCCTCAGGAAGGCTGAGCCAGAGCAGAGGCTGGGCAGAGCTAAAGAATAAAGCAGGGATTGATTCCAAGGATCTCCTCCATGGATCCACCTTGGGCAGCACAAGAGCCCAGCCAGGGCTGCAGCCAAGATGAACCCAAATGGCCCCAAAATGCACGAGCGCTCCCGGGGTCTCTCCCTGGGATCAGCTCTGCTCCATGTGCACATTGCAGTTCAGTGTCCAATTCCAGCTCAGCCCCTGCACTCCCATCCTGCTTGTTTTTCTCTCTTCAATTCTCCCTTGTTTACACATTTTAGGCCTGGAGCTTGTACCAGTTGTCCTTGGTCAAGCTGGAAAAGGATTGCTCTGTCTCTCTGCCCTATGAAGAGAACTTGCTAACACCCAATATGAAGCTCAGAGCTACACACTAAAGCAGCACAGAATCTGAAAAATAGAAAAGCTGAAACTCAAGGCATCACACCCAGGCTCCCAGAGGTAAATCCCTCACTGAGGAGGGGAACCAGGAAAGGGAGGCAGAGGAAATCCCATCTTCATCTGTGAGATCCATCAAAGAACTTTTTCCATTCAAGAGAGAGGGGGAAAAGTGGGGAATGAATTTGTAGGGAATTCTCCAAGCCTGACAGAAGGCTCACACAGAGTGCACCTGTGTGCAAACCTTGAGACAAGAAATGCTGACTCAGAAATGCCATGGAACAGGACAGACATTGTTGGGAGAGAAATGGAGCTAGGAACAAGTTTCAAAAGGTGGCCTTGAAAATAAGACCAAATACTTTGGAGAAACAGAACTGTGAAAGATGAATTGTAGTGGGACTCAAGAGGGGTCATTTTAGATGATTGGCTTTAAGGCATTTACAGCGTGGTGTGGCTAAAGCTGATAGGCCAAGAAACACTTATAGTGCATCGTAATTAGGAAATAATTGGCTTCTGATTGTGAATTATACCATCTGTATTGTCTCACCCTTCTCATGAGACTGAAAATGAAATAAAAGTTTTTCAAACACATCTCAGTTGCCCCATCTCTGGGTCAGAAAAGAGCTTAATCAGACATTTACCTGATGCCACCCCCTGATTTTTATCCTTTTCCAGCCAAAGGAAGGAAGAAGCACCAAGGACAGAAAATCCAGATGTTGGTGCTGTCGAACACAACGGCCCTGAACCTGCTCCTCTCCAAACTGCTCCAGGAGTGCCCGGAACAGACCAACAGCTCAGCTCCTTCCCAGGAGAGCAGCGCCAGCGACAGCCTGGCCATCATCTACGTGCTGCTCATGCTGGGGCTCTTTGGGTTCTTCACCGTGGGGGTGATGGTGACCAACCTGCGGGCGCGGCGCCTCGAGGGGCCCCGCGACCCCTACAACACCTACATCGCCACGGACGCCTGGCACAAGAAGGACAGGGAGTACCTCCAGGCCAAGCTCATCGAGAGTTACAAGCTCTGCTGTGTCCTGGAGAACCAGCTGGCCGTGGAGCAGCCGGGCATGAAGATCCCTGAGGAGAAATCTTCCTAGGGAGAAGCGGGGGAGGATGGTGCGCGGCACGGGGACGGTGTGAGCGGTGCCTGCTGTGGGCCGGGGGAGCTGCTGGCTCTTCTGCAGAGCCACAGGGCCTGGCCAGGCTGGAGGAGCAGTGCTGGTGAAGCTGATGGATCTGGGAGATGCCAGTGCTGCCCCAGTGCCCAGCACCGGCGTCGTGTGGGAATCGCCGTGAGGGAACGTCGGGATTCACGCGGAACGCCGCGGACTCATCAGCTTCACCTCCTGACCCAAGCCTCAGGCTGGGGGGGATTTTGGGGATAAATCTGCCCTGGCAGAGTGGGCAGGCCCTGGCACAGGGTGCCCAGGGCAGCTGTGGCTGCCCCTGGATCCCTGGCAGTGCCCAAGGTTGGGCATTGGGGCTGGAGCAGCCTGGGACAGTGGGAGGTGTCCCTGCCCAGGGAATGGGATGAGTTTGATCTCCCTTCCAACCCAACCGGTTCTGGGATTCTCTGGCTCTCTACAAAGGCAAATCTTAGTGTTGCTGGTGTGAAATTAGAGCCTAATTAGGACTCATTAGAACCAAATACAGGGCAGAGGTGTTAATTGCCAAGCATGGCTTAGACAATCGTATTCCAGAATGACCAAATTCTCCCAGGAAATAGAAGCTGAAAGATTTTATTTGAATTTTTGTCCAGCTTAGAATAATGATTTTATAAATAGTGCAGTGTTGTGCTAACCTGTTTCCTTCAGAATCATGCACCTCTTAGTGATAAAATATTAGGAAAAGATTCCCAATTTTTTGTCTGAAAAATATTTCCGTGGGAGAATGCAGACTTTGAAGGGAAACTTTAGTGACTGGGATAGGTGTGGCACTTGGGGACATGGTTAGTGCTGGGTTAGGGGCTGGACTCAAAGATCTTGGAGGGCTTTTCCAACATCAATTCTGATTCCTAGCAGGTCTCCCTGGGGGCCAGTCAATTGAATTTCCTTCCCATGGATGGGGTTTGATCCTGGCAACAAAATCCATGTGCAAAGACTGGGTGTGTGCCATGGATGTGGGGAACATTCCCCAATTTCAATCCCAATTAATTATTGCACGAGCCCCGAGTACCAGCCCCTGGCTGGGAAGGGAATTTCCACTGTGGGAAGAGCAATTCCATCATTTCTGCTGTAGAATCACCCAGAGGTGCTGTCTGTGCTTAGCTCAGATTCCGTGAGCAGCTCCCAGGCGTCCATCCAAGGATCCAACACAAAATCCAGGAAGGTTTTCCTGCCCTTCCCTCCTTTTCCCTCCTCCACCTGCCTGTGAAAGGAGAAATCCATCTCCCCTGGACATTGTGTTCCCTAAAAGAACAGCTTTGCCAGCTTGGAGCTGGTTTGGGGAGAAGGAAGCAACACTCTGGGCAGGAGTGGGGATTTTATTTCTGCCCTGCAGACACAAATCCCATTTTTAGCTGCTGGAGAGGGAAGAGACTGGGGGAGGCTGGGGAGAGGAGCAGAGCAGCTGCTTCCAAGGCAAGGTGAGGGCAGAGAGCTTGGAGAGGGAAGCAATCCCAGCAGAGCCCTTTTCCAGGCACTTCTTTAGCACTGCACTTCCATCTGAGCAATATTCCAGCCGTGTCTGTGTTCCCAGAGCACTCAGGACACTCAAAACACAGGGCTGTTTTTTTAAGATTATATTTATACAGTGCCTTCCATTAAGCTGAGGACAAGATCCATATTTTTGGTGTCTGGAGCAGCTTGGGAAATCTCCAGCAACTTAATTATCCCAGTCACTTTTTCCTCTGGGGGAATGAAAACCCAAGCCCAGCTCTGAAAAAATGTTGATTTCTCAGCTTGGGCGCTGCTCTTTTGGGATCTCACTGTTTAGGACTTGCCCTGGGAGAGGATTTGCAGAAACAGGCCCCTGGACTTGGCTTAAACTTGCACCAAAAATTGCTTTTAATGACATTAAACTCTTTAATTTAACAGTTAAAACATTTAATGGCATTAAACCCTGGGAGTGAAGCTCATCCCCAGGGCTCCCTCCTCAGCTCTCTCTCCACCTCAGGTATTTTCAGGGATTTTGGGTCATTTTATTTTCATAGCTCCATGGGGGTTATTTGTGAGGAGGGTGATGCTCAGCATTAATTGCACCCCTTTTTTTTTTCCTTTTAGCAGCTCTGCCTTTTTTTTTAACTGAAATTTAAAAAAAGTGAGGAGCTTTGCTGTGCCACCCTCACCCCTGGGTGAGTGCCTGTGGTGGCTTCCCACCTTTCAGTCTTGGAGTTCTCTTCCACCCCCCTGGTTTTTTTTCGCTTATACAGAGCAATAAAATCTGAATTTCAAGCACTGCTCGTGGCCTCAGATGTTGTTTTTTCCTCCCAACCTGTTCCACAGGCTCGGGGCAGGGGGCAGATCCTCCCCAGGGGCACCCACTCACCCGTCCCCTCTCTCCACCCGATTAACCAGGGCCGGGCCCTGCCGGGATCTCTCCCAGAGCTGCACAAATATCGAAATGTCAGCGCTGAATTCCTCACCTGGAGCTGACTGCCGGGCTTTGCAGCCCCCAGGGCCGGCTGGGCACGGCTCCCTGCCCAGGGCAGCCGGGGCTCGGGGGCACCTGCAGCTCCAGGGAATGACGGCGGGCCTGGAAAAAGCCATGGGAGTGTGGGGGTGAGTCCAGAGGAAGCCATGGAGGTGTTCTGAGGGCTCTGGGAGAGCTGGGGGTGCTCACATGGAGAGGAGAGGATCCAGGGAGAGCTCAGAGCCCCTGAGGGAGACCTCCATGGAGACCTCAGAGCAGGGCCTGAGGGGGCTCCAGGAGAGCTGCAGAGGGACTGGGGACAAGGCCTGCAGGGACAGGAGCCAGGGAATGGCTTCAGAGTAGGATTTGATGGGATCTTGGCAATGAGGAATTGCTCCCTGGCAGGGTGGGCAGGGGCTGGGATGGAATTCCCAGAGCAGCTGGGGCTGCCCCTGGATCCCTGGGCCATCCCAGTCTCCAACCCAACCCTTCTGTCAGTTTAAATCTGTCCCTGCCTGCCCACATTAAATCCACCCTCAGAGAGCCGTGAGCGTCGCCCAGGCTCGGCCAAGGTGCCAATTCCAGCTGGAAGGAAAGGTGAGGGCAGCACTGAGGGAAGCCCATCCCAGGAATGAGTCCAGGAGTTCATCTGCAGTCAGGGAAGAGAATCTGTGCTGCTCTGAGGCAGCTCTGACCTGCTGAGATTCAGGGCTCAGCCTTTCCCCTCCCCATCCTGGAGAACTCCAAGCTCTTATTTCCCACCTCATGGAGAACTTGCACCTGCAGCAGGTGGGGTTTTATTTTACCAGCAGAAAATATTATTATTTATTTTACTTCAGCGCTGCAGGGATGGGAGATGAAACCCCTGGGATTGAAGAGTCCAGCTGGAAAATCCTTCCCAAAGGCTCTGTGAGGCTGGAATGAGTTGCCCTGTGCCATTTGGAGTTATCAGGGCTATCTTGATTTGCAGCTGGCTGGGTCAGACCTGCTAAACCTGGAAACTTGTTCAGAGACAAGCAGGAGGAAACTGATAAAAATAGAAGATAGGAGCAATCAGAAGCCAGCAGAACATTCTTTACAGCTGATAACTGCTCTTATCTCGTGTAATATTTCTCTGGCATCCTGTTTCAGTTTTACACGTTGTTATCACTGCCCCAAACTCGGTCCCCGGTGTCCTGATCCAGCTGGAGCCCTCAGCTGGGCACGTGGAAGCTCCAGGGAGCTTTTCTCAAGGAATGGCTGCAGGGAGCAGCACAAACCCGGCTGGGGAGCTGTGGGAGCCAGCGGGAATGCGGCAGGAGCCATCCGGAGGGACCTGCACCAGCAGCTCCAGAAGGGCCCCTGGGAATCTGCTGAGCTCCAACAAGGCCAAGGGCTGCACTTGGGACAATCCCAGGATCGGCCCAGGCTGGGATGAGCAGATGGAGCAGCCCTAGGAGAGCTGGAGCTGCCCCAGCCCAGAGCCCCCAGCTCGGATCAGGAGAGGGGTTGGGATTGTGTCCCTGTGCCCCCACAGGTGAGAGCCCACCTGCAGAGCTGCCCCAGCCCTGTCCCAGCACAGGGAGGAGCTGGAGCTGCTGCAGAGAGCCCAGAGGAGGCTCCAGGATGAGCAGAGGGATGGAGCAGCTCTGCTGGCAGGAAAGGCTGGCACAGCTGGGATTGTTCAGCTGCACAGGAGAAGCTTTGGGCTGAGCTCAGGGTGGCCTTGCAGGGCCTGAAGGAGCCCCAGGAAACCTGGAGAGAGACAATTTCCAGGGGATGCAGGGACAGGACACAGGGAGTGGCTGCCAGTGCCAGAGGGCAGGGCTGGATGGGATCTGGGCAATGAGGAATTGTTCCCTGGCAGGGTGGGCAGGGGCTGGGATGGAATTCCCAGAGCAGCTGGGGCTGCCCCTGGATCCCTGGCAGTGCCCAAGGCCAGGCTGGACACTGGGGCTGGAGCAGCCTGGCACAGGGGAAGGTGTCCCTGCCATGGTTTGTGCTGGGATGGGATGATCTTTAAAGTCCCTTCCAACCCTGGGGATCAGGGATTGATCCCAAGCTGTTCTCCAGGGATTGCTCCTTTGGCACAGCCCCAGCAGCTCTGTCTCTTCTGTCTCCCACCATTTCCATGCTCATCCTCCTCCAGGTTTCCCTGCAAGCTCCAGCCCTGGCCTGCAGCCCTCTCCTCAGCAGGAGATCTCCTATCAGGATCTCTCCCATTGTTCCCAACAATGGATCCTGAGCTCCATTTCGTTTTTCCTCCTGACCTGCAGCTCCACTGGCAGCAGGGATTTCTCAGGGCAGCATGGCTCCAGCAGCTGCTGTGCACCTGAACCTCCAGCCTCTGCTCTGCATCCAGGCACTTTCCAGCACTTTTTGTCCTGGCAGGGTTTCCTCAAGGCTTTATTTTCTGTTCCCACCCAACGGTGCCAAAGGGAGCTGAGAAAAAGTTGCAAACAAGAATGTCACACTGACTCTGCAGGCAGATCCTGCCCATTCCACCTCTGGAACTCCCCCCAGCAGCCCCATTCCCAGGGACTCGGGGCTGGGTCAGATCCTGAGCGATAAACCATCAAACCCTGCCCATAATTTTATTTTTTTTCACTTTAATATGCAAAAGTTGTGCTGCAGGAATAGGAAAACCAGCACGGACATCACTCAGCAACCCTCTGGGATTTACCCAGGGTGGGGCTGGCACCCAAAATCTCTGATCTCCTTCCATTTCTGGATTTCCCTCAAAAAAATGGAGATCTCTTCACCACCAGCCCAGCTGTTTTTCCATCCAAATCCTGACCTGGAGAAAGGGACTGTGACAGAATAAAAGGCATTTTGAATAGCAGCAAGAAGCTGAGAAGCAGCCTGGTTCATGCCAGAGCTCCAGGATCGTTTGGATACCACTCCCAGGGGTGCCCAGGATGGGATTGTTGGGGGGTCTGGGCAGGGCCAGAGCTTGGATTCAATCCCTGGGATCCCTTCCAGCCCAGGATATTCCATGATTTGATCCTGATCCCAACTCCAGAGGTGCTGCACAGCTCAGTGCACAACAGAGACAATAGAAACAGATTCTTTATTTAATAAAAATCATTTAATCCAACCTCTGCACTTTCAACAGCCTCTCCTGGATTTTTCCATGTGCGTTTTGCTCCTCATTTCCGCTCCCAGGAGTCACTGAAATGGAGAAATCACCAGGAACTCTGAAGGATCCTTCTTTTCTCCACTCTGGGAAGGTTTCCTCTGCCCTCTTGAATTTCCTTCAGTGGGAACCAACACAGGCAGAGCATTCCCTGCTCCAGCTTCTCCTCTTCATTTATCCACTGGCATTTTTTGGAGATTTACAGAGAATTAAATTGCCTGCGAGGTTTTCAAAAGGGAGAAAAGTCTCAACCTGCTGTGTTTATCAGATGGGTTTGTGGGTTTATTCCATACATTTAATAGGTTTCTTCCATTAAATTCCCCATTCCAGGAGGAGGAGGAGGATGATGAGGCTGCACCTCCTGCAGGGACCACACCAGTGTGTCCCAGTTGCTCACCAGCTGCATCTGGGGAAACCCAATAAATCCCAGGGCAGGTGGCTCAGATGAACCCATTCCACCTGGAAATCTTCAGGAGAGGGGCAGGAGGAACCCAGGAATTCCAGAGTCAGGGATAACGGGACAGCCCACCCCAGGCCTGGCCCAGTGGTACCCAGATCTCTTCCCAGACCCCAAATATCCCTGCTCTGCTGGCACCTCCTGATTCCATTTCTGGGCCAGTCTGGGCAGTTCCCATCCAGTTTTTGTGCTTTGGAGGAGGAGGAAGAGGAGAAATGCTGGTGAGGGGTCATCCCTCATCATCCCTGCCTAGGGAATGGCTCATTCCTGCAGCAAACACCTCCCAAAATATCACCCTGGATCCCAACCCTGAGCATTTAGGAATGCTCCATGGGTGGGGTGGGATGAGATGGCCTTTAAGGTCCCCTCCAGCTCACACATTCTGGGATTCTGTGGCGATTCTGGGAGCTCCAGGTGGGTTTGAAGGAGCTCGTCCCAGCAGAAGGCACGCCCTGAAGGGCCACCACAGCTGGGGTGACAGGGCAGAGCTTTTCCCACCCTGTGCCCTCCTCCTGCCCTTCCTCTGATCCCTGATGGCTCCCAGCAGTGGAAAACAAGGGCTACAAAGCTCTTTGACAATTCCATGGGTATTTTCAGCTTTTATCAGCTCTTTAATGTTCAGTTTTCCTGCTCAGCTCTCGTCCTCCTGCGGGGACAGCACCTCTCCTCCTCTGCTGTCCCCAGCAGCCACCTCCTGTCCCCTGGTGTCCCCAGCAGCCACCACTGCTGGCTCAGCTGTCCCAACGTGATGTTGTCTTGGCCAAGGGCTCCTTAATGTGCAGTGGTGGAAACAGGATGTGAAGCACAGGATGGGAGTGGCAGCTGCCTCCATTCTGGCCGGGAGGTGACAGCGCTGGAGCCCAGCCCAAAACGTGAACACCAGGCCGCAGAAATGGAATTTTCATTATGGGATTTTCATCATGGGATTTTTTTTTTTTCCTGGTTGCTCCCCAGGCACAATTCAAGGGTGATAATCAGAGTTTTGCTGCCAGGGCTGAGTCAGGAGTGGCAGGAGCTGGATGTGGCTCTGAGCCAGGCCCTGTCGTGGATCCTGCACGTGACAGGGAGCAGGGATGGGGCTGGGATGGGGCTGGAATGGGGCTGAGATAGAGCTGGGATGGAGCTGGGATGGGGCTGAGATGGAGCTGAGATGGAGCTTTACATTTAATGGGTTTATTTCCCATTAAATTCCCCATTCCAGGAGGAGGATGAGGCTGCACCTCCTGCAGGGACCACACCAGTGTGTCCCAGTTGCTCACCAGTTGCATCTGGGGAAACCCAATAAATCCCATTGCAGGTGGCTCAGATGAACCCATTCCACCTGGAAATCTTCAGGAGAGGGGCAGGAGGAACCCAGGAATTCCAGTGTCAGGGACAACAGGGGACAGCCCACCCCAGGCCTGGCCCAGTGGTACCCAGATCTCTTCCCAGACCCCAAATATCCCTGCTCTGCTGGCACCTCCTGATCCCATTTCTGGGCCAGACTGGGCAGGTCCCATCCAGCTGTTCCCAGTCCCTGTGGATTTAGAAATGCCCAGCTGCCCATGGGGTCACAGCAGCATCAAAACATGGAATTTGTGGCAAAGGGAGAGTCTGAGAATGGCAGGAAAGGAGCAAAATCTGTGGAGGTCTGTCCTGAGGAGTCCTGTTCCAGTGGAGTGGAGTGGTGAGAAAGCTGAATGCATTCAGAGCCAAGCAGGCTGGAAAAATGCTGGAAAATAAAAAGAAAGAGAGAGAGAAAGGAAGAGAGAAATAAAGAGAAAGAAAGAAAGAAAGAAAGAAAGAAAGAAAGAAAGAAAGAAAGAGAAAGAAAGAAAGAAAGAAAGAAAGAAAGAAAGAAAGAAAGAAAGAAAGAAAGAAAGAAAAACTTATATAATCAGAATCCCTCACTGTACAATGTCCAATAACAGCTCTTTTCCTCTCTGGCTCATACAAACTCTTTTCTTTCACGGGATGTGCTCCTGTGCAAAAAGTTTTCCATAGCTCTCCTCTTGCTGAGGAGGAATATTGGGAATATCCAGGGCTCCTGTAGGAAAAAGCAGCACCAAGCTGTTCCCTGGAGCAGGAGCAGGCTGAGGGAGTGTTTTGTACAAATCCTGGAGGATGCAGAGGAGCTTTCCTCACACCCACACTGAGTGTGGGGAGACACGAACAGCTCACAGGGCCAGGTCTGGGAACCAAAAACCTGGGAATGGGATCCATGAGTGGCTCTGACCTGCACTGGGACCATCCACAGAATCCTGGAATGCTTTGGCCTGGAAGGGACATTAAAGATCAATTATTTCCAGCCCTCTGCCATGGGTAGGGCCATTCCAGGACGCTCCAAACCCTGGCCAAGCTGGCATCTCCTGGGAAGCCAAGATGGCTCAGCCACCACTGAGACCAGGAGAAGGACAGGACACATCCTCCCCCTGCCCAAGCAGGGTCCTGGGAAGGGATTTTCCATGCAAAATATCTCTGGGCTCTAAAAAATCTCCTCCAGCTCTTGCATCATTCTCTACAGCCTCAAAACATCCCCCTGGACGTGTCCAAGGCCAGCTTGGAGCAACCTGGGATAGGGAAAGGGGTCCCTGCCCATGGGAATGGGATGATCCTCCAGGCTTCTGCCTCCAGGATGCTTTGGATGAGGAGGAAGAGGATAAATACTGGTGAGGGGTCATCCCTCGTCATCCCAGCCTGGGGAATGGCTCATTCCTACAGCACACACCTCCCAAAATATCACTCTGGAAGTGTCCAAGGCCAGTTTGGAGCAACTTGGGATAGGGAAAGGTGTCCCTGCCCATGAGGAATGGGATGATCCTCAAGGCTTCTGCCTCCAGGATGCTTTGGAGGAGGAGGAGGAGGAGGAGGAAGAGGAGGAATGCTGGGGAAGGGTCATCCCTCATCATCCCAGCCTGGGGAATGGCTCATTCCTGCAGCAAACGCCTCCCAAAATATCACCCTGGAAGTGTCCAAGGCCAGTTTGGAGCAACCTGGGATAGGGAAAGGTGTCCCTGCCCATGAGGAATGGGATGATCCTCAAGGCTTCTGCCTTCAAGACACTTAGGAGGAGGAGAAAGAGGAGGAGGAGGAGGAAGAGGATGAATGCTGGTGAGGGATGCTGGGGAATGGCTCGTTCCTGCAGCAAACGCCTTCCAAAACATTGCCCTGGAAGTATCTAAGGCCAGCTTGGACAGGTTTTGGAGTAACCTGGGATAGGGAAAGGTGTCCCTGCCTATGGGGAATGGGATGATCCTCAAGGCTTCTGCCCCCAGGATGCTTTGGAGGAGGAGGAAGAGGATGAATGCTGGGGAAGGGTCATCCCTCATCATCCCAGCCTGGGGAATGGCTCATTCCTGCAGCAAACACCTGCCAGGGCATGACCCAGATTTTCTGGGAGGAGTTGCAGGACAAGGAGCAGGATCCAGCTGTGGCCGAGCCCTCGGGCCGCTGTCCCCTCTGTCCCCTCTGTCCCCGGTGACCACGGGCGCTGCGGGCTCCTCACGTGAGCCGTGTCACATCCCCGGTGTCGCTGTCACATCCAGACATTCCTGCGGCCCATTTCCTCCGGGCCAGCAGCCCTGGCTCAACAGGAAATGTCAGACACGATCCAGCTTGTGTGTCCCGGGGCTGGGAGCGTGGAAAACAAGCTGGGAGGAGAGTGGGGCTGGGAAATGCTCCGGGCTGGAGCTCATCCATCGCCTCATCGCAGCCTTTTGGGATTTCAAAGGGCTTTGCTCATGTCCTGCCTGTGCTTCCAGGTATCCTCGCTCCTGGGAGAGGGGACACGGAGATCAGGGCAATTCCCACCGAGCCCATCCAGGGTTTTGACGCTTTAAAATCCAATATTTGGGCAAAAATAGTTGCTAAGTTTTTTTTCTTTTTATTTAGAGATGGGGTAGCTGAGAGGTGCTTAAAAATTTTTTATTCTATTTTTAGTTTTATGAGAAGGGTGAGATAATATAGATGTTATAATTTACACTGTTACTATTTTTTAATTACAGTACACTGTAAGTGTATAGTGTAAAAACATGATATAAGTATGAGAGGCGCTTAAAAAACTTTTATTCTATTTTTAGTTTTATGAGAAGGGTGAGATAATATAGATGTTATAATTTACACTGTTACTATTTTTTAATTACAGTACACTATAAGTGTATGGTGTAAAAACACAATATAAGTAAGTTTTTTTGTTTATTGGCTTTTGTTATATTATGTTGTAAATGTTTTAAAGTTAATAATTTAAAATTCCTCTTTTTGAGTCTCACTACTATGTATCTTTCATGGTTTCATTTCTTTGAAGTATTTAGTTTTATTTGTAAGGCTATCTTTTGAAAATAGCTTTTAGTTTAATTTTTCTTTCAAAAATGTTTGTTTTATTTTGTGGTATTTCTAACTTAGCATTTCTTATCTGAACGTTTGTACACAGATGTCTATTATGTGAGTTTTTTGTTAGGCTTTCTAGAATTTTAAATTAAATTTTCTTGGAATTTTCTATAAATCTATCTCCCACAAAATAGGACTAAATCAAGCCTTGCTTGATTGGTTCCTTGCCTTGTGTGTTTAAAAAAAAAAAAAAAAAAGGAATTTCAGGAATAAGGGAACCAAATCCTCAGCTGTGCCCTGACCTGTGTCCCATAAAACTGCTGGAAACTTCCCAGTTGATCTGCCACCACTGGAAGACTGCCAGGTTTATTTCCTAGCACCTCGGTATTCCTGCTCCAAACCCACTCCCTCATTCCTCTGGAAAAGCCCAGAGCCCAGGGCTGTGGCTGGAGGAGGGGTGGGAACACCCTTGGGCAGGGGTCACTGGGGGGACACGGCTGTGCCTCCAGATTTTGCCTCCAGTTTTGTTCCTCACCAAATCCCCACTTTCTGAGCCACAGCTTCTGAAAGAGAATTAAAGCTTCAGAGCATTTTGTGAAGGATCAAATGAAGAGAAGGTGACTTCCTTACAGCTTCACTGAAATCCAGGGAAAACCGGGGAAACTTCCATGCTCCTCAGGATCATCAGCACGGAGGCTGAGGGAGATGAAGGAAAACTGAAATGGAAGGAAATCTGTGAAATCCCTGATGGGGAGACCCCTGAAAATTTCTGTGCCAGAATTGAGAGATGGACGGGACTTTTGTTCTTTTGGTTTTCAGGTTGTTGTTTATTTTTCTCTTTCCAAAAGCTCAGCATGCTGTCTGCATCTCAGAGTACAAAGAGAAAGGCACCAAAAGTCACCAGGCACGCAGGTTTAAGGTCTTTTAAAGCTATTCTGTCCAATTAACTCTTAGAACATATTTGATTTCTTTCTTTTTACCAATAACTAATTATTTATTTCTTCACACAACATCTGATTGTGGCTCTTTCTAACCAATCACCCTGTGCCTCCAACACTGCAGAAAATGGAGCAGATGAAGAACAAGAAGCAGATCAGACAATGCCCCAAATCCTCCATCTTGTCTCCCATCCACCTCCATACTAAAACCCCAAACCTCTGAGTGTTTCACCCTGTGATAAACTCTCCTACTGTCTATTTCACACACACAGCTTCCAATTAATCCCAGAGTCTTGGAAGCTTTCTCCATGGAGGAAGATTAAAAGCAGTGTTCTCCTGGGGGTCAGGACTTCTCAGGACAAGCAGAGGAATATTCCCTGTGCTCTGGCTTCCAACAGAAATTTTCCTTATTCCGCTCTCCCAGAATTCCCACCCTCCCCATGGAAATCCCACACCACCCCAGCTCCTTCACTCAGCCCTGGCAACGGCAGCTGGATGCTGCTCTGTGCTGGAACCCTGGAACTGAGAATTCCAGACTCTCTGTGCTGCCAGGCCCTGACCCCCAGGAGAACACTGCACTGACCTGAGGGCCTGGAGAAGCTTCCAAAATTCAATAATATAACTGAGGTTATGGGTGTGCAGTTTGAATAGAAGTGTGTGATATCACAGGGTGGGAAACTCGGAGTGTTATAGATACATGTTGTGATATTGGCTTTTTGCAAAAATTAAAACTGATTTTATATGTGTGGTGTTAAAATTACTTTGTTATGAATATATAATTGTAATTTCTGTTATTAATTAACCTTGGACATAGTAATGAAATAGCTATGCTTGTATTAAAATGTCTACTTAGATGAGGTAACATCTAATAAACATGAAATGAGAACAGTTGCTGCAAAGATGCTAACTATTAACACTCACCTTCTAAAGACAGTGTAGACTAAGGCCTAGAATCTGGAAGTGATAAGAACAGACTAAACTACAACCAAAAATATGCATACTCTAAAAAGGCAGACCTAAAGAGGAGCCATCCTAAACAATCCTTGAAACATGTAAACTAAGTTTGAAGTAAAAGTTTACCGTACATAAAAGTCTATAAATATACAGCAAGCTAATATAATGAAAAAAGTATTTAAGGAATATCCCCAAAAATAACAGTGTGCTCTTGGCTAAGTGCCAAAATCCACCTGGCTGTACAACATTTGCTCTATGGTCCTTATCTCCTGTTATCCTTTATTAAACTTTTTAATTTTCACAAGAGGGTGAACGTGGTTTTCACACAGAGTTTAAGGGTTTAGAATGCAGTAACAGATATAAAGCAAGATGGAGGGTTTAGGGTGGAGGCTGCTCCTTCTTCTTCACCTTCTTCTTCTCCTTCTTCTTCACCTTCTTCTCCTTGGCTTTGGGTGGTTTTGTGTCATTGGATAAAAAAGTCCCCATTGCGGGCACGGCTGGTTGGGTATTGGGTTAAAAGTGAAAATAATTGAGGTGTCATTTCTTAATTGGACAGTTTATCCTTCAAAGGCCTTGCAGAGAGAGAGACAGGGCTCCATTTTTAGTTTGTTGGAGTGAAGTGCTGCAGAGCTCAGGGTTTGTGAGACTGTGACAGAGACAAGAGCTGATAAACATCTGAGTCCCAACAAGAAATACCCTCTCACACATTGAATCCCGACCTTGGCAGAAAAAAAACCCCAAAAAATCCACAGCTCTGGAGGATATGGGAACCCTGCTGGAGGATTGGGATCCCCACTGTGCTGCCCTGCTGAGGACAAGGAGGAATCCTGCACCTTTTTCCCAGGAATGGCTGGGGAGGAGTCCACCCTCACACACTTTTCAGGTCAGCAGTTAGAGGCTGGCGCTAATCACGTGCCTTAATTAGCAATCAAGCTTCTCTCCAGGGCAGGTTGGACTCATGGATTCTGTGTCTCTCCCAGAGAATCAGGAAAATTCCCAATGAAACAAAAAATCACTCATGCCCCCACGTTGTGCAGGTGATCAAGGGCCAGCACTCCAAGGGATTGTTATCCACATTTATCCTTCTGCATTTCCACTGGACTTTCCATTGGTTTCCAAGGCAAGAGAACCATCAAATCCAGGGAAGAGTTTGAAACTCTCACTTCAGAGAGGACTGGAGCTGGGAAGGGGCTGGAAAAGTCCTGAGAGAGCTGGAAAAGAGCTCAATCTGGAAAAAAGGAGGCTCAGGGGGGACCTCACTGCTCTGCACAGCTCCTGCCAGGAGGGGCAGGGAAAGGAGGAGAGGAAATGGCCTCAAATGGCACCAGGGGAGGCTCATGTTGGAGACTGGGACAGAAAATTTCCCTGGCAGAGTGGTCAGGCCTTGGGCTGAGCTGCCCAGGGAGGTTTGGAGTCACTGGGATTGTCCCAGAGGAGTCTGGATGTGGCCTTGGGGACAGGCTTTGGGGTGATGCTGGTGGCACTGGGGTGGCACTGGGTGATCCTGGAGGTCCCTTCCCACCCTGGTGATCCTGGGATCCTGTGGAACCAGGTGGATTTTCCATGTCCACGCTCCAGCCCTGAGAAGCAGAGCTGTGGGTTTGGCTCTTGGGAATGGTTTAAACCCCTCAGCACCGCATTTTGCCCCAAAATCTGGGGTTTAGCTGCACACAGATGCCTCAGCCTGGCAGCACCGGGATCATCCAGGAATGAGGAGTTTTCTCAGGCCTCTCCTTCCCCCTGGAGCCCTCAGCCCTCCTCTCCTCCAAACAGCTCCTCCTGCTTCTGATTTTCTCCCCATTTCTGCATTTGTTAGCCAAAGGTGGAGCTCCCTCGGGAGCTGCTGAGACTTTTAAAGCTCCGTGTGCTCTCCAGAGGAGATTGGACACGGAAAAAAAAAAAAAAGGAGCTGAGTCCCACAGGCAGATTTAGGAACGTGTCTGAATTTAACTGCTGCAAATTTAACTGCAGCAGTTAAATTTACAAATTTAATATTTTTAATGGGCAAATTTAACTGCTGCTGCTGCTTCCCAAAGGCTCCTGGGAGCCAGCTCTCCCTCCTGCTTCCCAGGAAAAAGCAGCTGAGCTCTCCTCCTCCCTCAGCTGAGCTGCTGGCACCAAGGAACTCAGGCCAGGAGCTGTCTGTGCTCCAAATATATATATATATGAATAGATATATTTATATATAAATCCGGGATGTTGCAAGGGCTGCCCGGTGGTTTGTGTTGCTCCTGGAGGGGATTTGGCAGGCAAGGGGTGGGACTGAGCTGGAAAAACGCCCCTGCCCGGCTGGCAGAACAGGCTGGAAGGGCTTGGGGCAGGAGATGGGAGCTCAGATAGCGAGCTTGCCTCATCCAGCATCCTCCTTCCTATTCCTGGCTACTTTCTTTGCCTGGCCTTTCTCCAGGAGGTGAAGCAGGGCTGGAGGAGAGCCCTGAGCAGGGACAGGGGCAGTTCCTGGGGGTCTGGGCAGGGAAGGGAGGGGGATTCAGTGGTCCTGAGGGCTCCTTCCCAGCTCTGGGAGCTCCTGAGAGCTGGATTCAAGGATCCTGAGGGCTCCTTCCCAGCTCTGGGAACTCCTGAGAGCTGGATTCAAGGATCCTGAGGGCTCCTTCCCAGCTCTGGGAACTCCTGAGAGCTGGATTCAAGGATCCTGAGGGCTCCTTCCCAGCTCTGGGAACTCCTGAGAGCTGGATTCGAGGATCCTATGGGCTCTTTCCCAGCTTTGGGAATTCCTGGGAGTGGGATTCAGTGATCCTAATGGCTCTTTCCCAGCTCTGGGAATTCCTGGGGGTCTGGGCAGGGAAGGGAGGGGGATTCAGTGGTCCTGAGCGCTCCTTCCCAGCTCTGGGAACTCCTGAGAGCTGGATTCAAGGATCCTGATGGCTCCTTCTCAGCTCTGGGAACTCCTGAGAGCTGGATTCGAGGATCCTATGGGCTCTTTCCCAGCTCTGGGAATTCCTGGGGGTCTGGGCAGGGAAGGGAGGGGGATTCAGTGATCCTGATGGCTCCTTCCTAACTCAGGATATCCCTGGGAGCTGGATTCACGGATCCTGATGGCTCCATCCCAGCTCTGGGAATTCCTGGGAGTGAGATTCAGTGATCCTGATGGCTTCTTCCCAACTCAGGGAATTCCTGGGTGTTGGATTCAATTATTTTGATGGCTCCATCCCAGCTCTGGGAATTCCTGGGAGTGGGATTCAAGGATCCTGATGGCTCCATCCCAGCTCAGGGAATTCCTGGGAGTGGGATTCAGTGATCCTGATGGCTCTTTCCCAGCTGTGGGAATTCCTGGGAGTGGGATTCAGTGATCCTGATGTCTCTTTCCCAGCCCAGGCTGTTCCACAATTCTGAGATCCCTCTGGTGCATCCAAACACAGCGAGGGAGCACCAGGACACTTCTGACAGCCCCTGAGTCTAAAACCACCCAAAAAATTTGGGGGATTTATGGCCAACAACCCAATCCCCCACCATCCCCTCTCTTTCCAACAACAAACACCCTCCCAGAACAACTTTCCTGCCTCAGTTTCCCCACTGCTGACAGCCCTGAGTCCTCCCCGGTGCCACCTTCCCGCTGTGCCTGGTCAAGGGACACCTTTGGTCCCTTTTTGTCCCTTTTTGTCCCTTTTGGTCCCTTTTCCCGGAGCAGGAGCCTCCCAGGTCGGGTATCCTGCCCCCGCCTGCCCGGCCACTCCCTGCTGTGATTATCCAGGCCACTCCTCCCCTCTGCTCCTTAAATAGTTAAACCCGGGAGCAGCCGGAGGGACACAGGGACAGAGGGACAGAGCCAGCGCCGCAGGTGAGGGAGCAGCGGGCAGGTAAAACAGCTCGGGCACGGCATTGCAATCTCCTTGCTAATGACATGTGAGCGCTGCTTTAATTATTCATTCCGGTTTGACATAGGTTTGGATGCGTTTATTGGAGGTTTGTTTTTTTTTTTTGGTTTTTTGTTTTTGTTTTGTTTTGTTTTCCCCCGTGAAAATCAGCTGGGTTTAACTGTTTTGTTGTTGGGAATGGTTTTTAAAAATTAGTTAAATATGGCATTAGATATACAGAGGCATTAGGTGTGTGTAAATTTTATATATCCTCCCCTCTGCTCCTTAAATAGTTAAACCCGGGAGCAGCCGGAGGGACACAGGGACACAGGGACAGAGCCAGCGCCGCAGGTGAGGGAGCAGCGGGCAGGTAAAACAGCTCGGGCACGGCATTGCAATCTCCTTGCTAATGACATGTGAGCGCTGCTTTAATTATTCATTCCGGTTTGACATTTGTTTGGATGCGTTTATTGGAGGTTTTTTTTTTTTTGGTTTTTTGTTTTTGTTTTTGTTTTGGTTTGGTTTTTTTCCCCCCTGAAAATCAGCTGGGTTTAACTGTTTTGTTGTTGGGAATGGTTTTTAAAAATTAGTTAAATATGGCATTAGATATACAGAGGCATTAGGTGTGTGTAAATTTTATATATATATATATATATATTCTTCACTTCATTACAACAGTCCTCACATTAAAGCATTATCAAATGGCAACACAAAATCTATTAAAAAGAGCAAAATAGTAGGCACCAGCTGTAAGAGACCTGCAGCACATCTGAAGACACTCCACTCCCAACCATGAAGCCGAGACTCCAGCAGGAGGGGACAGGACTGAGACCTGATGGCAGTGCCCCACAGGAAGCACCCACAGAACCAGGCAGGTTAACACATGCCAAAACACAAATGTCTGACAGGTGAGCCAGACCTGCTCCAGATACACAGTGGGGGAGCTTTTAGACCAAGATTAATGACAACCTACAGCTAGTCTGTCCTTCTGCCAGTCCGGGTCAGCAGCTGCAGGTGGGACAAGAGCTCACTCCTCACTGCCCCAAAGGAACGTCCATACACAAGTTTTACATCTGATTCAGATGTTTTTCTTTTTTAACATAAATATTTATATAATATGTGTATACATATATGTGTGTGTATATATCCCATGTAAATATATTTCTATCTCTCTATATATATATAATATGTATATGCATATATATGTGTGTATATATATATCCCATATATATCTCTCTCTTTTAGGTTCTTTTCATACATATATATATATACATATATATATGTGTGTATATATATATATGTAATATAACAGAGACTTGTAGCTGTTTTTGTATTTTAATGCATTTGTCTGTGTAGGGAGAGGAGAAATTTTAATGTATTTCAATATTTAAAATTTTAAAATAATTTTTAGCATATTTTAATGTGTTTGTGTAGGGAGAGGAGAAATTTTAATGTATTTTCATATTTAAAATTTTACAATAATTTTAAATGTATTTCAATGTGTTTGTCGGTGTAGGGAGAGGAGAAATTTATGCAAACCCCCATGCGTGCATGGATTTTATTTCTTTTTGTCTAATTCCGAGGCAGGAGATGGTGATCAGAGAATGGGCTGGGCTGGAAGGGAAATTCAGCCTGCTCCAGGGACAACTTCCACTGTGCAGGCTGCTCCCTGGGGCACTCCAGGGCTCCCAGCTTCCCTGGGAATTCCATCCCGGGCAGGATTTGTCCCTGCTCTCTGGGAATTCCATGCCGGGCAAGGTTTGTCCCTGCTCTCCGGGAATTCCATCCCGGGCAGGATTTGTCCCTGCTCTCTGGGAATTCCATCCCGGGCAGGGTTTGTCCCTGCTCTCTGGGAATTCCATCCCGGGCAGGATTTGTCCCTGCTCTCTGGGAATTCCATCCCGGGCAGGGTTTGTTCCCTGCTCTCTGGGAATTCCATCCCGGGCAGGATTTGTCCCTGCTCTCTGGGAATTCCATCCCGGGCAGGGTTTGTCCCTGCTCTCCGCAGCCCCAGCTGTGTTTGTGTGCCACTCCTCTGCACTCACACACACAAAAAGGTCCCAGCAATCCTCAGGCTGTGCAAAAGAGGGAGGAAGGGGCTGAGCCCAGTCTTGGAAAGAAAGAAAAAAAATAAATAAATCTGATTTCTGATGGGTTCAATGAATCCAGCCTGGACTGGTGGGACACCCCGGTGTCTTCATGGTGTTCTAAAAATCACCCAGACCCTTCCTTTGGCACGGGGGCTCAGAGATGGTCCTGGACACTTCTCCCAGCCTGATTCCTGTGGTTCCAAGCCCTTCCAGCACTGTCTGTGAGTTACACATGGACAAATAACTCAATTTATTTATACAAGTCCTTCCTGGACTCCAACCTGGAGTTGCCCAAGAGCAGCCACCAATCCTTCCTTACTTGTCTTTAAAGGCAGATTCTACCCTAATTAAAAAAATAAATAAATAAATTTAGTATTATTTGTATATTATTTATATATTTTAAAATGAATATATTATTTATATTATTTATTTATTTTTAATGTATATTGAGATTTTTTTTAAATATATTGAGATTTTAAAAAATATAATGAGGGTTTTTTTATACTGGGATTTTTTTAATACTGGGATTTTTTTAGATACTGATTTTTTTAATATACAGATTTTTTAAAATATGGAATTTAAAATATTTTTAATATATTGACTTGTTTTTTATATTGACTTGTTTTTTTTTTTAAATACTGAGATTTAAAGTGCCTGTCCAACATCTCACTGAGCAGAAGACACTGTTTCCCTTGCAAAGCAAAGTCTGAGCACCTGAAAAATCAGAACTCTGGGCTTTGTATTCAATTTTAAATCCCCAAAAATTCCTACATACGCCTTGTTCCAGGACCAGTCCCACCCCAGTGGTGGCAGGAGTTGGGGAACCCTTAGAATTCCAGAAGGTTTGGGTTGGAAGGAACCTTCAGGATCATCCCAGTGGCACCCCTGGCATGGGCACGGCCAACTCCCCCCGTGCCAGGTCCCAGGCAGGGTGGGCAGTGCCCATAAAAACCACCCAAAGCTCAGTCTCAGCTTCAGATGGCAGCAAATAAACAGAATTTTGGGGATGGGGTGGCTTGGGGGTGGGCGGGAATTCCATCCCGGGCAGGGTTTGTCCCTGCTCTCCGCAGCCCCAGCTGTGTTTGTGTGCCACTCCTCTGCACTCACACACACAAAAAGGTCCCAGCAATCCTCAGGCTGTGCAAAAGAGGGAGGAAGGGGCTGAGCCCAGTCTTGGAAAGAAAGAAAATAAATAAATAAATCTGATTTCTGATGGGTTCAATGAATCCAGCCTGGACTGGTGGGACACCCCGGTGTCTTCATGGTGTTCTAAAAATCACCCAGACCCTTCCTTTGGCACGGGGGCTCAGAGATGGTCCTGGACACTTCTCCCAGCCTGATTCCTGTGGTTCCAAGCCCTTCCAGCACTGTCTGTGAGTTACACATGGACAAATAACTCAATTTATTTATACAAGTCCTTCCTGGACTCCAACCTGGAGTTGCCCAAGAGCAGCCACCAATCCTTCCTTACTTGTCTTTAAAGGCAGATTCTACCCTAATTAAAAAATAAATAAATAAATTTAGTTTTATTTGTATATTATTTATATATTTTAAAATGAATATATTATTTATATTATTTATTTATTTTTAATATATATTATTTATTTGTTTCAAAAGAAATATGCTATTTCCATTAATTATTTATTTTTAATGTATATTGAGATTTTTTTTAAATATATTGAGATTTTAAAAAATATAATGAGGGTTTTTTTATACTGGGATTTTTTTAATACTGGGATTTTTTTAGATACTGATTTTTTTAATATACAGATTTTTTAAAATATGGAATTTAAAATATTTTTAATATATTGACTTGTTTTTTATATTGACTTGTTTTTTTTTTTAAATACTGAGATTTAAAGTGCCTGTCCAACATCTCACTGAGCAGAAGACACTGTTTCCCTTGCAAAGCAAAGTCTGAGCACCTGAAAAATCAGAACTCTGGGCTTTGTATTCAATTTTAAATCCCCAAAAATTCCTACATACGCCTTGTTCCAGGACCAGTCCCACCCCAGTGGTGGTAGGAGTTGGGGAACCCTTAGAATTCCAGAAGGTTTGGGTTGGAAGGAACCTTCAGGATCATCCCAGTGGCACCCCTGGCATGGGCACGGCCAACTCCCCCCGTGCCAGGTCCCAGGCAGGGTGGGCAGTGCCCATAAAAACCACCCAAAGCTCAGTCCCAGCTTCAGATGGCAGCAAATAAACAGAATTTTGGGCATGGGGTGGCTTGGGGGTGGGCAGAGCGAGGGGTTGGTGGTGGTTTTTTTGAGGTAGGATTGCAGGGAGTTTGGAATTCCAGCAGGAGGAGGAAGGAGTGAGGATTTATCCCTGAATTTTGGTCTCTGTGCCCCTCATGGCACTGCCCATAAATCCCACGGAGCAGAACGGTCTGGAGGGGCAGGGCAAGGAGAGCTGGGCTCGGGGAACAACTGGGAAAATTTATCAGGAGAACAATGGATTTTCAGTCAGTTTTTGCAGCCTAAAACCTTCACCTGGGGTTGAGCCAAGGAATAAATCCCTTTTATTGTGCTGAGCCGGGCAAGTTTCACTCCTGAGCAGAGCTGGGATCATGGATTGAGTCCCTGGGGAGAGAACATCGCCAGGAGCATGGTGGGGACAGGACAGGGGAATGGCTCCCAGTGCCAGAGGGCAGGACTGGGGGGGATCTTGGGAATTAGGCAGGGTGGGGAGGTCCTGGAATGAGATCCCGGAAGGAAATTCCCAAAAAGCTGTGGCTGCCCCTGGATCCCTGGCAGTGCCCAAGGCCAGCTTGGAGCAGCCTGGCACAGTGGAAGGTGTCCCTGCCACGGCAGGGGGTGGAACAAAATTATCTTGAAGGTCCCTTTCAAATTATTGATGAATTTTAAGAAGCCAGATTGGGCTGGGGCAGAGGGAAGAGTTTTATAATCCATGAGTTTTACAATCCATGAGTTTTATAATCCATGGGCGCTTTATCGGGAACTTGGAAGGGATTTTGCCATTCTGTTTTCCTGCAGAGGCAAAAAAAAATCCCGTTCAGCTCAAAGCCACACCTGATCCCACACCCCCAGAGCTGCTGGAATTGCCTGGATTCCCTGGAACATCCCCAGCTGCGGGTGCTGTGGCTGTAAATCTCCCCAATCCTGGATGGCACCGACGCAGCCGCGTTTATTGCGCGTTAGGAGATTCCAGGCGGAGCACTCAGAGCCCAGGAGGATAAACACAGACACTAGCAGCATTAGGAAAATTAATCCACAAACACCAGAGGTTTGTGTCCAAAGAGGAGACAAAGGAGTCCTTTTTGGCTTTATTTGAATAAAGGGAGAGGCCATGGGGCATTCCCCTGGGATGTCTCTCAAGTTTTTGGAGGATGCAGCCGCCTTTTTATCCCAATTTCCCACATTTCCTTCTCTCCTTCCTCATTCCTGAGGTCCTTGAGAGGTAAAAAATTCCTGATACACCTGATACCAAAGATTCCCCTCTAATATATAACCCTCTCTTTTAATTTTTCATTCTTACGGAATTTAGAGGTTTTTCTTCCCCATTGTTTCTTTCATCTTTCAATGTCTAATTTAATTTCTCAGCAAACCTAAAGTTCATTAAAAGCAGATCTCTTTTTCCATTCATCAGTCAGGGGAATCCTTCCTGTTGTTTCTTTTAAATCCCAGTGCTGGTTTTATCTCCCAGCGGACCCACAGCTTGTTAGTAAAGACAAATCCACTATTCCTCTCATATATATAAATGTATATATACACACATATATATGTGTATATATACATATATATTTAATATATAAATATATCATATATCTAAAATATAAATAGATATATTTATATTTACAAACTATATTACATATATATCTATATAAATATATATAATATCTATATAAATATGTCTATACATATATATGTGTGTGTATATATATATCCCATATACATATATCTGTCTCTCTCTTTAGTCTCCTTATTTTTTCAGATTTTTTTAAAATTCTCTACTTCACATTAATATTAAGTTTTAAATGTGAATGCACTGTTTTGAACCCAATTTTGAAAACCCACTTTAAATACATATATATGTGTGTATATATATATTCCATATACATATATGTGTCTCTCTCTCTGTAGTCTCTTTATTTTTTCAGATTTTTTAAAAAATTCTCTTATTCACATTAATATTAAGTTTTAAATTTCAAGTTTTTAAACCCACTTTTGAAAACCCACTTTAAAAACTTTTAAACTCACTTCTTAAATAGGTTCTTGTAGGAAATTTAGGGCAGAGCCAACCCCTCAGGTGTTGTGAAGCACCTGAGCTCTGGCTGCAAGAGGTGAGCTTGTTCCCTCATTTTTAAAGACCCTTGAGGAGCAGAACACGATAAAAACCAAGGAAAACTGAGACAAGGAATTGTGGAATAGGGACAAGGAATTGTGGAATAGGTCTCTCTGTAGGGAGAGACCTTAAATCTCATCCCATCCCAGCCCTGCCATGGCAGGGACACCTTCCCCTGTGCCAGGCTGCTCCAGCCCCAGTGTCCAGCCTGGCCTTGGGCACTGCCAGGGATCCAGGGGCAGCCCCAGCTGCTCTGGGCACCCTGTGCCAGGGTCTCAGCACCAGGAGAGGGAATGACTTGAAATTAGCCAAAATTGCATATTTGGGATGAAACTCTTGGATTTGATTTACAGCCCTCATGGGCAGATTGGCACAAAGCTTTTCTAATATTGTCACATTCTTCTCAAAGGAGGCATTTCAGAGAGCTAAAAATGATCCATGGATTTCTGTCAAAATGAGGAAATTGTTGCTGCCAAAAGCTTATTTTTGGGTGTGGGATTGGGAGATGGAGCAAAAATTTTTTTTTCATCTTTAGATTTTTCAGAATGGCAGTATTTTGTGGTTTGCTTGGGGGCAATGGTTTGCCCAGAGCAGCTGGGGCTGCCCCTGGATCCCTGGCAGTGCCCAAGGCCAGGCTGGACACTGGGGCTGGAGCAGCCTGGCACAGGGGAAGGTGTCCCTGCCATGGCAGGGTGGCACTGGATGGGATTTAAGGTCCTTCCCAACCCAAACCATTCCTTGATTCTGTGACAATCCCAGTATAGATTTCCTCTCCTCTTGGAGAGGTTACTGTTCATCCCATTTCCATTGAGGTTATCCCTGGAACTGGCAGGGTTATTCCCAAATTCTGGCTCTGCTGCTGCATCACCAGCAGAACAGAAGCAGCCTGGGGGAATTGTGTGTGCCCTGCCCGTTTTCCAGGCAGACAGCACAACTTTGCATTCCCTGAATTCCTGCCCCAACTTGCCACTGGCTTCCTCCGTGGAGCTCTGCCTGTCAGATGTGCAGCTGGAGGATGGAATCCTGGAATATCCTGAGTGGGAATAAACCCACAGGGATCCCCCAGTGCCACCCCTGCCCTGCCCAGACCCCCCCAAGCCCAGCCTGGGCATCCCTGGCAGCGCTGGCCAAAGGCTCCTGGAGCTCTGGCAGCCTCGGGGCCGTGCCCATTCCCTGGGCAGCCTGGGCAGTGCCAGCAGCCTCTGGGCAAGAACCTTTCCCTAAAATCCACCCTAAATCCCTTCTGGCCCAGCCCCAGCCAGGATCTTGTCCCCCTCCCAGGGAACAGAGACTGGAGCTGCAGCTCAGGTGAGCTCAGGCTCCTCCAGCTGAATCCCAAGTGCAGGAATCCCCAGAGCAGAGGACAGGGAGTGCTATGAAGGCCCTGGGCTCAGCTAACCCGTTCTTATTTGCTTTTTTTTTTTGGTTTTTTTTTGTTCAGATTTGGCCTCTGGAGCGGAAGCTGCCATGGCTTTGAGCAACCACACCAACAGCAGCTCGGTGCTGCCCAATTTGCTCCACATGGAGCAAAAGAAGTCCCTGCGGTTCAACAACTACAGCAACCCCGCCCTGGAGCTGCAGGAGGAGATCATGGCCTCCTTCTACATCCTCATCATCGTCGGCTTCTTTGGCTTCCTGCTCTTTGTCATGATGCTCAGCAACATCGTTTCCAGCAAGCCTGAGAACTACATGGACTACCTGTACTCGGGCAAGCTGAGCCCGCCCCGGGGCCAGCTGGAGCTGCCCCAGACCCAGAGCAAGGACACCAGGGACACCAGGGACACCAGGGACACCAGGGACACCAGGGACACCAGGGACACCTTTGTCATCATCAACAGCGCTGCCCTCCTGGAGCTGCAGCGGCACGATGGCACAAACCAGCCCGGGACCGAGGGGCTGGGCACAAACTCCGTCCTTAGGGATGTGTGAAAATGGGTTTTTTTTTTCATTTTCCTTCTGCTCAGCCTACCCAGGGATCATTTTCCTCCTTGGGGAGGTTTCCCACGTGCAGCTGTGAAGGCACTGGGGGGGAACCTGTGTTATTCCAGCTCCAGGCCTTTGGATGAAGGGCTGGAGATGAATTCCCTCTTGGCTGCTCTTCCATGGCTGTTCCTGTTGTGTTTTCATGGCTTGGCTCTCAGGAGAAGGGATCACCCTTCCTTTGCTGTTGCTTCCAACAGGGCCAGGACGTGTCCAGCTGGGACAGTGTGTCTGTGCCTGCTTCCTGGAATTCTTGATTCCCTAATTTCTTTGGGAGCTCGGAGCTGCCAGTGAGCCCTGGCTGTGACTGTGCCAGCAGGAAGAGCCTCCGTGTCCAGCCTGAAATGATGGGAAAGGGTTGAAGATCTGTGTCCACAAGGAATGAAGGACATTCCAAGGATCTGGAGGCACGTGCTGGACTTGGACTTGTTTGGTCTGCAGCAGCTTTTGGACAGTGGTCGTGCATTTCTCAGCAGCTCTTCCACACTTGGCTGCCCTAAACCAGGAAAATGAGGAGGGCCAGGACATCCCATTCCCAAGGCTTGGAGACAGGACAATGGGGAATGGCCTGAAGCTGCCAGAGGGCAGGGCTGGATGGGATCTTGGCAATGAGGAATTGTTCCCTGGCAGGGTGGGCAGGGGCTGGGATGGAATTCCCAGAGCAGCTGGGGCTGCCCCTGGATCCCTGGCAGTGCCCAAGGCCAGGCTGGACACTGGGGCTGGAGCAGCCTGGCACAGGGGGAGGTGTCCCTGCCATGGCAGGGGTGGCACGGGATGATCTTTAAGGTCCTTCCAATCCAACCCATTCCATGCTTCTGATGTCCCTCCCTGGGCAGCCTCAGGGCTGACAATTCCCAGCTGGAGCCCTTGGGGATGTGACACCACTGTGCCAATGATCCCAAAACAAAATCCCTGCTGCTTCCCCAGGGTGGTTACAGGAGCCAAGGGGGTGTTGCAGTTCTGGGGTGTTTTCTGCAGGTCCCCACGGGGCTCAGGACTGTGCCCTGCAGAGTCCTGGAATCCAGGATGGGAGATGTGGAGAGGCAAATGCTGGCAGAGGGTTCCAGCTTGCCACACTTGGTCCAAGAATTCATTGGCAAAAGCTCTGGAGTCTGCAAATCCAAATGTTTGGAGACCAGTGGGGCAGATACTGTGAGAACCTTGAGGCATTTGGTTATAGGAGTAAAAATCCTATGAAATCCTATAAAATTGTGAGTCTGAATGTTGGGGGCTCCTCTCAGCCTCCTTTATGTTCCTTTGTGTGTTTGCTCGTTGTTACTGACAGGAAAAGAATTCCCAACAATTTTATAGGGAGCATTATTTCCTAATTCTCCTTCCACAGGTTTTTCCTGTCTGGAACTTCACGTTTTGCTACTGTGATGTTTTTCTCTCCCAGATATTCCTGTATCCTTTTCTACCATGATAAATTGTTGCTATTATGGGATTTTGCCACTGTTTGGGCCAACCCAACCGCCTGGAATTGATTTATTCCATGTGGCCACATCCTTAAAGGGAGTTTTCAGAGCCTGATCTCCTCAGAACTGTTCCAAGGCTGCTACTTCCAGCTGATACCCAAGCTGAAATCCAAACCACTCTCTTGGCTTTCCAAACTTGTCCTTGGAATTCCAGAGGTTCAGCTTTCCAGCAGAGACCTCTCCTTTTTTGGACAGGTGCATATTCCCAGCCACTGGCTCCAGCAGGGGCCAATTAGGGATTGGAGTTGGTTTTGGATCCTGTTCCTTTGGCTTCCCTGAGGTGTCCACAACTCCGGCTCTCAGCAGCCACATTCCCACTGCTGCTGCTCAGCTGGAAAATGGGAGATGTTTAAAGGTTGGAACAACATTGGCAGCTTCCAGGTTTGTTCCTTCTCCCCAGTGGGGCTGTTTTCCAGAAGGGGACAGGTGGCACCATCCAAAATTGGATGCACTGAGAGGAGATTCCAGCCTGACTTCCAGCAGCTCTAAGAATTCCTGCTTTGCACACCCAGCTTCTCCATTTTTACATGCAACAGCATCAGGAAGCAGAGTTGGAGGTGTCTCATTCCATGGTGAGATCCTGGTTTCAGTGGCGCCTCATTCCATGGTGAGATCCAGGTTTTGGAAGTGCCTCATTCCATGGTGAGATCCAGGTTTTGGAGGTGCCTCATTCCATGGTGAGATCCAGGTTTTGGAGGTGCCTCATTTCATGGTGAGATCCAGGTTTTGGAGGTGTCTCATCCCTTGGTGAGATCCAGGTTTTGGAGGTGCCTCATTCTATGGTGAGATCAGAGTTTTGGAGGTGCCTCATCCCTTGGTGAGATCCTGGTTTTGGAGGTGCCTCATTCCATGGTGAGATCCAGGTTTCAGAGGTGCCTCATTCCATGGTGAGACCCAGGTTTTGGAGGTGCCTCATTCCAGGTTTCAGCTTTCACCACCCACTCCAGATTTTGGGCAGGGATTTCACCTCCTGCACCAGTGGCAGCTGCAAGGATGTGCCAGGCTGGAAGTTGAATTCCACAGGGAAGGGCAAACTGAGCTTCCAACAGCAAATTCCCTGCTGAGGGATGACAGAACTCTGACATTCCCTTGGGAATGAGCCCATTCCTGCTCACACCTTCACCAGCTCCTGCAGATGGCTGAGGTGGGTCCTTCCCTCTGCACTGGGGGCTCCACATCCCAAAAAGAGAGGGGAAAAATCAAATTCTGACCACTCAGGATCTGGTTGGTGGCTTTGTCCCCTTTCCAGCCACTCTGTCCCAGCCCCTTGGAGCCTTTTTTCCCTCCTGGCTTTTCCCTCCCTACCCCAGGGAGATGCAGCTGTGCCTGCCCTGTTCCAACCACACTGATAAAAGCTCCAACTCCTAAAGAAATCCCGATCCTACTGAGTCCAGGCAAGGAAAATTCCTATTTCCACCTGGAATGGTGGCTGGGATGAGGCAGAAGCCATGAGGGGAGTGGGATAAACTCAGCCTTGGCTGTGAATTCCTAACGCCCAACCCAAAATTCCATCAGTTTTCACAAAGTTCTCCCTGGTTTAGCAGGAAACCACCTGACTCTGTTCTGAGGAGTAGAAGGCTTTTAATTTAATTATTGTCTTAATTTATTTTCTACATTTCCCACCTTTTTCTGTTTCCATCCTAAGGCCATCTTTGACTCAGGCAAGCTTTTCTCTCTTGGTTCCAGCAGAGCTAAAATTACCCACTTTTGGAAAGTATTTTTGACACCAGAAATGCAACTTTGGTGTGGGACTGCAGCTCATGCTCAGGAATTCATCAGCCAGAGGGAAGGAAAAGTGATTATTTAAATTTGGGATGGTGTTGGTTAGAAAAAGAATCCTAATCTTCGTCACTTTGTGTAAGACTGGGAGAGAACCAAACTCCCTGTGGAGAGATGGTTTTGGAAAAAAAAAAAAAAAAAGAAAGAAACCCACAAAACATTTAATTTAGATAAAAATAAAATATTAAATTTCAAACTTAATTTTAGCTGTAATATAATACAGCAGTTAAAAAACACCCTACTGTCACTGTGTATTTCATTATGTTCTGAATTTCATGATGTTTTTAGTTGGCATTTTAAAATAAATGTGAAAATGTGTGTAAAATAAATGTTTTTGTGATGAATTTTAGTTCAAATCTCATATGTGGACTGGGAAGGTAATGACATAATGACCCCTGAAGTGGGTAATTGGGATGTAAGTGATAATTGCCACCCTAATTAGCAGGGACTTTGTGCAGGGGTAGGTGGTAAATTTGGTGGTTAGGGTGGTTTATGTCTCTGCTATGGGGCTGGGACAGAGGAGAATCCCCTGCTCAGTGACACTGGGATTGCCAGGTCACAGAATCAGGAATTCCTGAGTGGGAATAAATCCACATGCATTCCAGTCTGTCTCAAAGTCTGGGAAATTTTCTCCATGAATGAGGGGCAAAGTCAGAGCTCCCCTGGGAGCAATTCCCCTCACAGGAGGCACAACTTCTGCCCTGGTGTGACAACTCAAGTTTTAGCTTTTCTGTTTTTCAGACTCTGTGCTGCTTTAGTGTGTGGGTCTGGGTTCATATTATGGGATGGTGAGCTCTGTGCACAGAGCAGGGACACAAAACAATTCCTGCTCCAGCTGGGCACCAAGGACAAATGATCCAAATCTCAGCCCAGGAGCACAAACCCCGTGGGCTGCAGAGAGAAAAACAAGCAGGATGGGAGTGCAGGGGCTGAGCTGGAATTGGACACTGAACTGCAATGTGCACATGGAGCAGAGCTGATCCCAGGGAGAGACCCCGGGAGCGCTCGTGCATTTTGGGGCCATTTGGGTTCATCTTGGGTGCAGCCCTGGCTGGGCTCTTGTGCTGCCCAAGGTGCATCCATGGAGGAGATCCTTTGGATAAATCCCTGCTTTATTCTTTAGCTCTGCCCAGCCTCTGCTCTGGCTCAGCCTGCACAAGGCATCAGCAGGGACTGAGCTGGAGCAGAGCCCCGAGAGGGGCTGGAGTCTCTTCCCTAGGATATTCCAGGATATTCACAGCTCCATGCCCTGGGCTCTGGGATGATGCTGGAGCTGGGAGGTGGCACCAGCTGTCCCAACCTGACGCATCCTATGATTCTGTGAAACACCACCTTCATATTAGGGAACAGAGAATATGATTTGCACTTCCAGTGGGTGCCAATGGTCCCAAAAGAATTAGGGGATAATTCCCTCCAGGCTTTTCTTCTCACACTTTACATAGTTCTTTAATAGTGAGGTCCATGAATGACTTCTTTAAGGGACCTCAGGCCATCAGCAGGTCTTTAAATGTGCTTTTTGCAATATCAGTAATTCCAGCAGGATTATCAGGTTCTGCTCCTGGTATCCTTTATTGAGGATAAAAGCACATATTAAAAGAACACTAATAAAAGAAAGTATTTGAAATCCAAATGTTTCATTTCGGGGTACCCCCCATGACCAGGTGCATCTGTGCTCTGCTTGGACCAGGGACAGATAATTTACACAAAAATGGGCCAAAAATCCAATTTCACCACCCTTGTGACAAATTCCTGATATGGGAGCTATGAGACCAGGCCTTGGGTGTAAATTCCCCAAATTTCAACAAAGAGAGGGCTGGAAAATGAACTCCATGGATCAAGGCTGTCTTTGACTCCAAGGGGGAATCTGCTCCTGAGCAGGGAATTGAATAAGGCTGAAGAATTCCAAGTGACTCTCCCACTGCAGACACATTCAAATCTGGTGAAAATGGGAAATTCCAATTTTCCCCCTCAAAGCTGGTGCCAGCTCAGTGCTTCCCAACACCGAGCATTTCACTTTCAGCAGTCTGCAAGGAACTTCTCAGGGACAGGTGGGAGAAATCTTCCTGAAAGGGAAGTTCCCAGCAATTACTGCTTGGTTCAGGCTTTAAGGCATGAATTCAGGATAAAATCTGGCACCTCATCATGGCATATTTTCCTTCCCCATGCCATTAGTTAGTGAAATTCAGTGATTTCCCATGCTGAGTGATGCAAAGTGGTATTTTTAAACAGTTTTTCCAAGTTTATTGAACATTTTCTTCCTTTTTCTTTTGGAAGTGGCTCCCAATTTACATTGTGGTGCTCCTTACTGTGTTTCTTATGTATTTCTGAGAGAATCAAGACCATAAAAACAAAAAAGAGAGAAGACATGATTCACTAAAGAGACAAACCTGTGCTGTGATTCCCCTGTGCGTGGAAATCATTGAAATGGGAAATTTTGTGGCAGAGAGAGATCTAAACCAAGGGAGTCTCATCTACCTTCAGAGGAATCCACAGATTTAATTCTCCAGAGTTGAGATGTGAATGGGAAAAGAAAAATAACCTGCTTTTCTCAGCTTCAGACTCCTCAGCAAAAACATCTGTTTGTTTCTGACCATCAGGGAAGCAGCAGGGAAAGGGAAATGGAGGAAAGAGGAACAGGAACAGCTGATCTGCTGCAGTGAGGGCTGTGTCCAGAGGGATCCTGACAGGCTGCCCCAAAATATCCACATCTGCTAAAAACCTGTCTAAACGTCCCAATAACTCCATGGCTGAAGGTCAGAGACCACATCAGGGTGCACTGTCCTTAATTCCTGTGGAATTAAGAGAGGGACACCTGGGATGCTTCTTTGTGGATAAAGGAAAATCCCAGAGTCAAAGAATCCCAGAATCACCAAGAGACTTCCATGGTCATCCAGCATCACCCCAAAGCCTGTCCCCAGGGCCACATCCAGACTCCTCTGGGACAATCCCAGTGACTCCAAACCTCCCTGGGCAGCTCAGCCCAAGGCCTGACCACTCTGCCAGGGAAATTTTCTGTGCCAGTCTCCAGCCTGAGCCTCCCCTGGTGCCATTTGAGGCCATTTCCTCTCCTCCTTTCCCTGCCTCTCCTGTCAGGAGCTGTGCAGAGCAGTGAGGTCCCCCCTGAGCCTCCTTTTCTCCAGGCTGAGCCCTTTCCCAGCTCCCTCAGCTGCTCCTCCCAGGCCGTGCTGATGGACTGGGAGTGCTGTGAAATCAGAATGAGGAAAGGAATAGTTGTGGTGCCTCTGTCCCCCGGGGAAAGGCAGGGACTGCACAGCCCTGGGCTTCTCTTGAGCCACAGCTCTGCTCACCCCGTGGCCCAGTGGCTGCTGCCCTGCCCTGCTGACCCCTCTGGGGACAAGGAGCAGCTCCAGCCGGAGCAGCACAAATCCCAGCCCTGCATTGTTGTGTCTGGGCTCACAGGAAGGAGAACAAGCCCAGACCTGCTGGGATCAGAGTCCTGGCCCTGCTCCCTCGCTGGGCTTTGCTTCCAGGGCTCAGCAGCTGCAGGTTCTGGTGCTGTTCCCAGCCTTGTTCCATGGAAAGGTGTGTCCTGCCCTCCCTGACAGAGCAGAGCCCATGGCACCAGGAATGGGACCAGAGGGTCAAGGAATCATGGAGTGCTTTGGCTTGGAAGGATATTAAACCCATCTTGTTCCATCCCACTGTCCCAGGCTGCTCCAAGCCCCAATGTCCAACCTGGGCACTGCCAGGGATCCATGCCACAACTTTTTGGAAATTCCATCCCAGCCCCTGCTCACCCTGCCAGGGAACAATTCCTCATTGCCCAGATCCCATCCAGCCCTGCTCTCTGGCACTGGCAGCCATTCCCTGGCTCCTGTCCCTGCAGGCCTTGTCCCCAGTCCCTCTGCAGCTCTCCTGGAGCCCCCTCAGGCCCTGGGAAAGCTCTAAAATCTCCCCAGAACCTTCTCTCCTCCAGGCTGGACAACTCCAATCCCCTGCTTCCCATCCATTTAGGACCAGGAAATATCCCAAGGAAGCAATTTGTGCCACAGGAATTGTCCTCCCTGGTTTGGATTCCTTGGGAAGGCAAGAGGGAAGCCCCCATGAAGGATTTAAAGTAAACAAGCATTAGGAAAGAGGAAGTTTTCTGCCAGATTCCCAGAAAATAAAGGGAAAAATAGAACAATCTCCTTTTCCTGGGAAAGCTGTGTCAAATCCCTTCCCATTTCCCTCTGGGAGGTTGAGGCCTGGCAAAACCTTTCTCCCCAATCCATTTTAACGTCATGGAAACCTGTGGGCAGGAAAAAGAGCTGAGTCTGAAATCCAAAGAACTTTGGGATGTTACAGAAATCCCTCCAAGAGGAGTCCTTGCCTTTCCTCCAGTCCCCCTTTGCTGCTGTGTAGGATAATTACAGCCCATGTTTTCCACAAAACCGTGTAACCCTTCGTGGGGAAGGAAAATATTGTGGCTGATGCAGCTGTGACTCAACTGGTAATTTGGGATGACGAGCAATTCCTTGAACATCTGACTCAAGTTAATGGGAGGATGTTACCCAACAGCAGCACCTTAGTCAAGAGCCCTTGAAATAACATCTCAGCTCCTCAGCAGGGCTTGAAATCCCCAGTATTTTATTGGGATTGCCAGCAGGAGCTCTTGGAGGGAGGCTCAGGGCACTTGAACATTGCAGGAGAGCAAAGCCAAGCTCTGGTCCCACTCAGGAATCTCTGTGTGTGTGTGTGGAGATTTCCTCTAAAATGTGGGAAAAAATAATTAAAGGATCTTTGCAAGAGGCAGAGGCAGATGCAAATATTGGGGAGAAGCTGTCACAGATGTCCCTCTGCTCAAGCTGGAATGCAAATCACTTGAATTTCCATCATGTCTCATTAACTAATGACTCCTGGGGCTTTTACAAGCCTCATCTTCATGGGAAAAAAAGCCCCACAAACATTTATTTTTCCTCCAGCTCTTGGAGCAGGTCTGTAATGGATCACCCCATTACCCAACACATGGGAACATTTTAAATGGGAACATTTCCCCCCATTTTCAAGTCCTCACTCCTGACAGCTTTCTGCAACCCGGGGCCAAAAGCACTTGGGGACGTAATTTAGGGGTGGTTATGGTGGGACTGGAGGATCCTGAAGGTCTCTCCCAAGCTGGATGGTTTGGGATTTTGGGATAAAAGCTTTTCTGGGTGAGCAAGCAAAGTGGAGCCCACTGAGAAGTGGGAGAAGGGTGGCCAGGAATGGAGAGCCAGGAGACATCACTCAAAGCTCATGCTCTGTCCCTAGGAACTTCCTCCTTGGAATTTCTTCCTGCAGGGCCCAGGTGGGAGAGGAGGAGGCATGGGAGGGAGAGGGAACACCCTAATGATGGTCTGTGTGAGAAAAGCAGAACAACAGAGCTGGTTCAGAGCCCAAACACAAGGCCCAGGCTCGTTTCTTTGACTCCAACTCCACTGCCGTTTGTTGGTGCTTGGCTCTGAGCCTCCCCACATCAACGAGGAGCAGCAGGCTGGGAAATGAGCCCGAGTTTAGGCCAGAGAAATGAGTCAGGGCAGATAAAAAGAGCTGGAGGACTGCAAAAGGGCCACGCTGTTGGAAGTGAGGCAAAGCCAAACAGCAGGAAGTCCAGGGAAAAAAAAAAAAAAGGATAATCAAAAAGGAGAGTCACCCATCTGTGCTCCATGGCATCAACAGGAAGCAGCCACATCCATCCTCCTCCATGTGACAGCCACATCCCAGCCTTGGGACAGACTGGAAGAGCCTTGCAGGGATGCTGGGACACGTGGACATTTCCAGCAGCTCCCTCTGGTCCAGCAGGAATGGCTGCCAGCTGGAAATCCACATGGATAAAAGCCGAATCACTCCTTTGTGCCCAAACAAACTTTCCCTCTGCAGGAGCACACAAGGAGCTCATTGCCATGGGATAACCTGTGGCAGCTGCCAGAATTCCTGATATCAGCTGGGATTGTCCCAAAGTGCTCCACACGTGAGCCAGGCAAGGTCCAGCTGAGCCCAGACACGCTGGAATTGCTCCAGCAGCCAAGACAAAGCAGCTTCAAAGCCAAAGCCAAGCTGGGCAGGGACTTGGGTTGTGCCACCTCCCAGTCCTCGGCCACTCACAGCCAAAAAAAAGGTCCTTGGATCAAATCCAGGGGGAAAACATCAACTCAGGTTGTGGAAATTTTACCTGAGCTGTCCCCACACACTCCTGGGTGGGACACTGGGCTGTTTTCCATGTGGAGCTGCAGCGTAAGAGCCAAAGCTCTTAGAGACAGCCCAAACCATGGGGAAAGGTCACACAAGGAGCACCTGAGGGTGCTTAGAATGTGCAGCTGGAGGAGCCTGAGGGAGACCCTGAGGGGCTGCAGCTCCAACCTCTGCTCCTGGCACGGGGACAGCACCCAGGGAGCAGCTGGGGCTGGGCCAGGGCAGCTCCAGCAGGAATTAAGGGCAGGGCACCCTGATGTGGTCTCTGACCTTCAGCCATGGAGTTATTGGGACGTTTAGACAGGTTTTTAGCAGATGTGGATATTTTGGGGCAGCCTGTCAGGATCCCTCTGGACACAGCCCTCACTGCAGCAGATCAGCTGTTCCTGTGATCCTGGGGGAAAAGATGGGCTCCAACAAACCCAAAGGGTCACAACAGCTGATCCAACATTAAACAAAGCCTCAGGATCTCTCAGGAAACCAAAATACCCCAAGGGCTGACCCCCTCAGCAGTCACAGACCCCAAAAGATGCAAGAACTGTTCCATAAGAAAGCAGCAATTCCAAAGAGTTTCCCCAGTTAAAAAGAAAACCCAGCCTGGGCAGGGCAAGGCATCCAAAGTGCAGAGTGTGTTTATTGCAGATGATGCAGGGAAACAATGGAATGTTGGGAGAAAAAGGGACCAAGTGCACTGAAAACCCCTCTGAAGGGAAATGTCTGGGGGAGATCATCATTAATAACAATCTTCTGCTTTGACCTTCAGGGGGACACTGGGACTGGGATGATTCAGGGAATCTTTGGTTTCAGGAACAGCTGGTAGAAGACAGGGGTTGAGGAGGGATAAATTTCACATTATTGGCAGTTACTCCTGAACTTGGGAACTTCCAGGCTCCTTTCTGATCCCTGTGGGTTTGTTCCCACCCAGGAATTCCATGGTTCAGTCCCACCAAGGTCAGCACTGCTGGATGCTCACCAAGCTCCAGCAGAGTGAAGATTTAAGCCATGTTCACATCTCAGATGTGATTTGGGATAAATCCATGATGGTGGCACTGGATGATCCTGGAGGGCTCTTCCCACCTTGATGATTCTGGGATAAACCAAGCACTCCAAGGCCCTCTATCCTTGCTGCCTCCTCTCCCTCAGAGATGAAACTGAACTGAATTCTCTTTTCCTCTTTTAAATGTATTTTTTAATTATGTGTCCAAGGAACACCTGGACGTGGCACTGAGTGCTCTGGGCTGGGGACAAGGTGGCCATGGGGCACAGCTGGCACTGCCTGGGCTGGGAGGGCTTTGCCAGCACCAGGGATTTGGGAATTCTGGGATTCTTTCAGAATTCCAGGCCCCCAGCTGGTCTCTGAAGGAGAAACAGCAGCAAAGCTGAGCTCCTGTCTCCCCCCAGTGTCAGCAGATTTTTCCTGCTCGAGCTGTGACACAAGGGACTCCCAAAGGTGAAATCACCTGGAAGCTGAGAGAGCACAGCTCAAATTCCCCATGGAACAGCAGGGACAGCCATGGCTCAGTTTGGGAAGGGACAGGACTGGAACAGGACAGGGACAGCCATGGCTCAGTTTGGGAAGGGACAGGACTGCACAAAACCTTCTCTTATCCTGGAAATTATTGGATGTCCCCCATGCCAAGCTCTGATGCTACACTGAAATTTAGGAATGGCCTCAAGCAGGAGGAAGGCAGGGATGGATGGGATGGATATTGGGAGAAAATTCCTGGCTGAGAGGGTGGGGAGAGGCTGGGATGGAATTCCCAGAGCAGCTGGGGCTGCCCCTGGATCCCTGGCAGTGCCCAAGGCCAGGCTGGACACTGGGGCTGGAGCAGCCTGGCACAGGGGAAGGTGTCCCTGCCATGCCAGGGGTGGCACTGGCTGATCCTTAAAATCCCTTCCACTCCAAACCACTCTGGGATTCTAAAAATAGATAAATAGATATTGTGATTTCTGCTCACAGAGCAGTAGTTGAAAAGCTCAAAAAAAATTCCTCAGCACTATTATTATTTTTTTTCCTAGAAAAATCTACTCTGGACAGCCTAAAAACTCCAGATTTGGGCTAATATCCAAAACCAACCAGTGAGTGCACAGAGCTGAGCCACTGGTGTCACCAGAGCTGACAATTCCCCGGGGAGGTTTGGGAGGGTGGCTCCAGCAGAATTCCTGTGTTCCCTCAGGGAGGTGGGCACCAGGCTGTTCTGGCACCACAGGAACTGAATTCAATCCCCCCCAGTTCACCTTGGCATGCACAGGTGAGTGCTGGGAGCAGAGGGGAACTGCTGGATTCCCTGGGATTCTGGGAATTCCTGAGCCTGGCAGCCCTGAGGAGCTGGAGCAGGGTATTTCTCTAGGATCCAGCAGGATACAGCACAGCAGGACATTTCTCTGTGCTGGGAATGGCTTTCTGCACTGCTTTTGTTCTCCAGTCTCCAAGGAGACAGCAGGAAAAGGGAGATTTGAACATCCCTGCACTTCCAGGGAGCTCCCTGAGCATCCCCTGTGCTCCCTGCTCAGGTGAGGGCTGGGCTCAGGGCTCCTCCAAGGGCTCTCCAGCCTTCCTCTTCCCTCCTCTCCCCCCTGCCCTGCAAAAATTCTGCTTCTCCTTAACTCCCAGGAGCATGCAGGAAGTGCTTTGGAATGGAAACGGGGATGTGAAGGCACCTCAGGCACTGCCACACCTGAGCCTTTATTGCTGTTTCTCTGTTGATGAACAGAGAAATAAAATCTGCTCTGGAGCCAGGCTGGGAGAGCTGGGAGTGTCCAGGAGAGGGAGAAACTCCAGGGAGAGCTCAGAGCCCCTGGCAGGGCCTGAAGGGGCTCCAGGAGAGCTGCAGAGGGACTGGGGACAAGGGATGGAGGGACAGGAGCCAGGGAATGGCTTCAGAGTAGGATTTGATGGGATCTTGGCAATGAGGAATTGCTCCCTGGCAGGGTGGGCAGGGGCTGGGATGGAATTCCCAGAGCAGCTGGGGCTGCCCCTGGATCCCTGGCAGTGCCCAAGGCCAGGCTGGACACTGGGGCTGGAGCAGCCTGGCACAGGGGAAGGTGTCCCTGCCATGGCAGGGGTGGAACAAGGTGATTTTAGGTGATTTTGGGTCTCTTCCAACCCAAACCATTCCAGGATTCCATGCCCAACTTCTCCAGGATTTGGTGCCACTGCAGAGGCAGGAACAGCTGCCCCTAGGCTGAGCAGAGAACAGGGAACCAAAGAGATTTCTCAGGATAAACCTCTTGCCATGAAACTCCTTCTGTGATCTCCATGGAGCCCAGGAAGTCCTGGATGCACCAAGTGCCTGGAGCTGCTCCTCTCCTGGCATTGTCCACGTGATTCCATGCAGGTCCCACAGCCTGACCCTTGCAGGAAGCACCTGCAAAAGCTGCACTGAGCTCTCTCCACTTCCTTCTGCCTCTCCACGAGCTTTGGAGCCTCCCAAGATACATCCAGAGCATTTTTCTCCTCCATTTTTCCCTCCAGAGTGTTTTCCTCTTCCATCCCAGCCACCTCCTTGCAGCTGATCTTTCCCAAGTGCCTCCCCTTGCAGCTCCAGTCCTTTGAGGAAGCAGCACCCACGTTTATTTTTTAAACAAAGACTTTTTTTTTTATTATTATTGCATAAATGGAGGCTCAGCTGCTTTGCTGTACATATAAAAACAGAGATAATTTAAGTGTCACTCTGAGGTTACCCATCCTTCTTTTCCAGGAAGGCTTCATCCTCCTGGGAAGGCATTCCAAGTGTCAGGAACCTGCAGGGTGGGGACAGAGCAGTGAGAAGAGCAGGCACAAGAGGGAGAGCACAGGGGCCCCAGTGCCCATGGAGCTGTTCCCAGCTCCATGGGGGAATTGCTCCCTCTGAATCCCAGAATTTAGGAAGGATAGAACCTCTGCTGGGCAGCTCTGGGGACTGGGAAGTGAATTTCTGTGGGATCAGAGAGGTTTGAACACCAAGGGTGGTGTCACCTGCTGGGCACTGAGGTTTTGGGGCACAAATCCCTGGAGCTGTGGGGTTTGCCAAACAGAATTCCCTGGGATAACACTGCACAGAACCCCAAAATCCCAGCCTGGTTTGGGTTAGAGGGATCTTAAATCTCATCCCATCCACCCCTGCCACCTCCAACCTTCCCAGGCTGCTCCAAGCCCTGCCCAACCTTTCCTTTTCCAGGGAAGGGCCCAAAATCTGCCCCAAAGCCAAGTCCTGAATCTGCTGGAAGCAGGAGACTGAAAAACCCCTTTGGTTTTGGTTTTTTTGGGGGGTTTTGTTTGGTGTTTTTTGGTTTGTTTTGGTTTTTATTTTTTGTTTTGGGTTGTTTTTTTTTGTGTGTGTAAATGGATTGGTTTGTTTTGGTTTTTATTTTTTGTTTTGGGGTTTTTTTGTGTGTGTGTGTAGATAGAAAAAAATTCGTTCCCATGGTTATTCCCAGGGCCTCATTTTTAGGCACAATTCCCAATCCTTGGGAATAAAAGGAATAAAACAGTGACAGGGTGGAAATAAAATCTAGGAAAGGTTTTTAAGTGTCTTTAGATGGGAAGGGATGACCTCAGAAAGGGAAATAAGATTTTATTTCAATAAAGAGCAACATGACATCAAACTCCCACTGAGCTTCCAAAGGGCAGGCAGGAATAGAATTCCCATTTTGCTGCAGAACAGGGAGAAGTGAAGCAAACTGCTCCAAAAATGACAAGCAAGGCAGGGAATAGAATCCAAGCAGCAGGCAGGACTCATTCTGTTCATGGATTTGCTCCAAGAACGCAGGGATTGCTTCAACTTTGGAAACAGAGGGGAGGAGCTCAGGAATTTCAGAATGAAAATCCCAAATTTAGGGAATTTTGTAACATTCATTTTGCTCTTTCAAGCAGAAAAAATGTGCATTTTTCTCAGGGAGTTCTACGTGGTGGATGTTCCATGGCAGAACCTGTCCCTTTGGGAATTCCAGGTGTGGAATTTTCCCTTTCCAGCTAAACCACCCCCAAGCTGTCAATAATTTCACTCCTCTTAGAAAGGCTGATTATTTTCTCTCTTTATTTTGTGACTTCAGGCTCAGAGCTCTGATTGCAGCATCCTGCCTGGCTGCTCCCCTGCAGTTATTCCCAATTTATCCCCCTCTTTGTGCACCAGGCACAAAAACCCAGGGAATATTGTGCTAAAACATCCTCAAACAGGACAATGGCTCATGTAACTCCCACAAAGAATGAGAGAACAAATCCCCTGAAACATCCCAAATATTCCAAGAGCTCATTTTGGGATCCAAAATCCAAATCAATCCCACCAATGCCATTGTTCAAGCCCAGGAATCCCACAAAGAATGAGAGAACAAATCCCCTGAAACATCCCAAATATTCCAAGAGCTCATTTTGGGATCCAAAATCCAAATCAATCCCACTGGGATTAGCAATGTCATTGTCCAAGCCCAGGAAGTGGGATCAGTTCCATACCTGAGGCACTCTTCACTCATCCTTCTTCTCTCCTTCTGCTTTCAGTTTCTCCTCACGTTCCCTCTTCAGTTTCTCCTCAATTTTCTTGCTCTGGTACATTTTGACTCCAGCAAAGGCCAAGCAAAGGATCAATGTTTTAGCTGCCAAAATGTACATCAGCAGTGGGAAGTTCTCCAGAGCCTGGAATGCCAAAAAATCTGTTTAGGCACTTCTGGAACTCTTGGGCAATTAAAAATGAATTTATAGGGATGTTCTGCATCTTCCATTCCAACAGTAATGCTCCTCTCTCACCATGATTTTTATTTCTGTGGGGAATTAAACCAGGCAGAGCAAGAAAGCCAAAGAAAAATCCCCTTCCCTCAAGTCCTGAACTCCTTTTGCTCATTTTGCAGCAATATTTGCACCATCTGGAGCTGAAAAAAAAGGGAAGAGCTGAGTATTTTAGGGAAATTGTGAAAGTGGAAATGCTTCTGAAGAATCCTCACAAGTGATGGATCCCTTGGCATCAGCTCTCAGATGGGATCCCCAAAAACACTCCAGGAAATCTTAATTCACAGCAATTTTGTAATGAACCTGCTCAGATATGAAAGGTGCAGATAAATACCTTTAAATTGGCAGAAAAGTGACAAATCCAAGGATTGCTGTACCAGTTTTGAATGCCTGGAATTGCACAGAGTGTTTCAATTCTATAAAAGCATGGACTTGGAGAGGAAAATCCAGTGGAAATGGGTGGTGGGCACTGAGCAGGCCCCAGGGATGGGGTGGGGTTGTGTAGGGCCAAGGCTCGGACTGGGTGATCCCTGTGGCTCCCTTCCCACCAGGATATTCCAAGGTTTTGTGGTAACTCTGTGAACTTGGAATTCACCCTGTTCCCTCAGGATATCCCAAAGCTGTCAGGACACATCAAAGCTCTGAATTTGGGCCAAGCCTTGTGTCCCTACACCAGCAGGGAGCTTGGAAAAACAGCACCAGGCTCTGCAAATCTCCTCACAATCACAGAGGCAGCAGCTCTGAGGCCACAGCTCTGCAACACCAGGGCTGGGGGGAAATGTGATTTAATGAGTTCAAATTGTTAATTACAGAGTCATGGAATTATTTGGAGTGGAAGGGATTTCAAACCTCATCCAGTTCCCCTGTGCCAGGCTGCTCCAGCCCCAGTGTCCAGCCTGGCCTTGGGCACTGCCAGGGATCCAGGGGCAGCCCCAGCTGCTCTGGGAATTCCATCCCAGCCCCTGCCCACCCTGCCAGGGAACAATTCCTCATTGCCCAGATCCCATCCAGCCCTGCCCTCTGGCACTGGCAGCCATTCCCTGGGTGCTGTCCCTGCATCCCCTGGAAATTGTCTCTCTCCAGGTTTCCTGGGGCTCCTTCAGGCCCTGCAAGGCCACCCTGAGCTCAGCCCAAAGCTTCTCCTGTGCAGCTGAACAATCCCAGCTGTGCCAGCCTTTCCTGCCAGCAGAGCTGCTCCATCCCTCTGCTCATCCTGGAGCCTCCTCTGGGCTCTCTGCAGCAGCACCTTGCAGGAGGTACCTGCTCCAACACTGTGGTGCCTGACACAATGACCCCAAAACCCCCAAAAACCCAGTGGAGAAATTGCCCTCCAGTAACAAAAGCAGCTGAGGGAAGTGTAGCCAGAGAAAAACCTGGAAAGAGGAAAGGCAGGAGCAGCAGGGCTGAGCAGAGCTCAGGTCTAACATGGGAGGCCCCAACAGCAAATCCTGGGGCAAGCACATCTGGCAAGGAAGGACAAGAGGAAATCCCCTGTCCCTGAGAGTGTGGGGGTTAAACAACCCTCCCCTGGGAAGGGAACCATCAGAACCCACCCAACACATCCTCCACGCAAAGAGCAGCCTTCCCTGCTTTGGGAACCTGCCCCAGCCTCACCTTCCAGTTAAAGGCCACCATCTCAGCTGTGGGGTGCCCCAGGACTGGGGGGGTTACACTCCTGGAGGCACAGGGCAGGGCAGGAACATCTTGGAGACATGGAAAACAAAGCAGAATGAACTCTTGCAGAAATGGAAAACAAAGCAGAATGAACTCCTGGAGAAACAGAAATTCAAAGAGAATTAGGCAAGCTGCTAATTAGCCCACCCTGCCCTGGGAGGGGCTCATCCCCAGCAATCCCCAGTGACCTCAGGGACTTTCTGGGGCTCAGGGACAGGAGCAGGACAGGGCTTTGACAGCCCAGAGCAGGTGCTGGGGCTGGAATTCCACACCCTGACAGCTGCCCCATGGAAAACATGGAAAGCACGGCTGCCTTAGGAAGCTGGAGCCGTGTGTGCTGCCCCTGCCTGCCTCTGCTGGGACTGAGGACACACAGGAGCTTCTTTGAGGATTTCCAAGCCCACCTGCTCTGTTTGGAGCCTGAACATCGAATTAATCCTCTAATTTCTCAGTCCTCTGTGGTTGATTAATTTAATTCTCCATACTAACAGTTTGTAAATACAGAGGTTAGCAAGGCAAGCGCTCCCTGGAGCCCTGAGTGGTCACCAACCATTCCAGAGCTGAATTCCTGGGATGAAAAGCCTGCAGCACACACAGCACTGCCTTGGGCTCTCTGCTTAGCTGCTGGAATCCAAATTAACCCCTGGAGGCCTTTGCTGTCCATGGAAAGGCAGGAGAGAACACTCCAGCACCGTGAAAAGCTCAGCTGAATAAATCAGCAGCACGCCATAGAGCAGCTGCTGAGCTCCCTGCAGAAATTAAATGTTCTTGCAGTTCCTGTCCTGCTCAGTTTCTGGGCAGATTTTGTAATTTCTCCAGCCAGAGCATCCTCTCCTCTCCTTTTCCCTCTCACCCTGCTGAGACCCCTCTGGAAACATTCCCACTCCTCCAGAGTGAGCAAGACCCAGCTGTACCAAAGCCCTGGGGTGGCAGCCACCACCAAATTCCTGTTCATCAGTCACTGTTCCTGTGCTGATCCTGATTGTGCAGCTCCTTCTCCTGCTGGGAAAATGTCAGGGTGGTTGTGAAAAGAGCCAGTGCTGCTACACTTCCAAGAAAAGGTATTTTCACTTCATGGAATCACAGGATGATTGGAAGGACCAATCTGGGTTGGAAGGACCTTGGAGATCATCCCATGCCACCCCTGGGAAAGGGGAGGATTTTGCCCAGAGCAGTTGTGGCTGCCCCTGGACCCCTGGCAGAGTCCAAGGCCAGGTTGGACACTGGGGCTTGGAGCAGCCTGGGATTAGTGCAAGGTGTCCCAGCCCATGGAGGCTGGATGAGCTTTGAAATCCCTTCCAATCCAAACCATTCCAGGATTCTAGGATTCCCTTCACACTTAAAAAACACCATTTATGAGCACTGAGGTTATCAGTTCAAGAGCAGAAAGCTCCAACACTGCTTTTTCAAGGCTGGGGTATCTTAAATCAACAGCTGGAATGGTGTGTTTGCCTTTCCCGAGGAGATAAGGCACAGAAAGGAGCAGGGAACACATCCACAGGCAGGCATTGTTCCCTGCCCAGGGAAATGCAGGCAAACACAGGGCCTGGGCCCCACACAAGGGCACTGCTCCCTCCCCTCACCTGCAAGGAGCTCTGGTGTGCAGCCACGTGAGGAGAGACACGAGCAGCAGGCTCTGCCATTCCCTGAGAGATGCTCCATGAGCTGGGGTAACACAGCAGCAGGCTCTGCCATTCCCTGAGAGATGCTCCATGAGCTGGGGTAACACAGCAGCAGGCTCTGCCATTCCCTGAGAGATGCTCCATGAGCTGGGGTAACACAGCAGCAGGCTCTGCCATTCCCTGAGAGATGCTCCATGAGCTGGGGTAACACAGCAGCAGGCTCTGCCATTCCCTGAGAGATGCTCCATGAGCTGGGGTAACACAGCAGCAGGCTCTGCCATTCCCTGAGAGATGCTCCATGAGCTGGGGTAACACAGCAGCAGGCTCTGCCATTCCCTGAGAGATGCTCCATGAGCTGGGGTAACACAGCAGCAGGCTCTGCCATTCCCTGAGAGATGCTCCATGAGCTGGGGTAACACAGCAGCAGGCTCTGCCATTCCCTGAGAGATGCTCCATGAGCTGGGGTAACACAGCAGCAGGCTCTGCCATTCCCTGAGAGATGCTCCATGAGCTGGGGTAACACAGCAGCAGGCTCTGCCATTCCCTGAGAGATGCTCCATGAGCTGGGGTAACACAGCAGCAGGCTCTGCCATTCCCTGAGAGATGCTCCATGAGCTGGGGTAACACAGCAGCAGGCTCTGCCATTCCCTGAGAGATGCTCCATGAGCTGGGGTAACACAGCAGCAGGCTCTGCCATTCCCTGAGAGATGCTCCATGAGCTGGGGTAACACAGCAGCAGGCTCTGCCATTCCCTGAGAGATGCTCCATGAGCTGGGGTAACACAGCAGCAGGCTCTGCCATTCCCTGAGAGATGCTCCATGAGCTGGGGTAACACAGCAGCAGGCTCTGCCATTCCCTGCCAGCTCCATGAGCTGGGATAACACAGCAGCAGGCTGCCAGGGATTCCTGGGACTGCCCTGCCAGGCACTGCCTGCTCACTGCCAGGTCCCCTCTGGAGATTTATTCCTTTCCAAATGGGAGGTGGTCATGAGCAGAGCCATGCCACAGTGCCTGCCCCAGCCCTGGCAGTGCCCCAGGCCAGGCTGGATGGGGTTTGGAGCAGCCTGGCACAGTGGAAGGTGTTCCTATGCCTATGGCACTGGATGGGCTTTAAGTTCCCTCTCATCCCAAACCATGCTGGGATTTTGGGATTCTGGGCTCTGTATGCAGCCTTGTCCCAGGGAATTCTGTCTGGTGAAGCAGATCAGGCTCCTGCAGATGGGAAAGAGGAGAGGGTCTGGCCAGATCCCACCTCAGGGATTGCTGTGAAAGCAATTCCCTGTGAACCCCAAATCCTCTGGGATCCTCTGCAGGCAGAGCAGGCTCATTCCAGAGGCTCGTGTCCCTCAGGGAGGGTGCACCACATCCCAGAGCTTGGAATTAGCCCTGATTCCAGCCCCAGGATCTCTGCCCTGCTCTGCCTTGTGCAACACAGCCCCACAGGCAGCCCCAGGCACGTGGGAGGCCTGTGGTGGAGGAGGGAATTGAATGCCAGCCTGGATTGCAGCTCCAGCCCTCCCCAGGAAGCACAGCCCAGCCCAGGCTCTCAGGGCATTGTCTGCAGAGCACGAACAGCCCCGAGGCACCACAGAACATCCACAGAACAGCCACAGCATCCAAAGCCCCTGGAGGTGTCCTGGCAGGCTGCACATCTCGCCCTGCCTGCCAAGAACTCCACCATTCCCACAAAATGGGGCTGGAGATATTCCTTTGGGGACTGCTGAACAACTCCAGCCACCAGGCCTTGGAAAGCACCGAGTTACTGAGTTATCTGAGTGCACTTAAATGTGACTTTTCTGAGCTAGAAAAGGGGTGGCACTCACCAAGGCCAGGCTGGATGGGACTCTCAGCAACGTGGAAGGTGTCCCTGCTCATGGCAGGGCTTGGAATGACATGATCTTTAAGGTCCTTTCCAACCCAAACCTGATTCTGATTCTGGATCAACTCAAGGTTCCAACTCAAGCAACATCAAAACGATTTAAAAAAACATCAAGATCTTCATACCTGCTGAAGCAGAAATTAAAAGATGAGTGATTCCTCCAGTAGCTCCTCACATACTCCAAAGTCTGGAAAACAGGAACAGAGCAGATGGGATGTTTCATTAACATTGGTTGGATTAAAATAATAATAATAAAAAAAAAAACCAAACCAGAAATGCCAGGGGCACATCAGACTCTTCCACCATGACATCACCAGGGATCACAAAGATGATCCCACAACTAGAGGCCCTCAGCTCTGGAAACAGGCTGGAGAATTGGGATTGTCCAGCCTGGAGAAGGGACAATTCCAGGGAGACCTTAGAGCCCATTCCAGTGCTAAAAAGGAGGGAGAGGGACTTTTTATATGGGCAGAGAGTACCAAGACAAGGAGCAATGGTTTTAGACTGCCAGAGGGCAGGGTTGGATGGGATCTTGAGAATTAGGGACTGTCCCCTGGCAGGGTGGGCAGGGGCTGGGATGGAATTCCCAGAGCAGCTGGGGCTGCCCCTGGATCCCAGCCCAGCTCTGTCCTGGGCTGGAAAAGAAGGGACTGGGGAACAAGGAGGGAGGGTGGAAAGCAAGAAAATCAGGGGGTGCAGAGCAAGGAAAGGGGATGGAGAGAAAGGAAGGGGGGCTGAAGAGAAAGGAAGGGGGACTGGGGAACAAGGAACGGGGATGGAGAACAACAAATGGGTGCTGGAGAGTAGGGGGAGAATAAGGAGGGGGGCCTGAAGGGAAAGGCAGGGAGTGGAGAACAAAAGTGGGAGGGCTGGAGGGGAAGGAAGGCGATGGAGAACTAGGAAAGGAGGCTGGTGAACAAGGAGGGAGCGCTGGATATCGAGTAAGGGGGCTGGAGGGAAAGGAAGAGGCTGAAGAACAACAGCGTGGGGACTGAGAGCAAGGGCGGGTGGAGAGCAAAGAGGGGCTGGAGATGGAGGAAAGCGGGGTGAGCAACACGGAAGGGACTGGAGAGAGGGAAGGGAGGATGCATGAGACGGGAGAGGGCTCGGAGAGAAAGGACGAGGCCTGGAGAGCAAGGACGGGGTGGAGAAGGGGCAGCGGCAGGCCGGGCAGGGCAGGCAGCAGGCCCGGCCCGGGAGAGCGGCCGAGCCTGCGGGAGCGGAGCGCTTGGAGCTGGCGGCGATGCCAGCCGGGGTCCGCCAGAGCCCCGCGGAGCCGTGAGGGGAAGGAAGGGAGGGAGGAAGGGAGGAAGGAAGAGCTCCGGGCCGGTCCTACCTCCGGGCGGCCATGGCAGCGGGGGCGGCGCTCCCTCACGGAGCTCCCGGCAGCGGCAGCGCCGGGCCCGGCCGGGGCCGCTCCGCCCGCTCGGCTGCGGCGCTGGGCATGGCGGGGCTCGGCTTTTCTCCCTCAAAATTAACAGTTCTGCTCTAAAGCAGCTCCCGAAAGCACCGCGGCGAGGTCCCAGAGCGCAGCTGGGGATCAGGAAAGGGATTGGGATTGTGCCCCTCAGGTGAGAGCCCACCTGCAGAGCTGCCCCAGCCCTGTCCCAGCACAGGGAGGAGCTGGAGCTGCTGCAGAGAGCCCAGAGGAGGCTCCAGGATGAGCAGAGGGATGGAGCAGCTCTGCTGGCAGGAAAGGCTGGCACAGCTGGGATTGTTCAGCTGCACAGGAGAAGCTTTGGGCTGAGCTCAGGGTGGCCTTGCAGGGCCTGAAGGAGCCCCAGGAAACCTGGAGAGAGACAATTTCCAGGGGATGCAGGGACAGCACCCAGGGAATGGCTTCCAACTGAAAAATTACAGGTTTAGATCAGATATTAGGAACAATTTCCTCCCTGGCAGGGTGGGCAGGGTCTGGGATGGAATTCCCAGAGCAGCTGGGGCTGCCCCTGGATCCCTGGCAGTGCCCAAGGCCAGGCTGGACACTGGGGCTGGAGCAGCCTGGACACCTTCCACTATCCCAGGTTGCTCCATGCCCTGTCCAGACTGGCATTAAACATTTCCAGGAATGTGGAGTCCACAGCCTCTCTGGGCAGCCTGTGTCAGGGCCTCACCACCCTCATACTAAAGAGTCCACAGCCTCTCTGGGCAGCCTGTGTCAGGGACTCACCACCCTCATACTAAATAATTTCTTCCTAACATCTGACATAAACCTGCCCTGCTGCAATTTAAGGCCATTTCCCCTTGTCCTATCAATTCATTACTATGTGAGAACTGCCTCTGCAGCTCTCCTGGAGCCCCTTCAGGCCCTGCCAGGGGCTCTGAGCTTTCCCTGGAGCTTCTCCTCTCCAGGTGAGCACCCCCAGCTCTCCCAGCCTGGCTCAGAGCAGAGGAGCTCTGTGAAACAGCTCTGGACTCTCCAGCATCTCCACCTTTTTCTGGTGTTGATCCAGGGGCAGCTCTGCAGGTGGGGTCTCACACAAGCTAAGTAGAAGAAATCCCTTCCTTCATCCTGCTGGTTTTGCACCTCCAGCACATCTGGAGTGTGATGGTATCAGCTCAAATCTCAAAACCTGTGGTGAAGACAAGCCAAAGGCTCCCAAAGAAAAGAAGCCCTTTGTCATTTATTATTTAACATGACTGAAAGTAGGAATCAGATCACTAAAAAGGAGTGGGAAGTGAGTGTGTGCAGGTATCAGGTCCTTCCTGTGATTCATTCCCTAATTGCTTCCTCAGTCAATGAGTGGAGATTGGAGATTTCACTGGACATTTTCAGGTTATTTTTAAAGTGGTTTTGAGTCACGCAGTGTGGATCTAAATTGGCACTTTTGACCAGCACTAATTCACAGTTATTCTGAGGTGGAAACATCCAGATCTGCTTGTGGATTTAAAAAATGCTCAAATAATCAAGTTATCCCTGTCATGGCTTTATTTCCCAAAGGACAGACTATCAAAGGGAAGCACAATCACAGACTTTTCTTGGACTTTGCCAAGATCCTCACGGGAACCATGACATTGATTTCCTCAGGACTCCATTATCCATTGACCTATGTGTAAATTTAACCAACACTCCCACAGCTCTTTGGAATTCCAGCGAGTTCCCTCTGTGTGACTCCATGAATCCCTCACTGCTGGTGTTCCAGAAAGTCAAGGTGACTCTGGACTTGTTTTATCCCTTGCCCCCAGGTTTTCATGGATCACACACTTGAGATCTTCTGGGTTCAGAACCTGGTTCTTGTACTTCTCCCCCCAGTCCTCCACGATGTACTGGTGATAGGGATCATTGGAGTGCTCCCTCCTCTTGGATTTCACAGTGCTCACCAGGATGGCCACGATGATGAAGGAGAACATCCCAATCATCACCATCAGGTAGAGGATAACGTAGTCAAAGTTTTCAGCAGCCACCTCAGCCTGCAGTTTATTCGCTGCTTCTGTCATGTTCCTCCTCCAGCTGTTCATGTAATTGAGGAAGGTTTCCTTGAAAATATCTTCCACTGCCCAAGTGAAGTTCTGCAGCTTGGCCATCCTTGCCAATTATGCTGCTAAAGACAAGAAAATACTCTTTTTACTCAGATGTCTGCATTAAAATTGTTGGTGTGGAGTATTTTGTCAGTGTTATGTCAATTATCTAGTAACAGCCACCTTCTGACACTTGAAGGTGCAGCTTTAGCTCAGCTGAGAATCTCCATCTCTGAGTGGTTCAGTATGTTCAGAGACCCAAGGAGGTCCTACTCAGAACCATGGAATGGTTCTGTTGGGAGAGACCTCAAATCCCACCCATTCCCACCCCTGCCATGGCAGGGACACCTTCCCCTGTGCCAGGCTGCTCCAGCCCCAGTGTCCAGCCTGGCCTTGGGCACTGCCAGGGATCCAGGGGCAGCCCCAGCTGCTCTGGGAATTCCATCCCAGCCCCTGCCCACCCTGCCAGGGAGCAATTCCTCATTGCCCAGATCCCATCCAGCCCTGCCCTCTGGCACTGGCAGCCATTCCCTGGGTGCTGTCCCTGCATGCCCTGGAAATTGTCTCTCCCCAGGTTTCCTGGGGCTCCTTCAGGCCCTGCAAGGCCACCCTGAGCTCAGCCCAAAGCTTCTCCTGTGCAGCTGAACAATGCCAGCTGTGCCAGCCTTTCCTGCCAGCAGAGCTGCTCCATCCCTCTGCTCATCCTGGAGCCCACTCAGGTCCCTTTGCTCAGTGGGACACTTTGGTGAAGGTCCCCATGGCCCTGTCACAGGGCTTGTGGCACTGTCCCTTCCCTACAGAGGGGAATCTCCAAGGGAAGAAGGATTCCTCCTGAGGAGAAGACAAAACCATGGGAGGGACATGGGGGCTGAGACTCCATCCCTGGAGTGGCCTCAGGGACCATTTGGGACAGTCCCCCAAGGGGAAGAGACACTGCCTGGTACTGCAAAGCCATGTTTGATCCCATTTATCCCAAAATTCAGACCCCAGTCCTGCTCAGACCCATGAACCAGGTGTATGTCACAGAGGAGGACAATCCCCCTCCAGCATTCCTTCCCACTCAGAGCCCATTCCCACCAGCTCTCATTCCCACCCAAAACTCACTCACACCCAAAACTCATTCCCACCAGAGCCTGTTTCCACATAGATCCCATTCCTACACAGATCCTGTTCCCACAAAGATCCCGTTCCCATCCAGATCCCATTCCCACCCTGATCCCATTCCCACCCAGATCCTATTTCCACCCAGATCCCATTCTCACACAGATCCCATTCCCACCCAGATCTGTTCCTACCCAGATCCCATTCCCACATGTATCTCATTCCCACACAGATCCCATTCTCACACAAATCCCATTCCCACACAGATCCCATTCCCACACAGATCTGTTCCTACCCAGATCCCATTCTCACACAGATCCCATTCCCACCCAGATCTAACTCCCACCAGATGCCATTCCCACCTGATCCTACTCTTACCCAATCCCATTCCCACCTGATACCATTCCCACACAGATCCTATTCCCACCAGAGCCATTCCCACCTGATCCCATTCCCTCCCAGGCTGTCCCACTTTAATGTGAACAATTCTTTCAGCTCTCCAGGCCAGCCAAGCCCTGAAACCTGTGGAAATCTTCCCCCAAAAGCCCTTTGTTCCCACTCCAATCCTCAAGAACGAGGAGCTGGCTGCATCCAAGGGGAAGAGGCAATGAATTTTCATTGCTAATAAAAAATCTGGGATGTTTTCCAATTCAAGAATTCAGGAATTCAGCCCTGTGTGCACACAAGGATGCAGGTACACGTGCACATGGATCATTCTGCAGTTATTCCCTCACACATGCTCAAATACAGGGGATAAAAGTAATTAATGAAACTAAATGAGAAAATATAAATACAAACTGCCTTTACTGTCTGTAAAACCTGCTTTTTCCTTGATTTACATCAAAAATTGCTATCATTTTTCAAGAGGAAATAGACTTGTAACAGCATCTTACCTTTGCTGTGTCCTTCCCTAAGGAGATTCAGAACACTCAGGATTTTCCAGCTCCACTGGATAATGGGATGAAACTCCCCAAAAGAGCAGGGACGTCTTTAAGGAGCCTGCACAAGGCTGGGAGCAGGTGCCTGTGAAATAAGTGCCTTGCACTGCACGCCTTATGTTTATATTAAATTAAAAGCTAAATCTAATCTCACCTGGAAAGTCAAATATTGGCTGACAGCTTGCATCAGTCATCCTGTCGGATCTGGGACTGAGCCTTTGTGCTGATTGCTGCAAGTTTAGATATTGGAAAAGAGCTTTCCTGGGGTTAAACTTGGGGTGCAGCTCCATTTTTGGTGAGCCAGAAGAGTAAAGATGAGCTTGTAAAATAATAATAATAATATTATTAAGAATTATTAGAGAAGAATTCTTGGCTGTGAGGGTGGGCAGGCCCTGGCACAGGGTGCCCAGAGCAGCTGTGGCTGCCCCTGGATTCCTGGCCGTGCCCAAGGGCAGGATGGGGTTTGGAACAACCTGGCACAGTGGAATGGGATCGTCTTTAAGGTCCCTTCCCACCTGAATCATGTCATGTTTCTATGAATAAAGCAGTAGCACCAGCAGTGATAAGAACAATCATTTCCTTTGCTGATCTGGGCACAAGAGGTGAGCACTGAGCAGTCAGGCTGCTCAACACCCAAAGTTTGAGTTTCCTTTCCTTTCCTTTCCTTTCCTTTCCTTTCCCATCTTCCTCTCCTCTCCTCTCCTCTCCTCTCCTTTCTCCTTTCCTTTCCTCCCTTTCCCTTTCCTTTCCCTCCCCTTTCCCCACTCACCTCCTTTTCCTTTTCTCCCCCAGGATCAGGTGAGCCCCACCTCCATGTCCTTCCTGCAGAATAAATCCTCGGAGATCTGCTCCGTGGGCACCTCACTCATGAGATGGAGCAGAAAAAGACAAAAACTTCCTAAAAAAATACCCCAGAAAACCAAACCAAAAGAGGGGGAAAAAGGAGAATGAATGAGTATTGGCTTTTTTTCTGGAAAACAGCAGATGCTGCCACCTCTGAGAGGCTCTGAGACACCTGAGGAGTTTCCTCAGGGAAACGAGACCACATCAGGAATATCAGCAGCTGCTCCTGCTCTGCTGGGGACATCCAGTGAGGGGGATCATGGTGGGACTAAGGTGCAAAATGCTCCCAAAACACTTGGGCTGGGACTAAAAAACCATATATTCATTTTACAGCCAGTCCTGCCTAAGAAATGTCATCTTTGAGGGATAGGAAGGCAGCGTGGAGTGACCCCAAATCCACAGCACACCCCAGAGAGAGGGAGATTTGCTCCTGGTGTGGAAAATGCTGATCCCTGAGGAAACCCTGCTGCTCCAACCTTTGTCATGGTTACTGCTCTCCTTGCTCCTGGAGATGTTCTGAGCAGAAAACCTGCCAGCACTGGGATGAGCTGCTGGCAGCATTTCCTCCTGATCCCCCACTTTTCCTGGCAGGTTCCCTTGGCTTTGCCCCCAGAGAGCTTCTGTGTGCTCTGAGGAACCCCAGAGGCACCTCCCTGTGCTGTGCACGGACATTCCCTGGCTGCTCCTAGCTGGATAATGTCACTTGGAGCTCTTTTGTCTGGCTATGGAAATGGAGACCACATCAGGGTGCACTGTCCTTAATTCCTGTGGAATTAAGAGAGGGATACCTGGGATGCTCCTTTGTGGCTAAAGAAAAATCCCAGAATGCCAGAATCACTAAGAGACTTCCATGGTCATCCAGTATCAGCCCAAACCCTGTCCCCAAGGGCCACATCCAGTCTTCTCTGAACCCTTCCAGTGACTCCATTACCTCCCTGGGCAGCTCATTCCAAGGCCTGACCACTCTGTGAGGGGAAAAATTGTTTCTAATCCCTAATCTGACCCTCCCCTGGTACAATTTGAGGCCATTTCCTCTCATCCTTTCCTTTAGTGTTGGAATCTGAAATGAAAGGAACTTTCAGAACTAAATAAAAGTAGTTATAAAAATAAAAAAGAGATTAAAATGCAATACTATAAATTTATGTGTCATAACATAATTAGGTAAATAAGCTTACACTTTAATATAAATCTGTAAGACAAAATATGTAAAGTTTAATTAAAAAACATAAATATTCTTATTAACAGTGTTTTATTAATCAATAATTCCTTTAAAAGTCTTATAACCTTCTAAACCATAACACTGTAAGCCAAATTCACCCTTCCCACCTATGTAAAAAAAAAAAAAAAAAAAAAAAAAACCACATCATCAAAACCAACTCCAAAATCCCGTGTCTAACTTATTCAAAACTCCCCACAAATAAATTATCACACTTAGGACATGACAGAGAGAACTTGCTGTGCCTTCCTGTCAGGGAGGGTTGGGGAGCAAGGAGGTCCTGCCAAGGAAAGCTCTGCTGCAGGGATGGAGAAATGGGAGGCAGGAGGAGGCTGCAGTGCCCGGCTTTGTTGCCCAGCTTTGTTGCTATGGTTTTGTGTGGTGCTGTTGCAAAAGCTTCAGGGGATAAATGAGGGTGTTGGCTGCACAGAGCCTTGAACTGGAAAAGCAAACACGGATATTTCTGGCTGGGAAGAGCAGATGTGACACCTGAAATGCTCAGGTGTGTGTGTCCCTCAGAAGGGAAGAGGTGCCCACACTGATCCCTCAGAAATATTGGGGGGTTCCCCATTCTTTCAGCTGTAATTAAAATATTGGTGCTGCAGCTGAACGGCAACAAGCTGTGAGGACCTGAGGGCAACCTCTGCTCAAAATACAATGGAAGGCAAAGAGAATGACTGACAGGTTTGGGGGTTTTTGGTTTGTTTAATTGGTTGTTTGGAGGGTTTTTTCCCCTATGGTTTAGGTTGGAAGGGATCTTGAAGAATCATCCCATTCCACCCCTGCCATGGCAGGGACACCTTCCCCTGTGCCAGGCTGCTCCAGCCCCAGTGTCCAGCCTGGCCTTGGGCACTGCCAGGGATCCAGGGGCAGCCCCAGCTGCTCTGGGAATTCCATCCCAGCCCCTGCCCACCCTGCCAGGGAGCAATTCCTCATTGCCAAGATCCCATCAAATCCTACTCTGAAGCCATTCCCTGGCTCCTGTCCCTGCAGCCCTTGTCCCCAGTCCCTCTGCAGCTCTCCTGGAGCCCCTTCAGGCCCTGCCAGGGGCTCTGAGGTATATGAGAAGTACAAATGTCACCAAGGACGGTCACACAGCAAGGTGCTGTCTGTCCCCACCTCCCCTCTGCTTCCATGGAGTGGAAAACTTGAATCCAGAGCTCCTGTGCCATCAGTGCTGGAACCAGCAGCAGTGGGTGGCGTGGAGGCCCCTCTGTCCCTCGTGTCCCTCTGTCCCTCATCCAGGCTGCGAGCTGGGCCCTCTGCTCAGATCTTTACACACTTGACAGCCACACTCTGAGTCCTGGAAATTAAAGTGGGTCCTGATCCACCACTTGTGGATCCAAATGGATTTTTTTGGCATTTGCTCAGGTGAACACATCCTGTGGAGCTGAAGCCTCACTGAAGAATCACACTGGGCCCTCACAGGAGAGACCTGGAGGGGCTGGAGCGTGTCCAGGGCAGGGAACGGAGCTGGGAAGGGGCTGGAGAATTGCTGAGGGAGCTGGGAAGGGGCTGGAGGATTCCTGAGGGAGCTGGGAAGGGGCTGGAGGATTCCTGAGGGAGCTGGGAAGGGGCTGAGCCTGGAGCACAGGAGGCTCAGGGGGCCCTTGTGGCTCTGCACAAGTCCCTGCCAGGAGGGGACAGCCGGGGGGGTCGGGCTCTGCTCCAGGGAACAGGGACAGGAGCAGAGGGAACGGCCTCAGGCTGGGCCAGGGCAGGCTCAGCTGGGCCAGCAGCAGGAATTTGCCCATGGAAAGGGTGCTCAGGCCTTGGCAGGGGCTGCCCAAAAGAAAGCCTGAATGGATTTCAAAGCCATGTAGACGTGGCTCTTTGGAACATTGTTTCAGGGTACACATGGTGGTGCTCTCTTACACCTTGGACTTCATGATCTTACAGGTGTTTTCCAACCTAAACCATTCTGTGATTGCAGGTTTTCTCCACTTCCACACGCTACTCCAGAGACAGGCACATGAGGCTGCAGATGGTACCAGAGGGCCAAAGGTTTGTGGTTTGGCCTCAAGGAGACCTGAGGTTTTATTTGGGATTGCAGTGGGAAACAGTTCCCAGAAGCTGCAGCCCGTGTGTGCAATGGTCACAGCCACCTTGTCCCACCTGCCACTTGTGACAACCAACCCCTCCTGAGCCTGGAGGTTCCAGGGGATGGAAACTGGGAGGGGCAGCCCTGCTGAATCCCCATTTTCCTGCCAAGTCCCGTCCTCCCAAAGCAGAGGGAGGCAGAGCAGCAGTTGCAGCACCAGGCTGTGGGTTTGGCAGGAGGGCAGGGCTCTGCCGAAGGCCACTGATTGCCACAGCTCCCGTGGGCAGGGACAGCTCAGTGTCTGACTGGGCTGAATTCCCACAGCAGCACTCCTGCTTTCCAGTCTCATTCCTTCTCCTTTCATCTCCTCACCACAGTGGCCTGGAAGCTGGATCCAAGTCCTGAATCTCCCGATTCACCTTATCCCACTCTCTCTTCACACTGCTAAGCTGTGGGACCTTTGTGCCACAGGACACTGGAGGTGAAACATTCCAAAACAGGTTGATTCACAGAGGGAAAATGCATCCAGAGGGTTTGAGTAAAAGGACATCATGTCCCCAGCAGAGGATTAGTGTGGGGAGGTGTGACTGACCACATGTCTGCCCCACTTGCGTGTCCTTCCTTAATCCCTCAGGTTTGTCCATCTCCTCGATGCATTTCTTCACCTAAAACCTCCCCACCCTGTCTGGGAAAGAGGAGGGAGAGGCAGGAAAGAGGAGGGTGGGGAAAGGCAAAAAAATGCATGTGGGGAACAAGCTGTGCATGGGAAGCACAGGAGAGCAAGGAAGGATGCAAAGGTCACCTGGATGCTCCTGTCAGACCTTTCCTTCTGGGGCAAAGGTGCTGGGACTTCATGGAGCTTCGGATGGGACAAAGGAATAAAAAGGGAAGGGCAGGAGAGCAGCCAGAAACTTTCTAGAACATTCTTCAGGGCTCAGAAGAGAAATCACAACCTGCTCCCCTCTCACAGTGCTTTGTGTGCCAGTGTCCCTCTTGGACTCGTGTCTGGGCCAGGAGGGACATCCTCATGTTGGTGTATTCCATGGACATTGCTGTATTCCATGGACATTGAAGAATTCCATGGATGTTGGTGTATTCTGTGGATGTTGGTGAATTCCACGAATGTGGGTGCATTCCATGATCATTGGTGTATTCCATGGATGTTGGTGTATTCCATGGACATTGATGAACTCCATATATGTTGGTGTATTCCATGGATGCTGGTGTATTCCATGGATGCTGGTGTATTCCATTGTTGTGGGTATATTCCATGGACATTGATGAACTCCATAGATGTTGGTGTATTCCATGGATGTTGGTGTATTCCATGGATGTGGGTGTATTCCATGGCCATTGATGTGTTCCATGGATGTTGGTGTATTCCATGGACATTGGTGTATTCCTTGGACATCAGTGCATTCCATGGATGTTGGTGTGTTCCACAGATGTTGGTGCATTCCATGGATGTTGGTGTGTTCCACAGATGTTGGTGTATTCCATGGACATTGGTGTATTCCTTGGACATCAGTGCATTCCATGGATGTTGGTGTGTTCCACAGATGTTGGTGCATTCCATGGATGTTGGTGTATTCCATGGATACTGGTGTGTTCCATGGACATTGGTGCATTCTGTGGATGTTGTGTGTTCCATGGATGTTGGTGTATTCCATGGATGTGGGTGTATTCCATGGCCATTGATGTGTTCCATGGATGTTGGTGTATTCCATGGATGTTGGTGTGTTCCACAGATGTTGGTGTATTCCATGGACATTGGTGTATTCCATGGACATCAGTGCATTCCATGGATGTTGGTGTGTTGCACAGATGTTGGTGCATTCCATGGATGTTGGTGTATTCCATGGATGCTGGTGTGTTCCATGGACATTGGTGCATTCTGTGGATGTTGGTGTATTCCACGTATGTTGGTGTATTCCATAGATGCTGGTGCATTCCATGAATATTGATGTATTCCCTGGACGCTGGTGTATTCCATTGACATTGGTGTATTCCACAGATGTTGGTGTATTCCATGGACATTGATGAACTCCATAGATGTTGGTGAATTCCATGGACTTTGGTGAATTCCATGGACGTTGGTGAATTCTGTGGATGTTCAGAGTGGGTTTGATGGCAGCTGTGAGGTGGATCAGGATGGAGGTGCAGGGATACCTGGGCTGGCTTTGGTTTCCAGATCAAAACCAAACTGGTTTCTGCTCTCCTGGCTCAGTGAAGCCCATGGAATTCCATGAGGAATTGGGAAGGAACGGCCCCTGGAGAGCCTGAACTGGAGCTACATTCCCATCAACACCCACTTTCATGGAGTGTGGTGTTGGTAACCCACGTGTTCATGGAATTACAGATTATTCCTGAGAAGTGGATGGAGGAGTGAAGGATCTGTTTCCATAATTCCTCAGGAAAAAAAAGTAGCCTGATCCCCATGGGCAGGAGAATTCCACTACTTCCTTAGCAGCATTCCTGTGCTTCCAGAGATCTGTTTCCATAATTCCTCAGGAAAAAAAGTGGCCTGATCCCCATGGGTAGGAGAATTCCACTACTTCCCTGACTCCTTAGAAGCATTCCTGTGCTTCCAGGCACGTTTTAAACAAGGCTGTTTAGAAGACAGAGGGATGAAGTCAAGGATTAAATCCCAGCCCTTCTTAGGTCTGAAAAAAATCCAGGACACTCCTGAGCCTTGTTCTGTTGGAAGCTTTTCCTGGTGTCCTCATCTTGTTCCCACTGCCATGGGAAGGGAACATTCCCTACACCAGGTTGCAAACCAGATGTAGGAACTCACAAATTTACGTATCTTAATCCCTTCTATTTTTAATTATTATTTTATTCTTATTTATAAGAGTTAGGGAGGAGAAATGGGTTGGAGTTCCACCTCAGCCTGAGGACAGTTGTTTTTCCATGGAGCCCTGGAAGAGCTGCCCAGCGAGGTGATGGATTCTCCCTCTCTGGAGCCATCCCAAACCCACCTGGATGTGTCCCTGTGTCACCTGCTCAGGGTGACCCTGCCTGGGCAGGGGGTTGGACTGGGTGATCTCCAGAGGACCCTTCCAACCCTGGTCATTCTGGAATTCTGGGATGGTATTACTGGTGAGGTCCAGGTTGTGTTTGTGCCACAGGCAGGAACAGGAGGAACAAATCGTGCCAGAATTCTGGGATGGGCACCTGGCCACTGGGTGCAACCTGTGCCGAGCTCAGAGTTTGGCAGAAATATCAAGTCAGGTCTAGAACTGCTGCATATTTTGGGTTTGCTGCACCCTGTAACTGACTATTAAAGGAGTGCTGGTTATTTTTCACTTGATAAGCCCAGAGAGGCTCATTCCCATTCCTGGGACTGTGATGGAGCCCTGGGATTGTGGTCCCAGTGGGTGCTGCACAGTCAGAGGGGAAGCAAAGGCCAGGTCAGGACATTTGAATGACCCCAAAAACCAGGGCACCCACCCCACATGACCTCCAGCAGTGGCATCTTCTGAGCCCAACTGTCAGAGAAAATTCCACTTCCACTGCTGTTTATTTTGGCAGAAAAATCTCAGTTTGAGTCACAACCATCCCGGGAGGTCACGGAGGCCAAAACTCATCCCGAGGCCACACAAAACCCCGAGTCTGGGGTTATGTGGGGCTTCCCACATGGTTAAAAGCAAGGAGAGCTGATCATTTCCAACCCAAGGAAGGCAAACAAGGGTGTCAGCACAGGAGTTAAGAAATCCCTGCCCACAAAACCTGGGATGTGTTGCATGAGCACAGGAACATTCCTCGTTTCTCGTTTCCTCCCCCTGCCTTGACCTTGGGCCCATTTGCGATCCCGTTGCGCAAACGGGTCTTGCAACCCAGCTCCTGCTTCCAGCAGAAAATCCTGGCCTCTGGAAGGGCAGGCAGAGGCCAGCCCTGCCCTGGCACCCAGCTTGGGCTCCAGGTGAGGGTCTGGTGGTACCCAGGAGACCTGGCACCCCTGGGAATGCTCTGGATCCTGCACTGAGCCTGCTCTGAGCCAAGCTGGCTTCCCAATATCCCCTATCCAGCACCAGCTCCCTCAGGAAGGTTCTGGGAGCCAGGAGAAGTCCTCATGCTGGTTTGCTGGGCCACACGGGATCATCTCCCTCGCTGGGAAGGCTCTCAGGGTGAGGGGATGTGGGATTTGGGAGATAATCTGCACTCCAGAACTCTGGCTGTTCCCATGGTCAGGGAGGGCATGGAGTGATAGCACCAGGGAATGGTTGTAAACTGAAGGAGGGCAGGGATGGGTGGGATTTTGGGAATGAGGAATTGTTCCCTGGCAGGGTGGGCAGGGGCTGGGATGGAATTCCCAGAGCAGCTGGGGCTGCCCCTGGATCCCTGGCAGTGCCCAAGGCCAGGTTGGACACTGGGGCTGGAGCAGCCTGGGACAGTGGAAGGTGTCCCTGCCATGGCAAAGGGGTGGGAATGGGATCATCTTCAAGATCCCTCCTAACCCAAATCATTCCATGATTCTACGAAGAGCAGCAAATCCACAGAGATTTTCAGCAGCCTCCTCCCAGCTCTCTGAAACCCACTGGAACCTTCCTGCTGCCGTTCATCTGCATTTAGGGAGGCAGGGATGGCACAATTCCTGTGTCCTGCCGGGAAGTGCCGCTCGCTTGGAGCTGGAGCCCTGCTCCGCACCGAGATCATTTCCTGAGCCGGAGCCTCCCCTGGGAGCTGGAGTGGATCCAGGAGAAGGTTATTCCGGGTAAGCTGCCTGAGGGATTTCAACAGATAATTCTGTGCATCTCTAGAACACTCCTGGCTGGAGAACAGTAATCTTTTAATTGGATTCCCTCCGGATAATTGCCCTGCTGGGGCTGCTCACGCCCAGCTCTCCAGAAACACGTCCTGGCGTCTCCATGGAAGGCTCCAGAAACAGCTCCAGGACAAAGCCAGGAAGTGTTGATTCACCTTGGAATTTCTACGATACTCTGAGTGTGATGGCCAGAAAAGCCTGGCTTATCCACTTATCCCACCAAAATAATGGAAATGCCTTTTGATCCTGTTTTTTTTTTTTTTGTTCCAGTGCCACATTTAAGAACCACGAATTGAGTATTTCTGGCGCTGCCTTTCGCTGACCTGAGGATGGAACAAAGATAAGGAATTACCATTTTCATCAAGATTCATGTTCATTCTGAAAATAAATCAGATTTTTCACAGTGTGTCTGCAGACCTTGGTGTGTGTAAATCTGGGATTGTGTGCAGCATCTGACTTAGGGGGGCGATCCTGTAGCTTGATTTTCAGGAATTTGCTGCTGTTCTAGTGGCAGAAAAAAAACAGCACAAGGTTCCTAATGAAAATTGGTGATAATAGACACCAGATTTCAGCTAAAAGTCAGGATTTGGTCCCATAAACATCCAAGAGTCTGGAGTCAAGTGGGTGTTTATTTGTTTGCTCCAGTGACCTTCAGCTTGTTGTTCCCGTGGAGCTGGAATCAGTGGATTTCACAGGACAGACTCCTGGTTTTGTATGTGTGTCTCTAGTGAGGTTATCTCAAAAAGATATTCCAAGGAAAAAGCCAGCACTCACCTCTTCAGAGCCATAATTCTGGGATTTTGTTTGCTGAGGAGACAGAGCTGACCTTTCTGACTGCAATTCCCTCAGATACAAATCCAGATGTGGATTCAAACAATGAATCCCAACTCAATCATCTGTGGAAGGTGCTGAGCTTCAGCTCTGGATGTTCCTCATGTTGATCCATTCCCATCTGAGCTGGGATTTCAGTGCTGTGCCATGAGTGCTGATCCCAAATGGAAAGGTTCCTCCAGGCAAACTGGTCCTCCTCCAGAACAACCCCAAACATCCAAATTCCAAATTGTGGGATGGTTTGGGTGGTTTGGCTGAAGACAAAGAGCCTTGAACAGGAGGGATCCCCATCTCTGGGGGTTGATTTTGCCAACCCAAACGCAGAATGATCAAATTCTGCATCACTAAAATACAAACACAGATCCCACATCTCAGGGCTCACCTGGAGTAATTTAATCCCAGAAGGGAAGTCTCAAACCTCTCATCAAACCCAGAATTTCTCTTAAAACTGATCCCTAAAACTTCATATTTTGTGCTTTATTCGGGTTCTAATTTTGCTAAATATTCCACATATTGGCGAGAATATCAGAATTAAAATGACAAGTGGTCAAGAGTGACTTGGGGAGTGATGCATCACTTGTGTCCCCACTTCTCAGGAGCCCAAACCTGTGGGGGGGAGGTTTGTTCCCATTCCTTACTCCAAAGGCTCCGTCTCAGCCCGTGCCTGGCCGAGCATGGAGCCGTTTGTTTGACCTCCAGCTCTGCCTAAACATCTTGATAAACGAGAGGGAGCCTGATTAGATGGAAAAATATCTGGGGCACTTTTGCCAGGGAAGCAGGAGAGGATTTAATCTCATCCAGAGACACATTTTTCCATAAATCAGGACAGCAGGATGTCCCTTGGTTTTTCTCTTGGAGCACCCTGGAGGATGCAGGTTCCACCTCCAGACCTCTCATCCAGAGACACATTTTTCCATAAATCAGGACAGCAGGACATCCCTTGGTTTTTCTCTGGAGGATGCAGGTTCCACCTGCAGTTGGAATCACTGCTCTTAATCCCATTTCCTATTGGGAGGGACAATTAAAGAAGAAAAATGTTTATCTTTCACTTTGGATATCATTCCAGTAAAAAAAGTCCATGTCAACAGTCCAAATGGGATCCTCCTTCTGTTTATATATATAGATTAAAAAAACTATAAACCAAAAAACTGTAAAACAAAAAACCTATAAAAAACAAACCATAAACCAAACAGGCCATGAAGAAATGGCCAAATAGAAAGACCACATAAATTACAGGCATTTTGATTATTTGGCTGGTATGATGGATACATTCCTGTCTGGAATTCTCTAAGGTGTAACCAGGTACTTTAACCTGTCCTTTGACAAGGGACAGAGAATGGAATTAGATGGGATATTGGGAAGAAATTCCTCCCTGTGAGAGTGGGCAGGGGCTGGCACAGGGTGCTCAGAGCAGCTGTGGCTGCCCCTGGATGCCTGGCAGTACCCAAGGCCAGGATTCCTGGTGACAGGACCACCATGGACTCCATAAGTTCAAAGGAAAACATGGATTTGCTGAGTCTATTCCAGGAAAGCAAAGGAAAATGTAAATCTTCATGGTGTGTCATACATATTTAAATCAGTGGGACTGAGGAACCAAAACACTTTTGGCAATTGGGGTGGTTTGTCCCATGGGATTGAAACTCCCATAATGGGCAACAGAGCTGGGGAAAGGGCTGGAGAAGGAGTCAGAGGAGAATTTCAAATCCCTGGTGCTGGCACAGCCCTCCCAGCCCAGGCAGTGCCAGCTGTGCCCCATGGCCACCTTGTCCCCAGCCCAGAGCACTCAGTGCCACCCCCAGGGGACACCTGCAGGGATGGGCACTGCAAAGCTCCCTGGGCAGCCCCTGCCAAGGCCTGAGCACCCTTTCCATGGGCAAATTCCTGCTGCTGGCCCAGCTGAGCCTGCCCTGGCCCAGCCTGAGGCCGTTCCCTCTGCTCCTGTCCCTGTTCCCTGGAGCAGAGCCCGACCCCCCCGGCTGTCCCCTCCTGGCAGGGACTTGTGCAGAGCCACAAGGGCCCCCTGAGCCTCCTTTTGAAGGAGACAGAGAATTTCCCCTGGAAGGGCAGCTGGAGCTGGAGAAGCCTGCTGGGAATGCTGCAGGATGGAGGGAGCCCCTTGCACGGGGAGAACTCCCCCAGTTCAGTCGGTGCTGCCCAAGGGACACTCTCACACCCCTGGGATTACTCCAAAGGCAATCCCAGGTCCTGATTTACACCAGCTGGGATGCCCTTGGCCTCTGCTCTGAATCCAGCTGAGTGCAGAACCGCAATCAACATTTTCCTCCATTCAAACTGCTCAGCGCTGGAATTTGGCCACCAAAACCCGATCCCTGCTGCCCCTCTGAGTTGGCACCTTGGGTTCCTCACCTGCTCCTGCTCCCTGCCTGCCCCCAGCCAAGGAAAAGCAGGATTTTGGTTTTTTCCTTTTGGTGTTTTCAAGAGCCACCACAATGTGTCCCCAAAGAGCTGTGCTTCCATCCCTCCATCCCTGCTCCTTCCAGCAGGAACGCGTCCAACTGCGAGTTCATCTGCATGGCCATAAATACACCCCCCTCCAGCGCTGCTCCAGCCACTTCCATGGGCAGAGCTGGCAGGAAAACGCTCCTGACCTTCACTTGTGCCCAATCCACCCGGCTCGGGTCTGGTGAGGCGAGGACGGAGCCGTAAAATAAAATAAAAAACCAAAACCCAACAAACCGAGCAGCAGAGAGAGCCCAACAGCGGGGAAAGGTCACGATTCAAGGTCTGCTGCTCATTATTGAGGAATAACACCAGGAGCCGGCCTCATTTGCATAATGAGTTTCGTGCTGGGCTCTGACACGTCCCAAAAGTGACACGGAGTAGGGTTAGGTTAGAAATTGAGGAGAAATTGTTCCCTGTGAGGGTGGGAAGGTGCTGGCACAGGGTGCCCAGAGCAGCTGTGGCTGCCCCTGGATCCCTGGCAGTGCTGCCTGCAGGGACATTTCATGGAGTGGAGCTGCAGGTCTGGGATACAGGGAGGTCTCTGGCCAAACTGGAGGAAAGGCAAATTGGAGGGCAAAAGGGAAAAAATGAAAGGATTCCTTCAAGATCAGAAGAGCAACCATTCGAGATGGGGAGAGAGACTGCTGCCTCAACTGGGAAGATATTTGGGAAGTCCAGGGACAGGAAAACTCTCCTGGAGGGAGCTGGGAAGGGGCTGGAGAATTGCTGAGGAGCTGGGAAGGGGCTGAGCCTGGAGCAAAGGAGGCTCAGGGGGCCCTTGTGGCTCTGCACAAGTCCCTGCCAGGAGGGGACAGCCGGGGGGGTCGGGCTCTGCTCCAGGGAACAGGGACAGGAGCAGAGGGAACGGCCTCAGGCTGGGCCAGGGCAGGCTCAGCTGGGCCAGCAGCAGGAATTTGCCCATGGAAAGGGTGCTCAGGCCTTGGCAGGGGCTGCCCAGGGAGCTTTGCAGTGCCCATCCCTGCAGGTGTCCCCTGGGGGTGGCACTGAGTGCTCTGGGCTGGGGACAAGGTGGCCATGGGGCACAGCTGGCACTGCCTGGGCTGGGAGGGCTGTGCCAGCAGCAGGAATTTGGGATTCTGTGATCTATGTGAGGGAGGCCATGGAATAAATGAGGTGTAGCCATCATGGCTGAGGTCAGAGGTACCTCCAGCAGTGACAATGAGCAGAGCTGGGGCACAGATGTCACACAGATGTCACACAGATGTCACTGCTGGGTGCTGAGCATCAGCACTGAGATCCCTCCTGGCAGAAGGCCAGCTGTGGGCTCCAGCTACCAAATCCAGTGGGATTTTTTTCTTTCAGGTCACTCCACTGCCCTACAGATCTGCCTGTTCCTGTTTTGATCACTGTCCCCACCAACCCCAGCCTGGGCATCCCTGGCAGTGCTGGCCAAAGGCTCCTGGAGCTCTGGCAGCCTCGGGGCCGTGCCCATTCCCTGGGCAGCCTGGGCAGTGCCAGCAGCCTCTGGGGAAGAACCTTTCCCTAAAATCCAACCTAAACCCCTCCTGGCCCAGCTCCAGCCTCTCTCTAGGTGCTGCTCCTGTCCCAGAGCAGAGATCAGAGCTGTCCCTCTGAGGAGCTGCAGTGGGACCTTCAGGATCACAGAGCTCCTTGACATGGGGCCAGCATGGAACTGAAGGCCCTGGGGCTGTTTCAACTGTAATATTTTTTTATTTTTGTCATTTTTGGGGAGGGGACCCCCTTTACTCCAGCCTCTGTTACCACAGAGCTGGGGAAGCAGAAGAGCAAATCCCCCTGATCCTGGAGCTGCTGCCATGAGCAGCTGGCAGAAGGATCTGAGCTGCAAGGGGAAGGAAAAAGGGAAGGAAAAGTTCAGGCCAGCATGTGATGACCCCCCCAGCTTCCTCCCAGTGCCCTGACCCTTCTCCCTGGGCACAGCAATGTGAGTGACCCTGTGAGTGAGTGACCCTGGCTGCTGCCAGCGGTTCCAGATGTGCACTGACATGGGAGCTGACTTTCAGGAATGACTCCTTGCCAGCAGCTCCTCTGTGTGAGGCCAGTGCTGATTGCTGGGCCTTGACCACAGCATTGCACTTGTCAGCCACAAAGGGTTTTGGCCACGCGAGCCTGGCTCTGCACTCGCTGACCTGCAGGACTGTCCTCACCTCTGTCCCTGCTCTCTCACCCCAAGGACATTCCCACCCTGGCCTGTCCCTGCAGAGCAGCTGGGCCCCCAGGGCAGGGTGGAATTGTATTTGTGGGGTGCCCAGACGAAGGGAGGAATGATGGATCTGACTCCATGTTCTCAGAAGCCTAATTTATTATTTATGATACTATATGATATAAAAGACTACTAAACTAAACTGTACTAAAGAATACAGAAAGGATACTTACAGAATGCTAAAAAGATAATAATGAAAACTCATGACTCTCTCCAGAGTCCTGACACAGCTTGGCACTGGTTGGCCAAAGAGTCAAAACAATTCACATGAAACCAATGAAACAATCCCCTGTGGGTAAACAATCCCCAACCACATTCCAAAGCAGCAAAACACAGGAGAAGCAAATCAGATAAAATTGTTTTCCTTTCTCTCTGAGGCTTCTCAGCTTCCCAGGAGAAAAATCCTGGGCAAAGCGATTTTCCAGAAGACATGAATGTGACAGGGTGGTGAGGACATGACCCACTTGGGCTGCTCAGATGGAGGAGACTGAGAGGAGAACAACTGCAGCTACAACTTTCATGGGAGGGGAGAAGGAGGGACAATTCCAGTCTCTGCTCCCTGGTACCTGACAGCACCCAGGGAACATCTGGAGCTGGGCCTGAAGGGATTTAGGGTGGATTTTAGGGAAAGGTTCTTCCCCAGAGGCTGCTGGCACTGCCCAGGCTGCCCAGGGAATGGGCACGGCCCCGAGGCTGCCAGAGCTCCAGGAGCCTTTGGCCAGCGCTGCCAGGGATGCCCAGGCTGGGATTATTGGTGGCTCTGGGCAGGGCAGGGGTGGCACTGGGGGATCCCTGTGGGTCCCTCCAGCTCAGGACATTCCATGATTCTGTGATCTCTCCCAGGCACTCAGAACATATTTGGCAGGAGCTCAGCATGGGGCTGAATTCCCCATGGTCATTTGTGGGGTCTCAGGGCTGATAATCTCAGTGTGGGGCGGGTGTCTGGTGCCAACAGCAGGACAGCAAACACCTGGCAGGGGTGACAGGTGGGGACTTCCAGGAGGGACAGGGATTGTGGTGATCTGAGAGGCCCAGGTACAGCCAAACCTTCTGTGAGTGACAAATTTGGGGAGCACCGTGGGGTAAAACTCCCCCAGAGAGGGGGAGATGCTCTCCCAGTTCCTGGGCAGGGGGAGCAGGGAATAATCCCTGCAGTGCCTGGCTCTGCTGAGCTCCCTGGTGGCACTGCCACAGGGGACACGTGGCAAAACCAGCCCTGGAATGTGGTGTGGGGTCACGGGAAGGTCAGGCTGGAGGTGGCCTCAGGAGCTGCCTGGTCTGGCCTCGTGCTCCAGACGAGTCCAGACTGAAGGCAAGGCTTCAGCTGGACTGAAATGCTGCTGGGATTTGTGGGAGAACTGCCACACCTATGGAATTTCTTCCAGGGACAGAGATGGGGAGCTCTGTTCCCTACCCAGGGCAGCTCCAGCTGCAGCACAGACAGACAGACAGACAGGGATCCTTGGGTTTGTTCATCCACTGCTCCTGGAATTGCTGCTGGAATGACCCACTCCACTGTGGGACTTCTCCCTATCCAGTGTCACCCATGGAGTGACAGCTTCCTGGGGAGCTACAACTTCTCAGCACTCCCACTGTTCAATCCTGGTCATTGCTGTCCATTCCTGGTGAGTTGCTAATTATTGTTCATTAATAAAGGTGACCTGGAAGTGCCTTCTCAACAGTACAAGCATGGAAGTGCTCCAGGCCAGGCTGGATGGGGCTGGAGCAGCCTGGGACAGTGGAAGGTGTCCCTGCCATGGAATGGGATGATCTTTAAGGTCCATCCCAACTCAAACCAGTCTGGGATTCCACGATTCCATAGCAGGACAATTATTTTTCCAAGCAGGCTCCATGCAGGATTCCTCAGCTGCTATTCCAGCTCCAAGCCCTGCAGACCTCAGGGAGGTGTTTTAAGCAGGAACAAGAAAAGCACAAGGAACACTCCAACACTTTTAATCCCACTCAGTTCTCCTGATTTACCTGGACAAACAACTCCCTGACACACGAACTCATGAAACACCGTTCCAACAAATGATCAGAAATTTAACTTCAGCTTTTCCAGCCCCTGGGGGATAACCCAGCTCCTGGGTTTGTGCTTACACAGGGAAAAGGGGCCAGGAATGAGTTGGGGTGACTGCTTGCTTGGGCTGTTGAACACAAATTGTCCCCTGCAGATACAGGGATGAGTCCAGCAGCTCCGGCTGTGCTGTCAAATCCCAACCCTCAGCACATCTGCCCTTCTTAGAAACGGGGTTACACAGTTTTCCCCTCAATCTGGAACAACAAAAGTGGGGTTTTTCCACTCTCCCGTAAAGTAAAAGCGACATCTTTGCTCCAACTTTCACTCACCCAAGCGAATTTCACCTCCAGGCAAACACCACCCTTGGAAAACTCCATTTCCAAAGGTGAGTGTTTTGGAAAGTCAGGAGAGTGTGAAAAATAGGGGCCAGAATGGAAACTATTCCTGCAGTGGAAGGCAAAGGATTGGATTCTCATCTTGGATTCCTTCTCCACCAGCCAAGGCTGTCACACACCAAGGGCAAACAAAGCCAACAATGAACTGACCAAAATTCAATGTTATTCCACGGAGCATAGTTGAGGTGAGGGGAGTTATGTGGGATGGAAGCCGAGGTTAAGGGAACACAAAGGAGAAGGAATTTGGGCACTTTGGGGGATGTGTAGGGAATAGTTTTCCTTCGCATCTGGTGCAAATTGGAGATTGCCAGGCACAAAATCCATGCCCTGGGCCAAGCCAGTGGTTGGGCTTAAAAACAAGGCAATTGTCTTCGAAAACTTAAATATTGTTTCTCTAGGATTTGTGGTTGTGTAGCCTCGAGATGTTCCACAGGGAGTGCTGGGAGTGCCAGGGTGAGGTGAAATGACCCTGCTGAGGCCAGGCTGGAAGGTTGCAGAGAAAGGCTCCAGGAGCTCTGAGCTGGGGTGCCTGAGGAGTCTCATGGAGGTGGCAATTCCTACCAAAAAGGTGTTGGTTGAGGAGGAGCGAGTTTTTCCCATCCCACCTTTCTGGCCTCTCCCCTTGTTCCCTGGCTGCTTGATTTTGGTTTTTTTTAAACAGCACTCTGATTTCTTAGTTTGTCCTCTGCTGAGGAGGACAGGGAGGCTGCAGAAAGGCAGAGATCCCCAGGCAGTGGCAAAAGTGCTGCTTCATCCCAGAATCCCCAAATCCCTGGGGTTGGAACAGATTTGCAAGGTCATGGAGTGCCAGCTGTGCCCCATGCCCACCTTGTCCCCAACCCAGAGCACTCAGTGCCACCCCCAGGGGACACCTGCAGGGATGGGCACTGCAAAGCTCCCTGGGCAGCCCCTGCCAAGGCCTGAGCACCCTTTCCATGGGCAAATTCCTGCTGCTGGCCCAGCTGAGCCTGCCCTGGCCCAGCCTGAGGCCGTTCCCTCTGCTCCTGTCCCTGTTCCCTGGAGCAGAGCCCGAACCCCCCGGCTGTCCCCTCCTGGCAGGGACTTGTGCAGAGCCACAAGGGCCCCCTGAGCCTCCTTTGCTCCAGGCTCAGCCCCTTCCCAGCTCCTCAGGGATTCTCCAGCCCCTTCCCAGCTCCCTCAGTCCCTCCTGGGGCTCCAGCCCCTTCCCAGCTGGTCTTCTCCCAGCCACAGAGTTCCAGCTGTGCTGGTGATGAACAAAGGTAGAGAAAATCCTGGGAGCCATGAACACATTTTTTATTTACCTTGTGGAAATCTCAGCTGCACTGGAGCCAAAATTCCCAATTTTCCTCCTCCTTTCTCACCATTTTTTTACACTTCCACAGCCAGCCCAATCATGATTTAAAATAATCTGATTTCCAAGACGTGGCCGTGGCTGTGGAAGTTCATTGCTGCACTTGGGATCATCTTGATTTACCCTGACGTGATTTTAAATTCTTTTTGTGCTCTATAAATGGGTTTTCATTAAATCCCCCATAATATTCCTTTAACCCCCGGTCAATGTTTGGCTTCCAGTGCCTATATTTAAATATGATTAGAGGACCTCTGCCTCCTGATGAAGCAATTCCATATAAAGCAAACTTACTGTAATTTAATTTCTCTTTTGAACTGGAGGCAGAGTATGAATCCACATTTATTTCATGGAACTGAGGGGGTGGGAATGGGATTTGATTACGAGAATAAATATAAGATCATATGATTGAAAAATTAATAGCTTCCCTTATCCGACTTTAATCTGTTTAAATAACTTTAGGAACAGCTCAAGGCCTGGAATATTTGACTATTCAAGAGTAAAGCAGCCAACCAGCTCAGCAGAGTTTTCCCTGGCACATCCTTGATTGACTTTCTCCATGAAAACTGAATATTTAGGGTTTCAAACAATACCTAGATGCAGCATTTTTTACATGTTTTGACCACCTGAGAGTTTATTGGGATTTTTTTTTTCCTGTTAAAAAAAAATCTTGTGGCTGTTTCAGTGGAATGTTTGTTGTTGAGTGAGGTCAGGCTCGAGGGTTAAGTCATGTTTGATATCCTGGATAAATCCACACTGGGAATTGGACAATGCCATGACCAAATCCCAGCAAATGGATCACAACAGGTCAGCTCCATTCGGTGAGGAAAAGTTTTACCAGGGAAGTTTAAAGGATGTAACTCTACGACATCCAGTGAAAAATTTAAATCACATTTCCCCAAAAAAAGTAATTTGTGCAAAACCTTTGTGCTCCCTGGAAAAGGGAAGGAACTCTCCAATATTATCAGTACAACCATGGAATTGTAGAATTCCACAATGGTTTGGAGTGGAAGGGATTTTAAGGATCACCCCATCCCACCCCTGCCATGGCAGGGACACCTTCCCCTGTGCCAGGCTGCTCCAGCCCCAGTGTCCAGCCTGGCCTTGGGCACTGCCAGGGATCCAGGGGCAGCCCTAGCTGCTCTGGGAATTCCATCCCAGCCCCTGCCCACCCTGCCAGGGAACAATTCCTCATTGCCCAGATCCCATCCAGCCCTGCCCTCTGGCACTGGCAGCCATCCCCCTTTCTCCTGTCAGTATTTGCAGGATAAAACCTCCCTCTGCCTCCTTTTTATAACCCCCTAAAGGCACTGGAAGGCCTCAAGGAGTTCCCCTGGAGCCTCCTCTCCTCCAGAACATGAAAAACCAAATCCACAACCTGAGGACAGCCTTGGGAAAGAATCCCTGCTCAAGGAGCTGGAGATATCCTTTTTGGCTGGCAGCTCCTTTTTGGCATTACTCCATTATTCCATCCACATTATTCCATCCCTTCCCAGAAGGAGGCATGGGGCAGAAATTCTGCCAGGAGTGGGGAGAGTCCAACAACTGCAGCTCGTGGAACTGCCATGGAATTTCCTGCTTTGTTTGTACCAATCTTTAATTTATGGAGAAAGTCCAGCAGGTCTGTGAGAGCTGAGGAAGGAAAACCACCTTGGAAATCTCTCTTTACTGGGAGTTGAATCCCAACCGAATGGATTTTTTCATGGCATGGAGCATCCAGTGGTTCATCCATGGGAAGAGAGGAAGGACACAGGACCCAGCTCAGCCCTCCTGCATTCCTGGCACTCTGGGATTTCCCAGTTGGGCTGGAGGCTGTGGCCAGAGTTCACCAGCTCAGACAAACCTGTCCTACCCGGATTTGTCCAAACTGTCTCCCAATGGATTGAAACCTTTGGCCTCCTCCCTATGTTGGGATCAAGGCTTTCACAACTTAATTACACCTGGAATTAAAGAGATCTTCAATTGGTCTGTGTTAAAACCTCTGCCTGATACTTTGATTAGAATTTCTTCTTTTATTATCAGGTTTATTACCCTGCTCCTCATTCCTCAGGACTTTCTGGATCTATATTCCCATTCACATCTTTTCCAGTCTATTAATCCCTTCTACATTTCTCCTCTGCCTTATTTCCCTCCCTTCTCTTTTCTTCTGGTTGCACATAATGGGTTTGAACAGAGGCAAAATCCATTTTTATTTTGTTTAGTTCTCTAATCATTGCTCCCTGGATTTTTCCCTTTTCCACCAGCACTGAACACTGAGCTGCCTTTTCAGGGAATTACCCAGCAACTCCCAGACCAAGTCCCCAAATAGCAGCAGCTCAGTCAGAATCCCAGAATCCTGGAATGGTTTGGGTTGGAGGGACCTTAATGAACATCCAGTGCCACCTCTGCCATGGCAGGGACACCTTCCACTGTCCCAGGCTGCTCCAAGCCCCATCCAAGCTGGCCTTGATCATTCCCTGGATCCCTGGCAGTGCCCAAGGCCAGGCTGGACACTGGGGCTGGAGCAGCCTGGCACAGGGGAAGGTGTCCCTGCCATGGCAGGGGTGGCACTGGAGGAGCTTTAATGTCCCTTCCACCCCAAACCATTCCATGATTCAGTTCCTCAGCTTGTCCCCTGTACAGAGCTCCTTCTCCATGGGAATTTCTGATTGATCCAAATGCAAAACCCTGACACAATCAAGGTCAGTTGTTGCAAAGCCCCTCTGCCCCCTTTTTCAGATATTTATTTGTACTCAGGTCCCTCCTCTTTCCTCTGGAATTGTAACTGTGACAGCACAAGGATTTCTGTCCCTGCAGCCACATTCCCAATCACACAGGCTCTGACTTTACACTTCTGGACAATTGATGTGCAATCCCTCTCTCTTTCCCTGGCTTCTCCTCAAATGAACAGCCAGACATTCACTCAAGCCCTGCACTTCTGTTCTGATCTAGATGCAAGGAGCTCCTTTTTTTGGGAATAATGGAAAAGCTTTCCAAGCTCTTGCCACGAAGAAATAGTTCCCCCCTACCTGTTGGCCAAACAGCTGCTGCAGCTGCATTCCTGCTCTTTTCCTTTTGCTCCCTATTCTCCTGGAGGATTGCTGGCTGTTGCTGACATTTGTATTGTGCCTGGGTTTATTAATTCATCAAATGCCAAGGATCTGGTTCCTCATTCTGCTGGAGCAGCTGGTTCCCATCAGCTGCTGTTACAATTGGCTTGAAAAACCTCCCAGGAGGAGCCCAGTAACTCAGATTTGTCAGATCTGCAGTAATTCGTGCAAGATGGGGTCGATGTGGAAATCCACATTTCTTAACTGCAAGAATCAAGATACCAATCCTATTGTTGAATCCAAGATGGGACTTCCAGTAGAACCCACTTGTCACTGACAATTCCCAATTCCCACCCCCTTCCCATTGCACAGCCTGAAATCTTCTGTGTTTGCTCTTAGGCCAGAGGTTGTGTGTTTCCTTTTGAGACAGAAGAAAATCTGTTCAGATCAGAACAGAACAACCCAAACAATTCAGAAAATCCCTCCAGTGCTCCTCATACTCGGATAACTCCAGGAACATTTCCCTTAAATCCTCACATTTGGCATCTGCCAAAGAGGAATGTGTGGTTTGCCTCGATAGGAGAAATCTGGAAATGAACATTGAAACATTTTCTGCTTTGTAATTTGTAATTGTCTGGGCTGGTTTAGCAATGAGTGTGTGAGTACAATGTTCAGGGAGTTTTTAGTTCTGGTCCTCTGACTCAACACAAACCTTTTGTTATCTTTTTGACTCAGGAATTACATGACATGTCATTTGGAACCCATTGGCAGGCCCTGCACGATGGCAAAATCACAGACCCTGAGTAGAAACTCAACATTTCCTCATGAAAACTCTGCCTCGGTGCTTTTTGGTTCCTCAGCACCTCCTCACCTGCACAACAATTGTGTCTAAACCAATATGAGCTCTTGGACAGAAACAGGATGAGGGGGAATGGCTTCCAGCTGGACAGGCAGGGTGAGATGGGATATTGGGAAAGAATTCTGTGAGGCCCAGGTTGCTCTCAGGGGTTGTGGACTCCCCATCCTGGAAGTGTCCAAGGCCAGGTTGGAACAGCCTGGGATAGTGGAAGGTGTCCCTGTCCATGGATAAGCTTTAAGGACCCCCCCAACCCAACCCAGCACATCCCAACCCAACCCAGCACATCCCAACACAGCCCAGCCCAGCCCAACCCAACCCACCCCAACCCAACCCAATTAAAGATTCCGTGATTCCATGATTATCCGTGCAGTTCATTAAGCAAATTAAAGATCTTGTCCCACCTCTCTGTGCCTACAGCAGCTCTACCAACCCACCCTTGATGCCTTAAGGAGCTGGAACAGAGGCTGGATGGAGTTGAGAGGAATAAAGAGGGTATTTATTGAAGTTTTTATTTTATTTATTACTGTGCCTTCAAAGGCCACACCCTGGCAGTACCACAGCCACAGTCATGGCCTAGGTGGCTCCAAAATGGAATCAAACAGGGCTTGGTCATGAGATCTCACATTTTTATAAGTTTTAGTCCATTTGCATACAGGAGCCAACTGTCCAATTAATAGCTTCAAATGATGAAGTTTCATGCTCCTTGCTCGCTTACCTGCCCTCCTCTTTTCACATTTATGCTTTGGGCCTGAAGTTGGAAGAGATTGTCCTTGAGTCTCCAGCTAGAATGGGATAGTTTTGTCTTCACCACCCTGTGAAAAGATCCCAGTAACACTTAACACTTTGCTCACCAAAACAGAACAGAGAAACCTAAAACCCAAGGTATCACCCTTTTCCCTTCTTTTCTCCTAGGTATGATGTCCTTGAGCTCGGGTGTCTCATCCTGGGTGTCCTGAGGAGCCCCAGGGTCTTCCACAACTCCCAAACTCCAAGAACAAGGAGCAGCTTCAACTCCATTCCCAGTGGGCACCTCTGGCTGTGGCCAGAGCGAGATCCCAGCTTCAGCTTCCTTGTGGGAAGGAGCTTTGACCAAGAAAACAGAGTTAGCCTGTGGTTACAGCCCAGGATCTGGCCTCCATTCCTGGAACTGCAGCAGATTTCCTGTGTGGCTTTGGACAAGTCACGTCAGCCAAAGCCCTCGGAGCTGGGGCCAAGCCACTGCTGCTCCAAATCAGGTGTTTGTTTGTTTGTTTGTCTGTCTGTCTGTCTGTATGGCCAAGCATGGATTTAAGAGCCTGATTTTTGACATCCAGGGGGTTTTTATAAATCTTTGGTCCATATCTCTCCGGTGGCACCGCTCTGGAATTCCTGGAGAGCACAGGCCAGTTGTTCTTGTGTGAATTTAGGTGTGTTTACTTTATAAAGCTCATCAGGTGGGCACTCATTTCTCTGAACCAATCACTTCCACCTGTGGATGAAGAAGATCCAGGAGCACAATTCCATCTCTTCAGGCCTTCCAGAGGTTCAGCACCTTAAGGGTGGAAAGGCTCAAATCCCAGAGAAATGCAAAACAGCATTTCTACTCCAGTTTATTCCACCTCTGTGGATAGGCCTTGAATATTCCTGCTGTATTCTCAGTGGGGAAACACTCCAGACTTGCTGGACAGCTGTTCCCATTCTGAAGATTTTTTCCTCTCAGAAAGAATCCCAGAATTTACCTGCTAAGTTTTAAATTCCCTCTCCAATTCTGTCAGGATTCAATCACCAGAAAATATTATGCAAGACCTTTTTAAACAGAAAAATGCAAGGTAGCAGCCCACACCCAGTCATTATTTCCATTCCTTGTCTTAAATAACCTGTCCAAACAAACAAATACCTCCTAGGCTGAGACCTTCTACAAGAATTTTTAGTCCAGGCTGGATTTTAACAGCCAACTTATAACAACAATCCCCCCCTTATTGGTAGTGGCGTGTGTGCTACCAGGGTAAAAATATTCCCAATGTGCACACACTGGATGGGATTTAAATAGAAATATCCTTGTGATTTTGGCTGACAGAGTCCTCGGGCAAAGCTGGCTCTGTGCAGAGGCAGAACTTTTCTTAGCTCAGCCAGGGGCTGGGTTTGTGTCCAAACCCAGCCGGGAGGGGACGGCAGGGGCAGGAGTGGGGCTCTGAGCTTGGTCTGGGGCTGGGCCTGTGTGAGGGACCCAGCTGGAGACACCACTGAGGTGTTTCACACCCCAGCAGATGGAAGTTGGGGTTTTTTCCAATATCCCAAATCCCTGGTGCTGGCACAGCCCTCCCAGCCCAGGCAGTGCCAGCTGTGCCCCATGGCCACCTTGTCCCCAGCCCAGAGCACTCAGTGCCACCCCCAGGGGACACCTGCAGGGATGGGCACTGCAAAGCTCCCTGGGCAGCCCCTGCCAAGGCCTGAGCACCCTTTCCATGGGCAAATTCCTGCTGCTGGCCCAGCTGAGCCTGCCCTGGCCCAGCCTGAGGCCGTTCCCTCTGCTCCTGTCCCTGTTCCCTGGAGCAGAGCCCGACCCCCCCGGCTGTCCCCTCCTGGCAGGGACTTGTGCAGAGCCACAAGGGCCCCTGAGCCTCCTGTGCTCCAGGCTCAGCCCCTTCCCAGCTCCCTCAGGAATTCTCCAGCCCCTTCCCAGCTCCGTTCCCTGCCCTGGACACGCTCCAGCCCCTCCAGGTCTCTCCTGCAGGAGCAGAACTGGACACAGCCCTCGAGGGACCAGCACAGGGGACAATCCCTGCCCTGCTCCTGCTGGACACACAATTTGCCCCCAGTGTGCCATAAATCCCTCAGAGATGTGGCAAACAGGAGGCCCAAAAGCAAGTCAAGGCTGGTGTGATTGAGATTCCCAAGCAAAGTGGATTAAAAATCCAAGGGAATCTTTAAACCAAACATTGGTTTTTGTAGAACAACAAAACCAGGGTAGTGTTTGCACTCAGCCATAAAAGTTGCTGTGGTTGTGTAATCATGTGAAGTTGTGGCCTTAGGAGGAGTTAGAAAGCAGCTGCAGCAAATTAACTTCTCAAATTTATTATGGATTGGGTGGAATCTAGAAAATTCCCCCATGTTATTTTTTTTTCATTATAGAACTGGAAAAGGCACGTTTTGGGAAGTTGTGGCCTTAGGAGGAGTTAGAAAGCAGCTGCAGCAAATTAACTTCTCAAATTTATTATGGATTGGGTGGAATCTAGAAAATTCCCCCATGTTATTTTTTTTTTTCATTATAGGACTGGAAAAGGCATGTTTTGAATGAGGTTTCATCTCAAGCCTCTCCCCCTGGGCAGGCACAAACCTGAAGCCTCAAAGGGAAATGCAAAACCAGCAGCAAAACCAGACACCCCCTCCCAAAAAATGCATGGACATCTTTTTTCCTCCTTTCAGGACCTGATCCATGTCCCAGAGGGCTCAGGCACAGGAATCCCAGTGTAGGGAGCTGGTAGAGCCTCAGAAAAGTGAAAATGTGTGGGGTGATCCCAGGTGAGTGAAATCTGGTAAAACCATTGGGATCCTCATTCCAGAAAAGGGAGTGGGCACCACCAGAAGGAAATCCATGGAATGGCTGCCACAGCTGGCACAGGGGGAAATTTTGGATTCTGAGAAATAAATTCAGAGTCTCCTCTAAAAATCAAGACCAGAAAACCTCCAGTGCCCTGCTTTTTTTAGAGGATCACCACAGGAAGCTGTCCCAGATTCCCAACATTCTCCAATATTTCAGTTTCTCTTTCCCTTCAAAATAATTTCCAAGTGCCCCTCACCAGCTCCTCAATCTCTGGTGATTTTCCCTGGGATCTTCAGCTCCTTGGCTCACCACTCTTTGCTCCCCTTTCACACCTCTAGGTCTGCTCTCACCTTCCTCACTTCCCTCATCCCATCCCACTTTTGATCCAGGTCACTGGATGACCTTGAGTGTCTTTTCCCACCTTGGAGATCCCGTGGTTTTCCCACCTCAGGAGAAGCAGGGAGTTGTGTTTGGGGGACCTTGAGTGTCTTTTCCCACCTTGGAGATCCCGTGGTTTTCCCCACCTCATGACAAGCAGGGAGTTGTGTTTGGGATTCTGTCTGTAGGAGTGATGGTTCTCAGGAGTCCCCTAAGGATGAAATCTTTTCCATGCAGAGCCTTCCCAAAATAAAACCATTTCCCAACCACTTTATTGAGCGAAGTGATGATCCCACTGCTCAGATCTGGATTCCCTGTAATGTTCATTTGCTGGAGATCCCATCCAGACCTTATCCAGTGGAAATTTTTGCATCACCTCCAAAGTTCTTGGGATGTCATTACAGACTGGGACAGGATAATTTTGTTTTCCTTGCATGAACAGTCTTGTTCCCACTTATCCCTGCATATTTCTGCTGGGTGTTGGATCCTCCTGAGGAGAGCTGCTCATTAACAGGAATTCTCACCCTCCAATACCTCTTCCTTAAAGCCCACTCATTGTTTTTGGAAAATGTTTTGTTCCTCCCATTGTTTTCCTCCCAAACTTTCCCTCCTGGATTCGTTCCCTGTGCTGGTGGCAGGATTCACCTTCAGAGCAGGCAGACAGGGAAGTAGCTGGGCCCTGGCAGTTCAGCTCCTTGCTGCCATGCAGGAAGGATTTTAGGGATGCCACACTTCACTCCTGGCCCTGAGAGGCCCAAACCAGCCGCCCCTCCAGGTGAAATGTTCACTGTCCCTCCAGGAATGCTCTGCACCCCCGGGGAACAAAGCTGGCTGGTCTCCAGAAAACATTCATGGCACTGCAGCAGGGAGCTCCTGCTTTGTGAGCTGGGTTATTCCCTCCAGGTTCCAGAGGAAAAGATCAGAAAATAAGGAAAATAGTTAAGGCTGCAGCAGAACCAGGTTTAGTTGTGAACTGAGGGGATGAGCAGCAGTTCCTTGGAATCCCTAAATGGGAAAAATTAAAAAATCACAGGATCTTCATGGCCACATCAGCCAGTGTGAATCTGAGCTGCTCCAGCAGAACCAGTATGGACCACTGGTTATGGAATTCCTAAGTCTAGACATGCTCCAGAACATTTTAGTGAATAACTGTACACAGGTCACTTTTCAAGGTGATTTAGAGATGTCCAGTGCCTGAATGGATCTGAAGATCCTGGATAACTTTGGTGGCATCTGAGGATTTCTCGGTCTCCAGAAAACATTCATGGCACTGCAGCAGGGAGCTCCTGCTTTGTGAGCTGGGTTATTCCCTCCAGGTTCCAGAGGAAAAGATCAGAAAATAAGGAAAATAGTTAAGGCTGCAGCAGAACCAGGTTTAGTTGTGAACTGAGGGGATGAGCAGCAGTTCCTTGGAATCCCTAAATGGGAAAAATTAAAAAATCACAGGATCTTCATGGCCACATCAGCCAGTGTGAATCTGAGCTGCTCCAGCAGAACCAGTATGGACCACTGGTTATGGAATTCCTAAGTCTAGACATGCTCCAGAACATTTTAGTGAATAACTGTACACAGGTCACTTTTCAAGGTGATTTAGAGATGCCTGAATGGATCTGAAGATCCTGGATAACTTTGGTGGCATCTGAAGATTTCTCTGCCCAGAGCAGCTGGGGCTGCCCCTGGATCCCTGGCAGTGCCCAAGGCCAGGCTGGACACTGGGGCTGGAGCAGCCTGGCACAGGGGAAGGTGTCCCTGCCATGGCAGGAGTGGCACGGGATGAGCTTTAAGATCCCTTCCAACCCAAACCATTCCATCATTCTTAGGCACATTTTCTCTTTGAATAAACAGATTTCCTACAAAAGAACCTCTGTGTGTCTCCTGGGAGAATCCACAACCTTTCTAAGGTGACCTTGATGTTCCTGAGTGGTGCCTGTGCAGAGCTCTCTGCTTGTCACAAATAACTGCTAAAACCACACATTAAAACCAGTTTTAAAGCACGAAAACAGCTTGGAAGGAGCAAATGTTTGAGCAGAACCCCATCTAAAGCACCTCCTGCCAGCTCCACAGCTTTATTACCCTGGGTTACCTCCCTGCAGACTCGGAGGAGCAGGAGCTGTGGATAACAGCCACTCATCCCTGACATTTCCCCTCAATCCCAAAGCATCTCTCCCTGTTGTCCACAGCTCATGGAGCAGCCAAGCCACTCAGGGCCCTGCCAGAGGCCACTGCCCATTCCTTACAGGAGTAAGGAGGCAGCTGCACTCACACAATGGCTCCTTTTCCTCCTTGGATGCAGCTCAGGAACCACCCCAGCCTTTTCTTCCCTCTCCATCTGCAGAGAGTCATCACTGCTGGCAAGGACAGCGTGGAGTGGGATAAATCAGCATCGGCCCACTCCAGCCTCTCCTGGAATTTGTCACTGCAGAGGGACATTTGTCAGGGCTCTGACAGGTCAGGGATTGAAGCAACGCTGCAGATATTTAGGTTCAGTCTGTTTTTCAAGCAGGCTCTGCAGTGCAGCTCTTCCAGGAGCTGTTCCAGCCTGGCAACAGGCTTGGAATGAGTCTGCTCCTCAGTGTCCATCACCCACAGCACAAACCAGAGCAGCAACAAAACAGGGCAGAGTGGATCAAGCAATCCCAGACTGGTTTGGATTAAGGATCACCTCATTCCACCCCCTGCCATGGCCAGGAATACCTTCCACTATCCCAGGCTGTTCCATCCCTGGAGATGTCCCAGGCCAGCTTCGAGCAGCCTGGCACAGTGGAAGGTGTCCCTGCCATGGCAGGGGTGGCACTGGCTGGGATGTGAGGTCCCTTCCAACCCAGTTCCTTCAGTGAGTCCATGATCCCCTGGTTCTCTTGACCTTGCAGGATAATTAGAATCTCGTCCTGCTGCACCATTCCCCGCTGGGAAATGCCTGGATTTGTCATTTCTGTCACCCGTGGGATGTCATTACTTCCTGTCAAAGCGTGTTGCCTCAGAAACTCCGTCTCCAGGTTTGTGTCTCATTGTGGTGGGAACGGCAAAAAACTCAGCTCTGCTCCAGAGATTTTATGGACAGTGACAGGAGACAATAAATGGATGCAGAGCAGGGATGGCAGGATTTCAGGATTTCAGGAGAAAATCCTGCAGAGCAGAGCTGGCAGCAGGCAGAGATCACGGCTGCTGTGGGAAAAAACAAGGAAAAGGGAGTCTGAAAACAAATAATTCCAGACTGGTTTGGGTTGGGATGGACCTTAAAGACCCCCCAGTCCCAACTTATCCCCTCTCCCACTGTCCCAGGCTGCTCCAGCCCCAGTGTCCAGCCTGGCCTTGGGCACTGCCAGGGATCCAGGGGCAGCCCCAGCTGCTCTGGGAATTCCATCCCAGCCCCTGCCCACCCTGCCAGGGAACAATTCCTCATTCCCAAGATACCATCCAGCCCTGCCCTCTGGCACTGGCAGCCATTCCTTGCTCCCTGTCTCTCCATACTAAAATCATCCTCTAGATACAAATCCATGAGAAAGGAGGATCCATAATCTCAGTTATCCATGGAACAGCAATGTCTCTGTGTTAAAGGTGACTTTGTTCCCATGTTCTCAGATTTTCTGGAGCCCAACCTCTTCTTCTGCCTCTAAATTCTGCCGGGGTTTAGGATATTTTTGGGATATTTAGGATATTTTCAGGACTTGCTGTGTTTGTTTGGATTTCTGGGTTTGTGGTAGATACAGGGAGACCTGGCCATGCTTTTGTCCATCCCAGATGCTCTCATTGCATCAAAACTTCCATAAAACTGTGCCTGACTGGAATTTTGCATTGTCTAGGACCTCTCCTGGCAGAGGAGCCTCAGAGTTCTGGGTCAGAGCAGAGATGCCTCAACAAGTGCTTCATTCCTGCTCTTCCCACATCATAAAAGTGTTTGGGGAATGTTGGCTCTGCAGAATGCCCTGTGTCTCCTGTGCTGCCATGTTCTCATTCCAAATGTCCAAATGTTTCTCTGCCCAGAAAGCTGGAGAATACTTGGAAGAGCTTTCTGAGGCTAACAAGGACATTCTGGAAGATTTTTCCATAATCCAGATGTGGAAAGTGATAAATGAGACTTAAGGAACAGAAAAAGAGAGGCAAAAAGTGATGGGGGCAGGGATGAGGGAATAGGAATTCTGAGGAGGATGGGAAGAGTCCAGGTCCAGTGGAAGAGCCATGGGCAAGATGGGTGGGAATTGGTTTGGGCAGAAGCATTTGGGCTCCTCTGGGATCTCAGTTTCCACCAGGGAATGTGTTTTATGTAGAGGAATAAGGGAAAACCAAAGGAGGGGTCTCAGCCAAGCAACATTAGAAAGCCTTTATTCCAGGGGGGTTGGATCTGCTGGAATTTCCCCCTGGCACTGGCACTGCCTGGCCTGGGAGGGCTGTGCCAGCACCAGGGATTTGGGATATTGGAATTCCCAGTCACCAGCAGCCAGGCAAACAAACAAGGCAGGAAGGATTTTTGTTTGCAATGCAGATGGACAGGAGGAAATCCAGCTGCTGTCCCTCCACAGCTGTTGGATCCCGGCCTTTCCCAGCTCCCAGAGCTCCGAGGTTTGGCTGGAGTTGGATCCCAGCAAGGCAGGGGTTAACCCCACACCTGTGGGCAGCTCCTGAGGTGTTTTTTCCCTGAACCCATAATTAGGCTGTGAGCTCATTTACAGCCCGTAATGAGGTCATTATGATGCCACCAGTCGATTTTGCCAGAGCTGGCAATCCCTAATCTACTTCCTCTGCAGCAGCTCCCAAAGGAAGGGAGAAACCCAAACACCCATCCCAGCTAACAATGCTTTTATTTGCACTGCTGGGGCCCCAAATTCCTTTGTTTATTCCCCCTCTTTCTGATGGGTTTTCCATAACAAGGAGCGCAAAGGAGATCCCTGCAGCACAAATCTACTCTGCCTGCCCCATGCCTTTTATTTTCTCTCCATCCTTTCTCGTTGGCTCCTTCAGGTCCTGGAAGGCCTCGTTTGGGTTAGTGACAGGATTTTTGTGTCTGCTGAAGTGGGAGCAAAAGGAAAATTCCAGCTCATGGAAGGGAGGGCAAAGAGGACCCTGTGGGCAAGTGCAGACTGAGGGAGGAAGAGGGCAACAAGTTCATCCTGGGCTGCTTTTAAAGCAGATTCTTTCTGTTCTCTGGGTTCATCTGTGGCACATCCTGCCCAGCAAGAGGGAGGAGGAATAACCTCAGAATTCCAGCAGAACCAGCCCAGGTGACTCTTGGAATGGCTTTGACCACTTAACTCACTGGTGGGAACCCTCTGGAGACACAGCTTCCAAGAGAAATGGGCACTGCAGGGTCAGGGAAAGGGGGAAACCAAAATGGGGAAATGTCCCTGCTCCATCCCTGGGAATTGTGGGGAAATGGGAAGCTAAAATGGGGAAATGTGTCTGCTCCATTCCTGGGGATTGTGGGGAAATGGAGAATCCAAAATGGGGAAATGTCCCTGCTCCATCCCTGGGGATTGTGGGGAAAGGAGAATCCAAAATGGGGAAATGTTCCTGTTCCATTCCTGGGGATTGTGTGGCTTCCATGCCAAGAGTCACATCCAACCCAGAGTGGCCCTGGCAGTTTTAGGGTCCCTCCTGCTGGGACCCCCTCACCTGCAGAGAGACACTGGGGATGCCTCAGGTTTGAGCTTTTCTATTTTTCAGGTTCTGTGCTGCTTTAGTGTGTGGGTCTGGGTTCATATTATGGGATGGTGAGCTCTGTGCACAGAGCAGGGACACAAAACAATTCCTGCTCCAGCTGGGCACCAAGGACAAATGATCCAAATCTCAGCCCAGGAGCACAAACCCCGTGGGCTGCAGAGAGAAAAACAAGCAGGATGGGAGTGCAGGGGCTGAGCTGGAATTGGACACTGAACTGCAATGAGCACATGGAGCAGAGCTGATCCCAGGGAGAGACCCCGGGAGCGCTCGTGCATTTTGGGACCATTTGGGTTCATCTTGGGTGCAGCCCTGGCTGGGCTCTTGTGCTGCCCAAGGTGGATCCATGGAGGAGATCCTTGGAATCAATCCCTGCTTTGTTCTGGAACTTTATTCTAGCCTCTGCTCTGGGCCAGCCTTCCCAAGGCATCATTGGGATCTTTGGGATTTGTCCCTGGAAACAGCAGCACTGGGGCTCAGGAGCCCAGCAGGACGTGAAGGATGTGCTCCCACCTGGGATGTTTGTCCTCCTTTGGGCTTGGAACTGAGCCCCTGACCAGCACTGGAACTCCCAAAATAAGGAGATGCTTCCTTATCCTTCCTGAGAGCTGGGAATGCTGAATTTAGCACGAAATCCATCCTTTGCACCCAGGCACGAGGGAGATCCACAGCACAGCTTCCATGGAAAACCAAACACCTCCAGGACCTCAACAAAGCCCTTTTGTGCTGCTCTGCTCCCTGACCAAAACAAAGCAGCACCTTCTGGCTGTCCAGGCTGACATCCAGGCAGCTGGAAGCTCTCAGGAAAAACCTGGAAGCTGCCAAGTCACCACTTCCAGGTGGGAGAGGGGCCGTTCCCAGGGGGAGAAGGAGTGACAGATAAATAACCAGAATAACAGATGTGTGGCAGCCCTTCAGAGCAGGGAAACTCCTGGGGAGGAACTTCAGCTGCAGCAGAGCTGCTCCAGGGGCTCCAGGAGAGCTGGAGAGGGATTTGGACAAGGCCTGGAGGGACAGGACACAGGGAAAGGCTCCCAGTGCCAGAGGGCAGGGCTGGATGGGATCTGGGCAATGAGGAATTGTTCTCTGGGAGGAACCCAGGGTGCCCAGAGCAGCACATTATTACTAAAAACTTAAAATACAATTTTAAAAAATCTCCTGTGGATTTATCCTATTGTTTGTAAATATCCAATAGGCAAAATATCCTGTATTTTAAAATATATTTATAGCCTGTTTATTCAGCATGACCTGAGTCCACGAAATAACCAAATTATTTTGTTACTGCATCATCTGCAACATTGCTGCTGCTGCTGCATCTGCAGGCTTGGAGCCAGCTGGGTTTATGTGACACTGGTGGCAGCACAAACTGGCCCTTGGAAAGATGGAACTTCCCTCATTATCCTGCAAATTTGGTCATGAAAACTTCACATTTAAAAGGAGCCAAAGCTGCTGCTTCAGGAGTGACTGGATGTCCCTCCCTCCATGCCCCTAATTCCTTTCACATCCCTCAAAGTTATGATTTTTAAAATTATAATTTAAAAAAAAGGCTCATCTTGAGAGTATCACTGAAATGCCAGTTGTGAATTGTGAATCCTGCCTGGATTCCCATTTTCTGGATGGGTTTTAAGTCATGAGATGGGGAGCTTTGTTTGGGAAGTTCACCTACACCAGGACCTGGCTGTGGTCCCCTGGCAGCCACCCTTGGCTTGGTGGCTGCTGAGGAGAGGAAGGAGCTTCCAGACCAGCTGGGCATCCCTTGGTCTCCTCCTGCTGCTGAATCCCTCTGGAGAAGAACCCTCACCCTCTGGCAGCTGATCCTCCAGAAAATTCCCTGGGACTGGCGACCCTGGAAGTGCCAGTTGGGGTTTTGTTATAGAAGGAAAACAAAATTATTTTCCTTCCCCCCCTCAAAGAACACCATAAATGTTGTCTCCTCCTTGTCCACGGGACATGGAATGGCTGGGATTGTTTGGATCACAAAGCCCAGTTAAAGCAGGCAGAGATGTTGGGCTGAGGGCTGCTGCTCCCGTTCCTGCCAGCACCACCCACCTCCCTTCCCTGGAAAAGCCAAATCCCATTTCCCCAGGTGGGAGCAGCTCTCTGGAGCTCTCTGGTCCCAGAAGTTCCTCCCTGCTCCCAGCCAACCCTGGAGAGTGGAGAATTCCTGCAGCACCATTCCAGCATCTCCCTGTTCCACATCCCACACTCCCTGAGAGCTGGAGCTGCCTGGGATTCCTGCTTGGAATTGGAAGCAAATATTGCCCTTGGTGTGCTGCCAGCACAGCCACCAGCAGCTCCAGGAGTGCTGGGCAGCTTCTGCTGGATGTTCTTCCAAACATGATCCCGGGGCACAGCCAGATCCTGCAGAAGAGGAGGAACAACCGCTGGAATTGCAGCTCCATGGATACTGGAAATCCTGGCTGGAATTTCACTGGAAACCTCTGGCTTTGAGCACCTCCACAGCAGCCTCTTCCCACCTGGGGAGACCCCAGCAGCTGGAGGAGCCTCTGGCAGCACACTGGAATTCCAGCAGGTCTGTGGCCTGGCTGTGTGAAGCTCCATGAGGTGTTTCCCAGCACTCTGAGCCCCTTTTTAACCCTGGAAGAATTTTGGGATGGGGTTGTCCTGCCCCAGCTGTGGGAAAAGGGAAAGGGGGGAGAGTAACAGAGAAGAGCAGGGCAGAGAGAGAGAACCTGGGATGGGATGGGATAGGATGGGATGGGATGGAAAGGATCATAATGATCACCCAGTGCCACCCCTGCCATGGCAGGGACACCTTCCCCTGTGCCAGGCTGCTCCAGCCCCAGTGTCCAACCTGGCCTTGGGCACTGCCAGGGATCCAGGGGCAGCCCCAGCTGCTCTGGGAATTCCATCCCAGCCCCTCATTTCCATCACAAGGAACAATTCCTTCCTAATATCCAATATAGGCCTTCCTTCTGTCAGTTTGATGCCATTCCCTGTGTGCTGTCCCTGCATCCCCTGGAAATTGTCTCTCTCCAGGTTTCCTGGGGCTCCTTCAGGCCCTGCAAGGCCACCCTGAGCTCAGCCCAAAGCTTCTCCTGTGCAGCTGAACAATCCCAGCTGTGCCAGCCTTTCCTGCCAGCAGAGCTGCTCCATCCCTCTGCTCATCCTGGAGCCTCCTCTGGGCTCTCTGCAGCAGCTCCAGCTCCTCCCTGTGCTGGGACAGGGCTGGAACAGCTCTCACTTGGGCTCTCACCTGGGCACAGGGGCAGGGCTCCCTCGCTGGCCCTGCTGCAGCCCAGGGTTGGTTTCTGGGCCATTTCTCCTCAAGACCTGTAGCTAATTTCCCCTTTTATTTGATTTTACTGCCTGGCAGCAGCTGCAGTTCCCTTTTTCCCTAAATGCACCTGGGTTTGGACTCCTGATGAACAGGATTTTTGTTGCTCTTGGCCCTGGAGTGTGAGCAGCTTGCTCCAATATTTCTCTTTTTTATGGATGTCCATGTGAGTTTAATAAAGTTTTTTTGTCTGCTCGAGCTCTGCTGTTTATTTCTCTTTTTTATGGATGTCCATGTGAGTTTAATAAAGTTTTTTGTCTGTTCAAGCTCTGCTGTTGTCTCCTCAGTTGTAGGGAAGTGGGAAGCTGTGCCAGGAGTTTTCCTATTGAGGTCCAACAAAACACTGACCCGTGGAGCCAAAGGAATAAGGGGGCCCCTGTGGCCCTGAAGCAGCACTGGGAGCTTCATTAAAATTGATCTGGAATTCAGCAATTAATCAACACTCACCCAAGACAATGCAGTCAATTAATCAGGCAGAAAATGCCCCATCCAGATCACAGGCCCAAGGTTTGGATAAACACCAAGCCCAAGAGAAACTCCCAGTTCTTGGTCGATAGGGAAGGACCAGGATGTTTCAGCACATGCAATTAGCAATCAATTACTCATTAGAATTGCCCCACCAAGCAAATGGGGAGCACATCCAAAGGCTTTGACTCCCTTTGCATCTCTGGGCCCTTATTTCATTTTAAAAGCCCTTTTGGGCTGTGCAAAAGGCAAAGAGCTCATTCAGGCCCAGGGATTGTGCAGTCAATTAATCAGGCAGAAAATGCCCCATCCAGATCACAGGCCCAAGGTTTGGATAAACACCAAGCCCAAGAGAAACTCCCAGTTCTTGGTCGATAGGGAAGGACCAGGATGTTTCAGCACATGCAATTAGCAATCAATTACTCATTAGAATTGCCCCACCAAGCAAATGGGGAGCACATCCAAAGGCTCTGATTCCCTTTGCATCACTGGGCCCTTATTTCATTTTAAAAGCCCTTTTGGGCTGTGCAAAAGGCAAAGAGCTCGTTCAGGCCCAGGGACTGGGGGTCAGTCCCAAATCAGTGGGATATCATGGAATCATGGAATTGCTGAGCTGGAGGGACCCCCAGGATCAGTGAAGGTTTCCCCGTTCCTGTCTGGGGGTCCAGGACCTGCCAAGGTCATCCTAGGACTGGATTTTCCAGCCCTGATGGAGCATCTGTAATTCTAATGTCACATTTCCAGGACAGCCACACATTCCATATCCCACTCCTGTTAATCCAGGATGCCTTTAGGTCTGGAGATGCCAGGCAAAGCTTCCCAGAATCCCTGCAGGCAGGAATTAAACCCATGAAGGCTGTAAAATAGACACAGATCAAGTATCTAGTCCTTAAAATAGAAATTAATAATTGGAAAAAGAGGAAAAGAAAGGGATTTTCCTGGTGCCCATGGAATGTGAACCCCTATTCCCATATTCAGTGACAGGAATTCTGTGGGAACCTGTGCTGAGTGCTGCCCAAAATCAGGGTTTTCCATGAAATCTCATTTCTGTTCAGAAATTTCCGTGTAAAATCCTCGTTGTCCTGGAGAGTTCAACCAGGAGCATCCAGGAGATGCTGCTCCAGGAAGGATGAGCTTGAACTCCAGGGGAACATCGGGATGCTTGGGTGGAATTCTTGGTGAAAGGGATCCCATGTCCAACAAATTAAAGCAAACCAGTGCCATAACTGGGAACTGGGACACTGGGAATCCTTCTGGGGAAAACCTGCTGTCCCAAGGAGTGGTGCTGCTCCTTAGGGGAATTCACCAGCTGGGAAAGACTTTCCTGCTTCCAAAGGCTGAGCTTTGGATCTGGAATCCCCCTGGGCTGCCCAGGTGAGCCCAAGGTGCCTGTTCAGCCCCAGGGGTGGCACCACAGCCCAGCAATTTAGGGAAAACTGCAGGAAGGGAGCTCAGCCAGCTGGCTCAGGGGCTTTTTTTATGCCCCTGCCTTTCAGATGGACACCAAAAACAAAAGGCAAAAATAAAAACCTTGGCCCTTCCTTTGTGAGGAGAACAGCCTGGGAGTATTTATTATTAAAAGGAGTGATGGAGCAGTTTCCATTCTTCTATTGTTCCTGCTTTTTTCTTCTTTTCTCCTTGTAAAAACACCCAAATAAAAGCAATTTATTAAGAACTGGCATCGCCTCAAAATAGTTCCCCTTAATGTGAATGCTCTTAGTGACACTGTAAAATTTATTTACAGTTTCTCTTTTTGCTCATTGTTTGGATGGACCATAGGACACCAATAAAAAAAAAATCAAGGAATTATTTATGCTAAGCAGATGGAGCAGATGGAGCATTGGTGATAAGCAGCAGCTGGGCCTGATAAGCTGCCTTTAACTCGGGGTTTTCTTCATGCACACAGGTTTTTTTGGAGCATTTTTTTTCTGTCATTCAGCTCCCTTGGTATTAAAGGGATGTTAAATGTGGAAATCGAGGTCCATGTTACTGAAAGAGGGAAGAATGAAGGATGAGCATCACCCTCAAAGCACTCTGAGCATCCTTGTGACTCCTGACGCCTTTCCCACTTGGGAAGAAAAGCAAAATAAAATCTGAAAAATGAAATCACTGAAAAGTAAAATCGCAAAACCCACGTGAGTTTAAAGCTCAGTGCGGAAAACCCCAACAGAGTGAGCAGAGAATGGAAATCCTGCCTGGATTCCCCTCCGGGGCTGCCAAATAATGGAATCTTGGAATGTCCTGAGTGCAAGGGACCCCCAGGATCATTGATCCAAACCTTGTCCCTGCCCAGACCCCCCAAAATCCCACCCTGGGCATCCCTGGCAGCGCTGGCCAAAGGCTCCTGGAGCTCTGGCAGCCTCGGGGCCGTGCCCATTCCCTGGGCAGCCTGGGCAGTGCCAGCAGCCTCTGGGGAAGAACCTTTCTCTAAAACCCAACCTAAATCCCTTCAGGCCCAGCTCCAGATGTTCCCTGGGTGCTGCTCCCTGTGCTGGCAGGGCAGGACACAGAATTCCCACTCCAGGTGTTCCGTGCTGGGCTCATGATCCCTTCTCCCAGGAAGGAGCCAGGCTGGCCTGTGGGTGGTCTGAACCACGCGTCCCTCTCCAGCCAAGGACATCAAAGCAGGAGAGCAGGACACAGCTGGATGCTCCCAACGCTCCTGCCAGGGCTCTCCTGCACAATCCCTTCCATTGATGTTGTTTGGGCCTCATCCTAGAAAGGATCCAGTGAACTCCGAGGGGAAGGAGAGGTGAAGGGAAAGAGAGAAAAACAAAACTGCCACAATAAATTTGGTCACATATTGTCCCAAGGAGAAAGCTGGGCCAGGTGCAGGACTGTGATTAGGATCAAGGGTTGGGAATGGCTCCAGGGGCTTCAGCTGAGCTGACTGCAGAGGCTTTGGGGGCTGTGGACAACGAGGCAGCTCATTAATCCTCAGACCTTCACCTTCCTGGCAGTGCATGAGTCATGGAATGGAGGGGGTCAGAGCTCTGGATTCTTGGAATGGAACAGAAGATTGGAATTATTCTGGGCTTGCCCAAGGCCAGGCTGGACACTGGGGCTGGAGCAGCCTGGCACAGGGGAAGGTGTCCCTGCCATGGCAGGGCTGGCACTGGGTGGGATTTAAGGTCCTTCCAAACCAAAGCTGTCTGGAATTCCCTGACATTTTGAGTCCTGTTTCAAAGGCCTGGGAGCAATATTCCCAAGAGAACCATCAGGGGCAAAGCTGGGCTTTTTGGAGAGCTTCAGCCATGTCAGGTGAGGAAACCATGGGTTGGTACATGGCTTTTGAGGAAGAAACTGGTCAGAGCAAGAATCCAGGTGTGTGCTGATATCCCTGACATATGAGATGCACAAGCAGGTTTTGTTGGAGTGGAAAATGATCCCAAAACATTTTTGTGTCCCACCTGCTTTCAATTCCCAGCTTGTCCTCTCAACAGAACCGGCTGGGATTAGGTGTCAGGACAATTCTTGGACAGAAAGGGCTGATCAATCTTATTAAAGACAATCAAAGGGGAAAAAAGATGATTCTAGGTCCTTCCTCCCTTAGGAAAGCAAGGAGCATCCAGAACAGCTTCCAAATAATCCACTGGATTTTCACCTACCACTTCCACCCCTTTGGTGTGGGGGCACTGGAAGGGTTTCACTGGGTTTTGTTATTTCAGTTGCAAGAAAATTCCCTGTGAAGGGAAAAAGCATCCAGGTGAAAGCATTCCAGATATTCCCAGGTTCCTATCTCCTTGGAAAAACTTTGGAGAGGGAAAATGGACACCTGGCTCCTGAGCTGGGTCGTTCCTGAGGAATCCCCTGGTTCTTTTACTCAATCCTTTGCTTGGGAGGCATCTCCACCCCCTTGGGTGAGGAATTCAAACCAGAGGCTTTCCCGGAATATCCACATTTATGGAAGCTTCCCTTCCCTGGAGGAGAAGGAGTCCCAACATCAGGGAATGATTTAGAACTTTATGGAACTGAGCCAGAAATTAAAAAAAAAAACTGGAAGGGTTTCACTGGGTTTTGTTATTTCAGTTGCAAGAAAATTCCCTGTGAAGGGAAAAAGCATCCAGGTGAAAGCATTCCAGATATTCCCCGGTTCCTATCTCCTTGGAAAAACTTTGGAGAGGGAAAATGGACACCTGGCTCCTGAGCTGGGTCGTTCCTGAGGAATCCCCTGGTTCTTTTACTCAATCCTTTGCTTGGGAGGCATCTCCACCCCCTTGGGTGAGGAATTCAAACCAGAGCCTTTCCCAGAATATCCACGTTTATGGAAGCTTCCCTTCCCTGGAGGAGAAGGAGTCCCAACATCAGGGAATGATTGAGAGCTTTATGGAGCTGAGCCAGAAATTTAAAAAAAAAAAAAAAAAAAAAAAAAACCAAACAGGTTTGCATGGCCGTAAATCAGCTGAGCTGGTGGATGTGAAGAGACAAGTGACCAAAGGGCTGGATGAGTGGGATTTCTGGGAAGGCCGTGGAAAAAAAGAGTTTGGTTTTTAAGAGCTGTCTCCTCAAAATTTAAAAAAAAAAAAAAAAAAAAAAAAAACAACAAAAAAAAAACCAGGTTTGTATGGCCATAAATCAGCTGAGCTGGTGAATGTGAAGAGACAAGTGACCAAAGGGCTGGATGAGTGGGATTTCTGGGAAGGCCATGGAAAAAAATAGTTTGGTTTTTAAGAGCTGTCTCCTCATCACTTGGAGGCCTGGGTCACTGTGGTGGTTTTTTTTTCTTTACACTGTCAGTGGGAAAGAGAAGGTTGTGGGGGGAGGAGAAGCGTTCTGAAAATTTTGTTCTGATTTTTATTACTCTTTTATTACTCTTTATTTTAGTTAAAAATTTTGTCTTTATACTCTTTTAAGGTTTTAAACCTGCTTTACCTTTCTCCTAATCCAACCTCACAGCAAGAAGTAAATACATTAGTAATTAACCAACACTAAACACGCCACTCTCATTTAGTGCATTAGCCAAGAAATCTCAAAATTGAAAAAAATCTAAATCAGCAAACCAAAGCCACTACACAAAAGCAGTGTTTCCACCCAATTCAAACTAAAACCACCACAGTCACTCAGGTGCTTTTTCCCTGTCCCATCCTGACTGAAGGGGAAATGTTATGGAATTTTCTTCTCTTTTCCATTGGAATCATTTGGACTCTTCAGTTGGAGCCAAAGCTTTTCTGCTTTGTGTTTTAAGTGCCCAACTCTTGGAATTCCAGTCATAGAAAAGCTACTTCAATAGATTGAAAATGTTGAATAAACCCTGGGATAATTCCAATAATATTGGAGCACCTGGCACTGGAAAAGCACAGCCCTTGGAAGTGGCAGAAATTCCTTCTTCCAGAGGTAGATGGATGCTTCCCATGCCTGAGTTTTCCAGCAGAACCTGCACAGAAGGAACAGAAATTGGTTCAAAAGGCTCCATCCCAAGTCCCTTTGTCCTTGTGGCTGAGGAATTACTCAGAGTGACACAAATTTATCACCTCCAACAGCCCAGTGCATCCAGTCTGGGAAATGGAGGGATTAGGAAAGCCACCAGCTCATCTCCGCACAAAATTCCCAAATTATTGCCAACAATTTTGGAGAATCCAACACTACCAGAGCTCTTGAGAGCAGAACTGCAGCCACTTTTCCTTTATTTTTCCCCATTTATCCCTTTTTTTTAATGCCTTTGATGAATTTTAAAAGGAGGCCCAAATTTGGGGCTGGCCAGGGGCAGCTGAGCATTTTAACAGCCCTGGAATTCTCAGGATGGATCTGATGAACAAAGGGCTCAAATAAGCACAGGAATTTCAGCAGGGGAATAAAAAGCTGGTTTGGTTTAGGGTAAATTTGGGAGAAAATTTTTGGAGGGGTTTTTTTGGAAAGTAGATTTAAGTGGGGTTTTTTTTTAATTTGTTTGGGAATTTTTTTTTTTTGAGAAAAGTCAAAAAATTGTTTATTTAATAGGTAAAGTATTTATAAGTATAAAAAATAATATTGAATAATAAATTTTATTTAATAGGTAAAGTATTTATTAGTATAAAAATAATATTAAATAATAAAATTTTTTACTGTTTTGAAGAGATGATAAATTTAGAAAGGGTTGTTTTGTGAGCTGTAGTTTGGTTTATTTAGTTCTTTTATTAGGTTTTTTTTTTGGTTTTGTTTTGTTTTGTTTTGTTTAGCTTTTAGTTAATTTAGTTTAGGGTTTTTTTAGTTTAGTTTTTTTTTGTTTAGGTTTTATTAGTTTTTTATTGGTTTCTTTATGTTTTTTATTAGTTTTTTGGTGTCACAAATGTTGTGGCTTAGGTTTAGTTTGGTGGGTTATAGGTGTGAGTTGGTGGTGGTTTTTTGGGTGTTTAATTTAGAGTAGGTTTAAATAGTTTTAAGGAAAAGGTTTGGGGCTGGCCGGGGGCAGCTGAGCATTTTAACAGCCCTGGAATTCTCAGGATGGATCTGATGAACAAAGGGCTCAAATAAGCACAGGAATTTCAGCAGGGGAATAAAAAGCTGGTTTGGTTTAGGGTAAATTTGGGAGAAAATTTTTGGAGGGGTTATTTTGGAAAGTAGATTTAAGTGTTTTTTTTTTTTTAATTTGTTTGGGATTTTTTTTTTTTTATAAAAGTCAAAAAATTGTTTATTTAATAGGTAAAGTATTTATAAGTATAAAAAATAATATTGAATAATAAATTTTTTTACTGTTTTGAAGAGATGATAAATTTAGAAAGGGTTGTTTTGTGAGCTGTAGTTTGGTTTATTTAGTTCTTTTATTAGGTTTTTTTTTTGGTTTTGTTTTGTTTTGTTTTGTTTAGCTTTTAGTTAATTTAGTTTAGGGTTTTTTTAGTTTAGTTTTTTTTTGTTTAGGTTTTATTAGTTTTTTATTGGTTTCTTTATGTTTTTTATTAGTTTTTTGGTGTCACAAATGTTGTGGCTTAGGTTTAGTTTGGTGGGTTATAGGTGTGAGTTGGTGGTGGTTTTTTGGGTGTTTAATTTAGAGTAGGTTTAAATAGTTTTAAGGAAAAGGAAAAAAAAAATACACTTTAGGGATTTTTTTTCATTTTAGTTAAAAACTATGGTGCTCATTCCTGATCCGTAACAAAGATAAGAGCAGACCTCTCCTTCGTGGGAGAGGATTTTTAGCAGGATGATTCCCTAGGGATGAACTTGAGGAGAAGTATCCCAGCGTTTGTCACCCTCTGTGCTATGGCAGAGTGGGAGAGAGGCACAAATTCCTGCTGCTTTAGGGAGCTTCTGTCACTGCTCAGTTATTTCCTGCTTATTTTGGGATCCAGCTGGATCCCAATCCCACCTCCAGCCTTGGGAATGCAGGATATCAACCAACACCTCTCCGGGGGTGAAGTCCTTGGAGCTTCAGGCTTTTCTGGGGAGGGAGTTACACTTTTGCCACGACAACCTGACCTTCTTTTATTTCAACTCTTCCTCTCCTGGACTCCCTTGGGACAGTTTGGGAAATTGGGATGGGAATCCATGATTCCCATGGGGTCACCCCAGCCCAAGGGTTTTTTCCAGGCTCTGGGAAAGATCTGGTGCTCTCCTGAAGTTATTGGATTGGGAGCAATCCTCGTTGCTGAAATGTTCATGAACTGCCCAGAATTTTCTGGCACAAAATGGGTTATTCCAGGAATTCCCTCTGGCTCCTCCAATCCTGAGAAGGTCCCAGAGCCACTGGAAAATCTCAGGCATTCCTCAGGCTGGGCTGGCCAGCATGGATCTACATCCACATCAACAGACGGCACCAACTGCCCTGGTTTTCCTTGGATCTCCTGGATCCCAAAGGTGCCTTCCCTTTCTCTGGGCCCACAGATCTTCTTGGCACCAGGAGAAACATCCATGAAATGTCTGGAAAACCAGCAGATGAGCCATCAACACAAATATTCCCTCTCCCACATAAAACTTCCCTCAGATGTAACATCCTGCTCCGGGTTTTCCTTGCCATCTCTTTCCTCCTGCTCTTGCCACCCCATTCCTACTTCTCTCTCAGTCCTTGGCAGACAGCACCTCAAAAATCCGTGGCAGATCCCATTTCCATGAGCCAAACTTCCCCAAAACACCACATTCCTGCTGGGAGCAGGGGGAGCAACCAGTGCTCCAGAGGGATGGAAACCACAGGAAGCCACCTGGGATGAGGGAAAAACACGAGGTGCCAGCGATGCCTTGAGAAGGCTGACCTAGAACAGAGGCTGGACAGAGTTAAAGAATAAAGTAGATTTATTAAAATAAGAAAGACTAAATAAATAATAATTTAATATTAAATTATTACAATATTTTATATATGCACTCATTCTATTATAATGTTACATATTATTATATTATAATGTAATAGTAAATTTAATAATAATGAAATGTAATAATTTATTTAGATATATTTTAATAAATCTTTTAATAAAGATTTATTAAAATGCCTCCATGGATCCACCTTGGGCAGCACAAGAGCCCAGCCAGGGCTGCACCCAAGATGAACCCAAATGGCCCCAAAATGCACGAGCGCTCCCGGGGTCTCTCCCTGGGATCAGCTCTGCTCCATGTGCACATTGCAGTTCAGTGTCCAATTCCAGCTCAGCCCCTGCACTCCCATCCTGCTTGTTTTTCTCTCTGCAGCCCACGGGGTTTGTGCTCCTGGGCTGAGATTTGGATCATTTGTCCTTGGTGCCCAGCTGGAGCAGGAATTGTTTTGTCTCCCTGCTCTGTGCACAGAGCTCACCATCCCATAATATGAACCCAGACCCACACACTAAAGCAGCACAGGGTTTGAAAATAGAAAAGTTCAAACCTGAGGCATCACCAGCACAGCTGAGGTGCTGGGGAGCAGGAAAAAGGGTGGGAGCAGGGAATGCTCAGCAGCTGGACAAGGAATGAATCCTGGCCACGAGAGCAGCACAGGGGACAGGGAGTGGGAATCAGGGAAAAGCAGGGCCTGGAATACTCAGTGGGACTTGCAGGGTGTGAAGGGCGTGGAGAGGGATTTGTCACAGGAGTGTGGAGGGACAGGATAAAGGGGAATGTTTTAAACTGGAAGTGGATTTAAGTGGATCTTGGGAAGGAATTGTTCCTTGACAGGGTAAAAAGGGGCTGGGATGGAATTCCCAGAGCAGCTGGGGCTGCCCCTGGATCCCTGGCAGTGCCCAAGGCCAGGTTGGACACTGGGGCTGGAGCAGCCTGGCACAGGGGAAGGTGTCCCTGCCACGGCAGGGGTGGCACTGGGTGATCCTCGAGGTCTTCCCAACCCAAACCAGGCATTCCACAACAAATTTGGGAAGAGTTTCCCCACAGTGAGCTGGGTTTGCACTCCCAGCCTGGCAGCTCTCTCCTTAGGGATCACATCCCAGCCTTCCCCAGAGCTTCCCTGGCCCCTGTCCATGGAGAGGCAGGAAATCCCCCCTGCTCACCCCAAAGTGAGGAAAATTTACTTGTTCTATGGGTAAATTCATTTATTTCCTGTTTTTCTGCATCTTTCTCTGACATTTCCAGGGATGGGGAATCCACAATCCCTCTGGGAAAACCCCACTGGGGTGTCTCCTCCTGAAAGTCCCCAGGAAATGACCCCTGATTGTGGGGGGGCTTCCAGAGGCTTTGAGAATAACAACAACAAAAATGAGCAGCACTGAAGGAATCCAGTGATCCCAGAAATTTCCCCTTCCCAAGGCTGGCTCCTGCACCTCCGACTGGCAGGATGCAATTCCAGAGGAGAAATCCCAGGAATTTCTTGCTCTGTGCTGGGATTTGATTGTCTGGAGCTGAGGTTTGGGAGCAGGAAGGGAAGGAGGGGGCTGTGCATCCCCTCAGCCTCTAAATTCAAATAACTCCCGATTTTTTGCATCATTCCCAATACTTTTTATTCTGGAATGAGCAAATCACAAATTAGGAATTTAGGCTGGGATTGCTTCCTTCCTACTGCCATTGCTTTCCTCAATTTATTGCCACAAATCCATCAAGAGCACAGCAAAACAATGGAATTGAGGAATGAAGGAACTGAAGCCACTCTTGAAGTCTTTAAATATTATTAATATTTATAAAAATAAATAAATAATAATTATTATAAAAATAATAACAACAACAATAATAATATTAATGATAATTTATATTATTGTGTTCCACTATCTCCTGGGAACATTTTCCTCCTCCCAAAGTTGCAAAAAAAGGTTCTGAGACACCTGAAAGAGCAAGAAAAATCTGATTTTATAGCACTTTTAGTGTTTAATAATATTATTCTCGCTAACAAAGTACTTAAAATTAGGGAAAACAACCCCTTGGGAATTGCAAAGAAATAAAGAACAACTTGGAATGGGCATCCTTAAAGATCAGCATGATCCCTTAAAACATGGATTTCAAGAGGAAAACTTGCTGTGTCCTCTCTCTGTGGAAGGAAAATGTGGGATCTGATTCCAGCTAGGACAAAATAATAATAATAATAATAATAATAATAATAATAATAATAATAATAATAATAATAGAAAGAAGTAGAAGAAGAAGAAGAAGAAGAAGAAGAAGAAGAAGAAGAAGAAGAAGAAGAAGAAGAAGAAGAAGAAGAAGAAGAAGAAGAAGAAGAAGAAGAAGAAGAAGAAGAAGAAGAAGAAGAAGAAGAAGAAGAAGCAGCAGCTGTGTCTGTCTTCCCTCTATGCATTAATAATTTTATTTGTGGCTGTTTCTAAAAATAAAGGAAGTACCCAAACATGTGAGTGGCTTTTAAAATCATCTGGAAATTTGAAAGCATTCCTTTAATTAGTTTTTAAGGTGTGGAATTCACATGGAATTATTGCTAAATTATTACAGAATATTACTAATTATTACTAAACAGTTCTCAGCCAGGATGGTTCTTTACTTTTTACCAAATTAAGATGAATGAAAGGATGGAAAACCATCATTTGGTAATGACATGGAAAATAAAATATATTCTTTGTGAGTTTAAAGACAGAATGTTGGGATAACTGGGAATTTTAGGCTGGAATAAATGGGATTTTTTCTTAATTTTTCCTTAATTCTTCAGGACTGTGCAGGGCCTCATCCCCTGGGACAGCCAGCAGCAATGGCAGCCTGTTCCTGACACTCCAGTTATGCAGCAGGTCCTGTCAAATCCTCCTATCACTTCCAATCCAGCTGAAATAGGAACTTTTTCCTGTATTTATTTGCAGCAAACCCAAACACTGAGGCTGGAAAACCCCAGAGGCCCAGGGAGATGTTGGGTTTGATCCAAAGGGAAACAACTCCATTTTATTTGAAATTAAACCCTGGCTCACTCAGAGCTGTTTGTTACTGGGAATTGCAAAAATGGGAATGTTTCACTTTAGGATAGTCAAAATATTCTGGTTTTCCCCCTTTTTTAAATCCTATTTGGGGTTTGTTTGTGTTTTTGGCTGAAGGAATTGGGTGAGTTTGACATGACACTTCATGAAGGCTGTGGGAAGGAAAATAGAAGGAAAACAAGGGCCTGAGAATGATCCAGGGCTTGGCAAATAACTCCTGGAATGACAGGGAGGATTGATAGGCAATAGGAAATAACCCAGACTTCCCAGGTTTGGGAATATTTTTAAGCATCTCCCAGTTTCCAGCACACAATCATTCCCAAAATCTCATCCCTGACTGGGTGAACAGGATCCTAAATCACCTCCTTTCCTTAGTGATGGAATAAATTCACTTTCCTTCTCCCAGAGCCCTGGAATAGAAGGAGGAAAGGGAAAATTGTCAATAAATTTTGGTTTTTTGCTGGAAAAAAATGGGGAGGGATGGAAAGCCAGTGTGGTGGGAAAATAGATAAAATTATATTAAAATTGTATAAAATATTATAAATATATTCTAAAACAGATGATAAAAAAATCTATAAACTATATAAAAATAAACCATGAGGAAAATGGAACGAGAAGAGAACCCACAAAAATCAGGAGGAGACAGAAAAGATGAGGGGACAAGAGACAAGAGTTGTCAGCTGAAAACAACATCCCTGCCCTGGGTGGGTCACAAATTTCTGCCAGCAGGGAAGGATTTTCTCCCTTACACCTCAGCCTGGCTTTATCCAGGAGTTTTTAATTCCCCTCTTCCTGGGGAATTCAATGTTCCAGTGCTGGAAGGTGGCTGTTCCCAAATCCCAGATTCATTGGGGGTTGGCAGGAGCTCCCCGAGGTTCATTTGTCCCCTCACGGCCGGACTCCATTTTGTGAAGTAAAAGGTTCAGCGGAGCCAAATCACTTTCCCAAGTTGTTTTTAAGGAGATTTTGAAATGAAAACGTTTGGAAAATCCTAAGTGTTTTTATTTTATTTTAGGGTCTCTGGCCGTTTTCAGGGACTGGGAGTGTCAGGAGAAGAGCAGAGCCTCGGGGATGCCCAGGAGGTTGTGGTGCCTCAGAACTTGGGAGCTGCAGGAATTTTGTGCACAAACTGCTCCTTGTGGAACCTCCTGTCACACTCACACACTGCCCTGCTGGATGGCCCCAGGAACTTCTCCTAAATTCCCCAGAAATATCTGGATCCCCCCAATGGGAATCACCCCAAAACTTGATTCGTGATTTCCACACTCCAGCCATATCCCAGCCTTGGCTTGGAGCTGCTGCACCCTCATTTCCCATGGGAAGAACGTGCAAAAATTCCTCAGAATTTGTATCCCTTTCCACAGAAAATGATCCTTCCACCCTTTGGGAGTGCCCTGGCTCTGCCTGACAGCTCAGGAGCAGAGCAGGGCCTCGGGGATGCCCAGGAGGTTGTGGTGCCTCAGGACTTGGGAGCTGCAGGAATTTTGTGCACAAACTGCTCCTTGTGGAACCTCCTGTCACACCCACACACTGCCCTGCTGGATGGCCCCAGGAACTTCTCCTAAATTCCCCAGAAATATCTGGATCCCCACAATGGCAATCACCCCAAAACTTGATTTGTGATTTCCACACTCCAGCCATATCCCAGCCTTGGCTTGGAGCTGCTGCACCCTCATTTCCCATGGGAAGAACGCGCAAAAATTCCTCAGAATTTGGATCCATTTCCACAGAAAAGGATCCTTCCTCCCTTTGGGAGTGCCCTGGCTCTGGCTGCAGCTCTGGGATGGATTTCCAGGGCACTGCTGGGGATGCTGGAGGAGCTGCAGCCACTTCGGCCTTCCTTGGCCTCTTTGCCAGAACAATTCCATGAATTCTTTTCATCTCCCTCAAAAGTTCTCTGTTTTCCAGGAAATGCAAATCCAGGTTAAAGTTTTTCCTGGATTTCTTTCCCCCTTCCACCCAAGGGACTGTTTTAACCATTTGAGCAGCCACAAAGAACAAATCGGTGACAGGAAAAGGGGAATTTCTGTCTGCCTCAGGAGCCACCAGTACAATGGATGGAATTACCCCACTCCATGTTTTCCATGGATAAAAGCTTCCTTTGGCAGTGGTGCTTTGGGCTTTCCAGGAAGATCCTCCAGGCTAAAGTGTGAACACCAGAAATGGGAGCTCATGTGAACCAAACCTCACTTTTCCAAGTCTGTCCTTCCCTAAAGGAATCATGGAGATGTTGGGTTGGAAAGGGATGAAGGAACATTTAATCCAACATGGGCAGGGATATTTCCATGGCACCTTCACCCCTCCCAGGAGAAAGAGTGGCCAGCAGGTAGGGAAAGGAGTTTAAAATAAATTTTAGAGCTCTTCTTTCCCCTAATCCACCATGGAATAAAAACGGATAAAATGTAGCCTCGATGTCCCTAAAGCCAGGCCCAACTCCCAGCATTTCATTCCTGTGCAAACCCCCACCCAAGATTAACATCAAATGCACAGATTCCGTCTTCCATTTTTGTTTTTGCTGCAGAGAAGCCTGAGGTCACCATCCAGATGGGAAATTATTCCAAGTTTGGCACCAAAGGCTGCTCTGGTCTCCCAAGAAACCGTTTGTCTTGGTTACTTATTGGATCATTTATGTCCAGCTCTGAGGTGAAATTCTGCTCAGAGCTAGGCAAGAGTGATCCCATGAAGGCACAGGAAGGAGCAGAATCTCACACTGGAACACCTCAAAAACCATTTTTATATTAATTAATTAATTCTAATTAATTTGAATGAATTAATAATTGGATGTTAATTAATTGAAATTAATTTTATATGCACTTACTCAGGGTCTGGATGGGAAATAAATGAAAGATTTTGATTGGAAAGATGGAAACAGTTTTAGTTGACACAATCAGAATTAAAAACCAACCAAATTAAAAAAAACCCCAAACCAAAGAAACAAATAAACACAAACACTTCCCCCCCAAAAAAAAAACCCACAAAACACCCCCTCAAAAAAGAAAAAGAAAGAGAAAAAGAAAGAAAAAGAAAAAGAAAAAGAAAAAGAAAAAGAAAAAGAAAAAGAAAAAGAAAAAGAAAAATTACATTTCATTTGCTAAGGATTTTGATGACTGGATTTGCCCCAGTAACTGGAATTTTTTTTCCAGGCAATGAAAAGGCTTTGGGCATTTGCACATGGCAGCCCCACCTCCTCGAGTTCCAGGTATTCCAGAGAATTCCAGAATCAGCTGGGATCCCACAAGAATTACCCAGTCCAGCTCCTGGCCCTGAGTCTGGGATGAGTCCAGGAATGATCACAAGAACTGGGTTAGGCTTGGGAGGCAGCTGAGCCTGGAGCAGAGCTTGTGGATCATGGATAACATGTGGGAATGAGCACGGAGGGGATGGAGGTTCCCACTGCAAATCCCAGCTCTGTAAATCCCGACTCTGCAAATCCCAACTCTTGTAAATCCCAGCTCCGTAAATCCCAGCACTGCAAATCCCAATGCTGCAAATTCCAGATCTGTAAATCCCAGCTCTGTAAATCCCAGCGCTGCAAATCCCAATGCTGCAAATTCCAGATCTGTAAATCCCAGCGCTGCAAATCCCAACTCTGTGAATCCTCACATTGCAAATCCCAATTCTGTAAATCCCAGCTCTGTAAATCCCAGCTCTGCAAATTCCAGCTCTGCAAATCCCAGTTCTATAAATCCTTACTCTGTAAATCGCCACACTGCAAATCCCAGCTCTTTAAATCCCAGCTCTGTAATTCCCACACTGTAAATCCCAACTCTGTAAATCCAGGCTCTGTAAATCACCACACTAAATCCCAACTCTGTAAATCCCAGCTCTGCAAATCCCAACTCTGCAAATCCCAGCTCTGCAAATCCCAGCTCTGTAAATCCCTGCTCCCCAACCTCTCTTCTTTAAAGAGGAGCCCCAGGGAGGGAGGGCTTGGAGAACATTTGGAAAAGGTGAGAGGGATGAATCCCCGTGGTGGAAGGAGGAGGGGGTGCGAGCCAGGAGGGAGGACTGGGATTGGAGGGAGGGATTTTGTGGAGCATCCCATGGAAGGAGGTGGGAATGGATGATCCATGAGGCCAAATCATTCTGTGATCCTGGAAAAAAAACAGCCCAGCCTCATCATCCCTGGGAGCTTCCAAGGCAAAATGTGCAAGGAAAACCACAAATTTACCAGGGTTCATCCTGCTGATCCCGCATGGAATAAAATACAAGAGCAAACTGTTCCCTGCTGGATTTTCTTTCCTTGAGATCCAGGGTGGAAAGCAGCAGATAACATTTTCCTCTGGTGGCTGGGCACATTTTAGGGAAAGAGAATTCCCTGGTGTTTTTAAGGAATTTGAAAAGCTGACTTCTGGGAAACTGATACCAAATCTCTGCCTTCAGTTATCACATGAGGAAATAATGGACAGACCAAAAAATAATCAATAGAGAGGAAAAAATGGAATCAGTTGGAAGCAGAATCAGGAACTGAGGGGGGAAATGGAGCAAAATATAAAAGGGGAAAGGAGTGCAAGAGGAAAAGGAAGAAACATGGATGAACCATGAACAGATGTGAGGAATGAATTGCTGGACAATGCCCAGAAACATCTGAGAACTGGGAAAAGAGGCAGAAAAAGGAAGGGAAAGAAGCCAAAAAGCACAAGAGCCCTGTTTGTATCTCCTCAGGGTTTGTTTGTAGCTGTTCTGCGAACCTGGCTTTGCTTTCCAGAACCACTCAGGAATTTTGTTGGAAGCTGCAGCCTCCTGTGAATAAATCCCACCTCCAGGAGGGTCTCCTGTTGTTAACCCCACTCCTGTAGTGGTGTCCCCAGTCTGTCAGGGCTGGTCCATGGAGATTTTCCCTCTGCTTTGGGAGGCCTCTGGGAGCTGCCACGAGGAGCAGGAGAAATCCAAAGCACCTCCACTCCTCACTAACAATGAAATGTGGGCAGCAGGATCCAGGTTGATGTCCTGAATTCCTTGTTCTCTTTAGCATTACAAGGAACATCTCCTGGGGCTCTGCAGCTGGAGAAACATCTTGACACACAAAGGAACTTCTTTATTTTCATTTTGTATTCTGCCCTTTTGTGTCTTTGTGAAGTAATTCCTCATTGCAGTTATTCCAGAAGGTGGAAAATCTTTGTTCCTTTTTTTTTTTTGAGCATTTTCCTCTAAGGATCATCCCATTCCATCCCAGGGACACCTTCCACTGTACCAGGCTGCTCCAAGCCCTGTCCAAGCTGGCCTTGGGCACTGCCAGGGACGCAGGGGCAGCCCCAGCTGCTCTGGGAAACCTTTTAGCTCTCCTAAAACCCGCTTTAAAATTTTGCTTTTCACCATTTTTTTAGGCCTTTCCTTCCACGAGGCCTCAGCTCCCTCAGAGGTGATGAAACACTTGATAAATTGTAATTAATCTTTTGAAGAGCTCTCAGCCCCAGGTGCTGGGGCTCTTCACTTCTTTGCCAGAAGTGTTTATGGGATAACATTTGTGGGATTAAAAAAGTACAGCCTGAAAATGTGAGCAGAAAATCCCAGAAATGCCTGACCTTGGATCTCCAGAGGGATGAGAGGTCCCTGTGTGATGCCCGTGCCCCCCTGGCACAGGATTTGTCCTGGAGTTGTGAGACACAAATCAGTGAGGAGCAGGATCCCTGTCTTTCCAGGTGCAGCTGGAACACTTCAGAGCCTTCCTGGCATTCATTAGTCCAGATGTTAATGAGTTTTTGTTTGCACTGCACGTTCAAGACACAATTACAGCTGTGCTTGTAAGGGAGGGGTTAAACTGAGTGCTTTATTTTGTGGAAAAATGAAGGATCCTGGTTTGTTTCCTCCTGTTTTTTCCTCCAGGCTCTTAAAAAACCCTTCCTCCTCTTCCAAGGACTTTCCTGACACTCTGGAAGAGATTATGCAAACCAGATTTTCATGGAGTCGCGGAATGGTTTGGGGTGGAAGGGATTTAAACGATCAACCTATTCCATTCCTGGCCATGGCAGGGAACAATTCCTCATTGCCCAGATCCCATCCAGCCCTGCCCTCTGGCACTGGCAGCCATTCCCTGGCTCCTGTCCCTCCATCCCTTGTCCCCAGTCCCTCTGCAGCTCTCCTGGAGCCCCTTCAGGCCCTGCCAGGGGCTCTGAGCTCTCCTTGGATCCTCTCCTCTCCTCTCCTCTCCTCTCCTCTCCAGGTGAACATCCCCATGGGCCACAATCCCATTTTAGGAGACAGAAATCCTATTTCCATCCTGGACAACTCCTAAACTCCGGAGCTGCACAACATCAAAGATGAGGAAAATCAGCTTGGCCCAAACTCCTTGCTGCTTAATTGGCCTGTTAATTACCGAAATCATTTTGTCCGTGAGGAATATCCCAGTTCCATCACTTTTATGGGGTTTAATAATAAGTTTTATAATTTGGAAGATGCTGTTTCAAAGCAAAATAAAAATGAGCTGATTTTTCAGGGAATTGTCCCATGGTTAGAGATGTTTGTGTCATGCTGAGCTGCCGTTTAGGAGAATTATTTGCTGTCTCCAATGCCAAATAAAGCTGTTATTTCTTATCTCTGATGAGGATTAATTAAAATAAATCAATTTAAAAATCCCATTTTTCACCCTGCTCTTCCCCCACAACTAAAAATGATTTTAAATGTAATTATTTTATGCAAAGCATTGCTGTAAAAAATAAAGACAATAAATAATAATACCCAAAAGATCAATTTTGTGAAGACTTTTCCATCTTCTAAACCTCCTGATTTTGCTGATTTTTGGAATACACTTTATTTTTTCCTTGGGGAGGAAATTCAAGATGTATTTAAAATTTCCAAATCCTCCTAATTTATAAAATATAATTTAATTTTCTTAAAATCATTACAGAAATCAGTGATATCAATCATAAACCACTGGGTTGATTACATAAATGGCTGCATAAATTAATTTTTATTGAAATTCTTATCCCTTTTTTTTTTAAGGAAACCACACTTGTGTATTCACTAACTTTGCATTCTGACTGCTACCTTTTGAAACAAACTTGACAGAAATTTCCAAGATATGAAATTCCCCCAGAATTCCATGGCTGCCAGTGAAGGAGACTCTTGGATTAATGTAAATTACTCCAAGGGATTATCAAGCACCAGAGAAACCACTCCATAAAAAGAGGGATGTGGGAAAACAATTCCTTCTCTGTTCTGGAGGATAAAAACCACTTCTTTGTGTTTCTCCATAATTCCCTTTTTTTTTTTGGACAGAGCAGAATATTCCTGAATGTCCCTCTGCTTGAAAAGCTCATTTTGGACTCCAGCACCAATATATCAGTGTTTTCCATTGTTTCTCTTGGAGTTTGAAGGAAATTCAGTTATTCCCAGGGAAGTGGGTAAACTATGGGATGGCACAAGAAATTCCTTGGATCTCCTCCCTCCTGCTCCATTCCTTGGGATTGGTGAGGCCTTCTGGGCAGAGCAGAGTGTCCAGCTTGGATTAGAGTGTGAAATCCTTGTGGAAATAAATAAAATAAAATAAAATAAAATAAAATAAAACAATAAAATGAATAGACCAGGCTTAACTCCAATATCCTCAGAGCTAAAAATCCTTAATTGAGCCAGGAGAGAGTTGAGGCATCTGGAACTGAGGCCATGCTTATCCCACTGATTGGAATCTCCTCTAGGGTTGTTTGGAAGTCTCCTCAAGGGATGGTTGGAAACCTCCTCAAGAGGGGTTCTGGAATTTCCTCTAGGGATGTTTGGGAATCTCCTCAAGAGGTGTTTGGGAATCTCCACCAGGGATGCTTGGGATTCTCCTCAAGAGATATTTGGGAATCTCCTCATGAAGATGTGGCAATCTCCTCCAGGGATATTTGGGGTTCTCCTGAAGAGGTGGTTGGGGATCTCCTCAAGGAATGTTTATCCCAGTGGGAGTTTCTAAGTGTGGGAAGCTGTTCAGAGCAGGTAAACACAGAGGAAAGTTTGGATAATCCCAGGAGGGGGTTGGCAGCTCCTTGGAACAACAAATCCAACTTCTAATATTCCCTCAGCACAACCTGGAGCTCCTTTGAGTTATTCCAGTGGCCACTTGGAATTTCTGGGAGTTATGGACACTTGGAGCAAGAGGCTCCTTGTTATGTTTGATGAGGGTCTGTTTAAACATTGGGATGTTGCTCCTGACTGGGAGAGGGGAAACTCAGCATGGAATCCCAGAATGGGGTTGGGACAGCCCTTCATTCCCAACATTCCCTACATTCCCTACATTCCCCAAATTCCCTACATTCCCTACATTCCCCACATTCCCCACATTCCCTTAATTCCCCACATTCCCTACATTCCCTTCATTCTCTTAATTCCCTACATTCCCAACATTCCCCACATTCCCCACATTCCCCACATTTCCTTCATTCCCTTCATTCCCCTCATTCCCTGCTTTCCCTTCATTCCCCTTATTCCCTACATTCCCTTCATTCCCAACATTCCCTTCATTCCCCTCATTCCCTACTTTCCCTTCCTTTCCTAAATTCCCCACATTCCCCACATTCCCTACATTCCCTACAATCTTTTCATTCCCTTCATTCCCAACATTCTCTTCATTCCCTTCATTCCCTGCATTCCTTTCATTCCCCACACTCCCTACTTTCCCTTCATTCCCTACATTCCCTACTTTCCCTTCCTTTCCTAAATTCCCCACAATCCCCACATTCCCTACATTCCCAACATTCCTTTAATTCCCCACATTCCCAACATTCCCCACATTCCCTTCATTCCCTACATTCCCCACATTCCCTACATTCCCCACATTCCCTACAATCTTTTCATTCCCTTCATTCCCCTGATTCCCAACATTCCCCTCATTCCCCTCATTCCCTTCATTCCCTTCATTCCCTGCATTCCCCACATTCCCTTCATTCCCATGGACAGTTTTGCTGGTTTAGCTTCCAGGCCTGTTTTCCCTGGATTGTCAGGAGCTGAGGATGCTCAGCAGCAGTTCAATGAAATGAAGTCAACAGTGATTTTTAAAACTTTTTTTTAGTGATGTTGCAATTTTCCCCCTTGGACAAATGCACCAAAGAATTATTTTCTGGTGGGACAGGATAATTCCATGCAGGAACTGTGTTTCAGATGAAAAGTCAAGCCCAGAGTTTTATACAAGGCAGTTGGGCTGGTAAAATAACAAGATTTAAGATAAAAATAATGAGTATTGTCCACAAATTATGTTCATTTGTACATAAAAATATCGGCTTTTGTAAGAATTTTGTCCAGGCACAAAATCAGGATTAAAAAAACCCAAAAAACAACCAAACTAAAAGAAATTTCAGAGTATTTTATTTCATTTAAAGGCTCACAAATTGCCCATTTACCTAATAAAAATATCCTTATGAGGCTCCCATCCCTTCCATCCTAGTTTTTAACCATTGTGCTGCTTCCCTGGGCTACTCCAAGAAAGAAAGAAAAAAAATAGTAAAATTGGGTGCTTTGTCTGTTTTTCTCTATATTTTTCCTCTTTTTCTGGCATTAAACCCCCCCAGATTGCCTGGAGCAACAAAACCAGGCTTTGGCAGGTTAGTCCTAGTTAAGGGCATATGGCTCCTTATTCCCTGTGGGAATTCAGCCAGAAGTCAGCCAGAAAATCCAGATTCCCCTAATTAACAACAGCCAAACATTTGGCTAAAAAAGTCACGAGGGTTTTTTGCTGTTGTTTGTTTGTTTTGTGTTGGTTTTGCGTGGCTTTCTACCCATTTATCCCTCTTTATTTTTTAAGGGAAAAAAACAAGGAAAAAGCCCACACCACTCTGGGATTGATGGAGCAAATTATGTTGCAATTATCCTAACGACGTCTTTGTGATTTTTTTGGGAAAATATTTGGTTTTTACTACGACCCTCCTTGGATTTTCCATCAATTTCAAGAAGAATTGAAATAAATTTCGTTGATTATAAATCATCATTGGGGGACTTTTTTTGAGGGAAGCCAAACCACTCTTAGATGGTCCAGAGGAGGCTACAAAATTGAGGATCCCACTGGGAAATTGGGAAGGCTGGAGCACCTCTAATAAAGAATAAATGGGAGAGTTGGGGTTGGAAAAGAAAAGGCTGCAGGGAAACCTTCTGCACTTCCAACATATGAAAGGTCTTCCTGAAAAAAGATGGACACAGACATTTTCCCAAGGTCTGGATTGACAAAAAAGCAGATTTAAACTGGACATGAGCAAGATATTTTTTGGGATGAGAATGGAGAGACACTGGAACAGTTCCAGTGTGGCTGCCCCTGGATCCCTGGCAGTGCCCAAGGCCAGGTTGGACACTGGGGCTGGAGCAGTGGAAGGTGTCCCTGCCATGGAAGGGGTGGAATAAAAGGATCTTTGAAGGTTTTTTCCAAACCAAACCAAACCAAATCACCCACAAATCTGGGATAAACCATCCCAAAAACCAGCGTCTCCCTAGGATTGCCACAAAAAGGGAACATGAAAGGTTGGGAATATGACCAAGAGAAGCAGCTGGACGGATTTTAGCAGCCCTGACCTGCTCCATTACCTTGGCCATGGATAAATCCTGGATTTCCTCCTGTCAGACTTGCTCCAGATCTTCCCCTTCCCTCCCTCTCCAGGCAGCAGGACACAGGTGACTGCCAGGGAAAAGTAGGAGCAGATGGAGCAGGTGGAAGGCTCTGGAATGTGCAGGGAGCTCCAAACCATGGCTGGGAAGGTTCCTTCACACCCCAGTGGCAAAGAAACCCCAAAACTTTATCAGAACCTACAAGGACGGAGCTGAGCCCATCTTAACATCCCTCCCACCTGGGAACACCATTCCCGGCTGGAATTCCCTTCTGCACCATCCTCCTTCCTCCTGAATGACCTCCTCTTCCTCCCCTGGTGCCAGAACCAGCATTCCAAGCCCAGGAATGATTCAGCAAATCAGGCAGTGCAGATCCCCAGCTCCTTGCTGGATGTAGAGAGTGAATGTTATTCACATTCCCAGCAGTTCATTAAAAAAAAAAAAGCAAAAACAAAAAGCTAAATCAAGATCTTGCTGAGCTTTATTTTCAGTCTGTTGCTTCCAAAGGCTTAATAAGAAAATCCTGGTTTCCTTAGGGATGATTCACTCAGACTTTGGAGGCTCTGGAAGGGACAGAGGCAGCAGCAGTGATTTGTGAGCTCTGGAAGGGAAAGGCAGCAGTGGAGCCCTGATCCCAGCCTGGAATGCTCCTAATAAATAATCCTGAGCTCCAAGCCAGGTCCCAGGAGCTCTCCCAGGCTCTCCCTCCACAGCAACCTCAGAGGCCCTGGAAGAACCTGGCAAGCTCAGCTCTCCCTGCCCTCCTCCACAGCCTGGCTGCCAGTGCTCTGGAATAAACCCCTAAATCCCTGTCTTCTTCTCTTCCCATGAGAAACCCTAAATCCCTGTCTCTTCTCTTCTCTTCTCTTCTCTTCTCTTCTCTTCTCTTCTCTTCTCTTCTCTTCTCTTCTCTTCTCTTCTCTTCTCTTCTCTTCTCTTCTCTTCCCTAAATCCCTGACCCTCTTCTGTTCCCATAACAAGCTCCTAAACCCCTGTCCTTCTTCTCTTCCAGGAAAAAACCTCTAAATCCCTGTCCCTCTTCTCTTCCCATAACAAACCCCTAAATCCCTGTCCCTCTTCTCTTCCCATAACAAATCCCTAAATCCCTGCTGCTTTTCCCCCACTCCTGCCCCTGTTCCTTCCTCGAGCAGCTCCCTGTGTCCCTCCAGCCCACCTTGGGTGAGCTGTTCCTGTCAGGACAGGGGTGACAGCAAAGTGTCCCCCAGAGGGGCCCTCATCTGCTCCCAACACTGCTCCCAACCCCCTGGCCTGAGATTCAGGAGGGATTTTCTCCCTAAAAAGCAGGAATTTGGGGGTGGTTCCGCTCCTCTGTCCCAGCAGAGGCTGGGCCCTTCTCAGTAGAATCTGGGCACTTCTCCCATACCCAAATCCAGCTGTGGAGCCAGGCTGGGGAGGACCTGGATGACTTTTAAGGCTCTTTCCAACCCAAATCATTCTGGGATTCTCTGATTCTACTTCCCTGATGATCCCAGCATCTCTCTCTTTCCACATGGATGGGGAAGGACTTTTTATAAGGGCATGTACAGGACAAGGGGGAATTTTAAACTGCCAGAGGGCGGGGCTGGATGGGATATTGGGAAGAAATCCTTCCCCATGAGGGTGGGCAGGGGTTGGGATGGAATTCCCAGAGCAGCTGGGGCTGCCCCTGGATCCCTGGCAGTGCCCAAGGCCAGGCTGGATTTTTTCTTGGAGCAGCCTGGGACAGTGGAAAGTGTCCCTGCCATGGCAGGACTGACACTGGGTGGGCTTTAAAGCCCCTTCCAGTCCAAACCATTCTGTGATTCCAGCCTCAATGATCCTGGGGTTCTGGGATTCAGGATTGAGATAACAGTGCTGTGCCCATCCATCCCCCAGGACAATGCCTGTGGCCAACCAGGAACATGGAAATCCATCCTGCCCCTGATTTCCAGCCCTGACTCGAAGTTCCAGAACAAACCCCAACCCTCATTTCAGCCTCTCCACAATCCAGGGGGGATCTGTGGGATATGGGGAGGGGGGAACCCAAACCAAACAAGTTATTCCTGCAGATTTGATGAAAGGTTCTTGAGCCAAAGGGTTTTGCCTGAAACCCAGGAATTTCTCCTTCCCTGCTCCAACTCCAGCGCAGCCAATTGTGTGTGGTTTGTGCTGTTGCTGTGAACATTCTCTGGCTGTACAAGAGCAGGGCTAATTAAACTCTCACAGCTATACATTTATTAATAATCATCATAAATAATCATAAAAACATCACCCTTTGATGGCGAGACTTGACCAATTCCAACAGGGTTTGGCCCAACGGAGCATTCGAAGAATTTGGCCATAATCTGCTTTTTTTGCCAACCCTTAAAGGCGTCCTTTCCCTGCTAAGCATGTTTTTCTTCAAGAGATTATCCTCCTTCCAAGCCAATTAACTGCATTCCAACGAAAACAGGGAGAAATTGAAATAAATGATACCAGGCTGTGAGTAAAGAAAGAGAGAGGGGGAATGAGAACACAATTGAGAGTCTGAAATTGCGGTCACTTAAATCAAACCCCTTCTGTGCACAGCTGAAAACATTTTCTCTCCTCAAATTCTGACATTTTACCACAGGAGAAGGAACAAGGGCATTAAATCTTCCAGGGGTTTTCACTTGTTTGGGTTGCCAGAGTGGCTCTGGTGCTGCCTCACGTTCTGAATGTTTTAAGAGAGATGTTAATTACCCAATTCAGGGACAGAACATCCAGGGGAAAACAGAAAAAGAAGGAGAACACAAAATATTCTGAGCTGGAAGGGACCCACAGGATCATTGAGAGCAACTCTTGAGCATGGGGATCAAATGCTGTTTTTTGTGGAATCAGAGCTGAACAAAGGGCAGGATAAACCCTCAGGAATTTGGGAACAGTAGCTGAAGGGATCCCTCACCTTCCCAACAACCCAAAAAAAAACCCCAAAAATTGGGGGTCTGGGACAAGGTGTTCACACAGCCATGACCTGGGAGCTGGGAGACCAGGAGAGGAGATCAGAACTTGGATATTCCAACGGGAAGTTGGATCTTCCAAAGAAAATTCTCCCTGTGAGGGTGGGCAGTGGCTGGGATGGAATTCCCAGAGCAGCTGGGGCTGCCCCTGGATCCCTGGCAGTGCCCAAGGCCAGGCTGGACACTGGGGCTAGAGCAGCCTGGCACAGGGGAAGGTGTCCCTGCACCCAGTGGAACTGGATGAGCTTTAAGGTTTCTCCCAACCCATCCCAACACAACCCATTCCATGATTCCATGACCTCTCAACCAGATGGGTCTGGCTTGCTGGGACAGCTGCTCCTGCTGGTGGCACCACCAGAGGTGCTCCTGGTGTCCCCTCTGTGGGACAAGCAGCTGCCTCAGGAGTGATATTCTCCAGGAAGCTGTTCCCAGAGGAACTTGAGCCACAAAGAGGATGAAAACTGGCCAAGCCTTGAGCACTGAGGAGAAAGAGGCCACCGAAAGCTCTCCCAGGCTTTTCCACACAGGTCTGGTTGAGCACAAGGAAGATCCGGCTGGATTCCCTTCCCAAACCCACCAGAGGAGCCACGCTGAGCTGGGAGCACCCTGGAGCTCTTCTCCAGTGCCTTCCCATCTCCAGCATTTCCACAAAGCCAGGGCTGCCGGAATCCCTGGGAAAGGAGAGCTCCTGTTGTCACATGGAGCAAACCACCGGGGCTGGAGCAGGTTTGGATACCAACGCCCAGCTGTGTGGGCCCCCAGCTCTCAGGGTGGATTTTTGGAAATTCAAATTCCCATCCTGAGTGGAGACCTCTCTCCTGCATGGAAAGGCAGAGGCAGCTCTCCCATTCCTCCTCCCCTGCCACGTGGATCCACCAGGAGTCCTATTCTCATGTCCAAAGGCTGCATCCACACAGGGCTTTAAAAAGTTTTCCAAGTCTTCCTCAGGTGAAATCCCAGCCTGGTGTGTTCCACGTCCATCCTGTGAGGAGCCCCTCTGGAAAGGGGAGGATTCCTGCAGTTGTTATTTCTATTCCCTCAACACTCTGGCCCAGGGTCCCTTTATTTTAGGAATTGTCCAAACAAATTCTTTCACCAGTCCTTCCCTCGGGGGCTCCCCAAATAGGAGAGCCTGAAATCCTTCAGGATTGTCTGGCCCTCCCACTTCCTGCAGAGCACCTCCTTACATCAGGACTTGTGAATGTGAGAAATTAGCTGCAGTCCCTCCTCTGCCAGCCAGAGGTTCCAAGCAGCTTTCCCTGAACCATCCATCCATCAGGGGTTGCTTCCACGGAGCATTCCCAGTTCCCATCTCAGCTGTGCTGGCCACCAGGGTGTTCCTCACTGGAACTTTCCTCACTGTGGCTCTGCAAGGGCCAGTTCAGTGCAGGAATAAACTGCAAATCCTGGGAAAAGCCACGGCTGGCAGGACTTCTCCATCCCCCACATCTCAGGTGTTTCACCTCCCTGCCAGCAAAAAGCAGGCACAGTGAGGAACAGGGAACATTCCCATCCCTGAAAATGCCCCAGGCCAGGTTGGATGGGGCTTGGAGCAACCTGGGATAATGGAAGGTGTCCCTGTCCATGGAGTGAGATAACCTTTAAAATCCCTCCCAATCCAAACCATTCCATGATTTTCTAAGCTCTTCAAGCCCAACATTAGGGAATTCAAACCACCCTTCCCTCTCTTCCAGCTGCTTCTTGCTGTCCAAGATGCGGCAGGAGCTCAAGGCCCCCAAGCTCAGCTCCTGTGGACTTCTCCCAGCTCAAAGCAGAGCTCCTCTGGACACCCAAACTGCACTTCAGTAGCTTGGATTCCAGGGAACTTTCACTCAGGAACTGTGGTTCCCTCTCTTGGCCAGCCTGGAAGTTCTAATGAGCCTCTTCTGGCCAATTTTTCTTCATTCTCACCCCAGCAATTAGCTGGACAGCCTCCCTGGATTCCTGCATTATCCTCTTGCTTGCTGAGGCAAATTTAATAAAGTTTCCAGGAGAAAACATCTCCCAGACAAGCTCCAGTTGCTTTTTGCCTTTGATGCCTCCCAGGAGCAAGTCTGGACTAACAGAGCTCCCAGCAGTTGAATTCCACCTTTTTTTTTGTCTGCTTCCCTTCCCAGGGAGCTGCTCCTAAGGGAGGTTCAGTCTCCCTGGCAAATTCCACAGCTGTGTGAAGTGTTCTCAGCCTCCTTCCACATCTGGGGCTGTAAATCCAAGCCCACAACGTGCACAGATTGCTTCATTTATCTTGGAAAGGCTCCTGTGGATGTGCCTGGAACCTAAATTTTCTCAGCTCCTCACTTATGATGGGCCCTCCTCATTTCTTTTTCTAATTTTTTTTTTCACTTCTCCCATCATGAATCAAAGCCAAATATAGAGATTTCTTATCCTTCATCCTGATCTAAATAAAAAACAGGCCACAAATCATATTTTTGAGGCTTTTTTCCTTCGAGCAACTTGTGGGTTTGTTGGTTTTTTTTTTTCCTGAGGAGCAAATTCTGTCTCACTCTTAGAGTCAGTTGCTCTTGGGCAAAAAAAATCAGTGCCAGCTTCAGAGAGCTCCTTTGGTGAGATCCTATTGAAAAAGGGTGCCCAGAAGTCCTGTTTCCCAGGAAAAAAACAAGCAGAAACCAATGGCAGAAAACATTTTCCTGCTCACCATTCCTGAGTCTCCCCCTCCTGTCAGTCCTGCTTGTTTTTCCAGGACACATTTAACTATTTCTGGGGGTTTCTTGCTTTTTTTTCTTGCACAATGACTCCGCTTTGGAGGAGTGAAGTCACTCCACTCATCTATTTTCTCCTCCCGTGGAACTTCCTCCAGAGCAAAGCTTTTGCCTCGAGGCAAGTAGTAACACCTTGCTCCAAGGAATTCTGTTAAATCCAGCTCTTCCTCCAGCCCTTCCATCCCTAAACCCAGCTTTACTCCCTCAGGCATTCCGCTCCTGGAGCTACCTGATCATTATCCAGGGTCTGGCTGCAGCTTGTGACACACATCCCCTTTGCCCACACCTTCCAAGGCCACCCTGATGTCACAGCTTCCCCTCAGGAATGGCCTGGGACAGGGGCTCTTCCCATTCCAAAGATTTACTCACTGTTGGGATAACCACAGGCACAGGGATGAGGAAATATGAGCAAGACTGTGCAGAGCTTGGTGGTGACTCCTGAAATTCCTCTGGAGATGATTCCCAGAGTTTCCTTCAAAAAAATTCCAGCACAACTTCCCCTGTCACCTGGGCAGAGTCGTCCTGCTGATTCTCCCAGTGAGAGAAGCATGGAATTATGGAATCATGGAATGGTTTGGGTTGGAATGGACCTTAAAGATCACCTCGTGCCAGAAAGTGAGAGGAAACTTGGAGAACTCAGGGAGGTTTCTGCTCATAATTCTGTTCATAATAGAAGATTGGTCAAAGCTTCCCTTCCCTTCACAAAACACAAGGATGAAGCTCCCCAGCATTCCAAGGGCTGCTGGCGACTGGAATTCCCTTTGGAGAGCTTTCCCCAGAGCAGGAACTTTCCCAGAAGGGCTGGGTTTATCTCAGCACTTCCCTGCTCCTGAAATGAAAGCAAAGTGGAGCTGAGCAAATCCATTAGGGAGGAATCTCTGCGGGGTTTGGAGCAAATGAGGCCTGGAGCCACCCTCTGAAGGCTGGGAATGACCCAGGAACAATGAAGAGCTGCCCAGTCCATGGGCCACAGAAAACAGGGACACTGTGTGCCTGGAAACCACAATGGGATGGACAACACACAACCAGTTTAATTCCTTTTAACATCCCAGTCTTCCCCATTTCCCTCTTCCGGACTGAAGGTGCCCTCAAGGAGCATTCCAGATGGGACACATGGAAATGCTTCCATCCTCGCAGCAATGCTGAGCGCACAGCCCCTGGGCAAAGCAGGGCTGCAAAACCTTTTTGATGTTGTTCAAAACCCAGCAGGGCCCCAAATTCCTCTGTGTTCTGCCGTGGGATCCATTGTGCAAACACCTATGGATCTGCAGGAACTCATTCCACCTGCCTGGGAGGGCCTGGGACACTCAGGGCAAAGCTCTGGCAGTTGGAGAACATCAATAATTCAAAACCTGTGTGTGACTCATGCTGCCCAACCCATCCCCCTAAGGTTACTTGGACTTAATATTCACAGAAGGCACATTGTTGTTTCTTCTTCCAAAAAGTCATGAATAATTTACCATTCATTACCCAAAAAACTTATTTTTTTAATGATTTTAATTTTTTTTTTTTTTTTTACAATTGGCTTCATCCAAAAGAATGAGAAAACAGAGAAAATGTTCATTTCCCAACCCCTTCTTAGTTCATTGTTGTTGAGCATAAAAGTATCCCTCAGAAATCTTTAGTTAGCAAAAGATGACATTTTTGGGGTTTCATATGAAGAATTGCATTTGTTTGGGAAGCAAAATTCACCTCTGCTCTGAAAAGAGTGGCCAGGGGGGAAAAAGGGGGGGGGGAAAAGCTGGATATTTGGACAATGCTCTGAGGGACAGGGTGGGATTGTTGGGGTGTCAGTGCAGGGCTGGATCATCCTTGAGGATCCTTCCAGCTCAGGACATTCCATGGTTCTACAGGAATGCATCAGGAGTCACACTTCAGGCTACCAGAGGAACACGGACTGCTGGAGTCTTGTTCTCCCTGCTTGGCAGAAGGTGACAAATCCTCCAGAATTCCACCTGGGATCACTGGAAATGTCCCCAGCCACAGCAGCTTCCTCTGCCTGCTGGGTGAAAAGCCATCCCATGGCTGGCCTTGTCCATGGGATCCGGTGGGATCTGGCACCTGCTGGTTTTCTGTGTGGAATCACGCCTGATCCCACTGGGAATGTCACCTGATCCCACTGGGAATGACACTGGATCCCACTGGGAATGATGCCTGATCCTATTGGGAGTGACACTGATCCCAGGGGGATGACACCTGATCCCACCGGGAATGACATCTGATCCTATTGGGATGACACCTAAACCCACTGGGAATGTCACCTGATCCCACTGGGAATGACACCAGATCCTACTGGAATGACGCCTGATCCCACTGGGAATGACACTGGATCCCACTGGGAATGACGCCTGATCCCACTGGGAATGACACCAGATCCTACTGGAATGACACTGGATCCCACTGGGAATGATGCCTGATCCCACTGGAATGACACCTGATCCCACTGGGATGACACCTGATCCTGTTGGGAATGACACCTGGTCCCATTGGGAATGACACCTGATCCTATTGGAGTGACCCCTGATCCCACTGGGAATGACACCTGATCCTATTGGAGTGACCCCTGATCCCACTGGGAATGACACCTGATCCTATTGTAATGACACTGGATCCCACTGGGAATGATGCCTGATCCCACTGGGATGACACCTGATCCTGTTGGGAATGACACCCTGATCCCACTGGGATGACACCTGATCCTATTGGGAATGACACCTGATCCCACTGGGATGACACCTGATCCTATTGGGATGACACCTGATCCCATTGGCTCCCACACCTGATCCTATTGGGAATGACACCTGATCCCACTGGGAATAAAGAGGCCCTGCAGCATGGGGCCTGTAGCAGCTCCCAGACAAACTGATTTTCATGGCATTGCTCCACCTGCCTGAGCTGAACACATTTCCCAGACGTTTCATTCTGGCGTCCAGACAAATTCCTGGGTTTGGGATGGGATTAGGCCCCTCTCCCACCATCGCTGCCAGCCAAACCCCCTCCCCAAAAAAAGGTCTTCTCTCAGTCCCCAGGCTTATCCCAAGCATTGAATTCCTGATCTCTGATGTCACCTGGAGCAGCTCCAGCCCTGCTCAGTGCATCCAGGTAGGGCTGCTCTGGGAATGGGAGCAGTGCTGCACTGAAGGGTTTCACTCCCTGATTCCCGCCAGGATAAAATGATCCTGGGACTAAAAGCACTCCTGGAGCTTTTATCTCACTCCCAGCTTGAGTTTGCTTCCCCTCATGGGTCTGTTTTCAGATTTTTAAGTTTCTGTAAGTCCTTAAATCTTTCTAAAATTGTAGCTTCCCATTAACAAAGCAAATTAATTGATGCCCACCACTGCTTGACGCAGCCCAAAAGGGATCTTCCCAGTGATTTTCCTTGTAAATCCTGCAGGAAGGGAAGGGATGGTGCTGGTTTATCCTTGGCATTCCAGCACCTCTGGTGCAGCAGCCCCACCTCAGGCTGGGTGGGACACAAGTCCCTGGGTCACATCTCTGCCTCCTCACCTCACCCACATCCAGGGATGGCACTTCCAGCCCCTCAGCCCCATGATCCCTCAGGTTTTAGGTTTTTATATTTTTCAGATTCTGTACTGCTTTAGGGTGCAGTTCTGAGCTTCATATTATGGGATGGTGAGCTCTGTGCACAGAGCAGGGACACAAAACAATTCCTGCTCCAGCTGGGCACCAAGGACAAATGATCCAAATCTCAGCCCAGGAGCACAAACCCCGTGGGCTGCAGAGAGAAAAACAAGCAGGATGGGAGTGCAGGGGCTGAGCTGGAATTGGACACTGAACTGCAATGTGCACATGGAGCAGAGCTGATCCCAGGGAGAGACCCCGGGAGCGCTCGTGCATTTTGGGGCCATTTGGGTTCATCTTGGGTGCAGCCCTGGCTGGGCTCTTGTGCTGCCCAGGTGGATCCATGGAGGAGATCCTTTGGATAAATCCCTGCTTTATTCTTTAGCTCTGCCCAGCCTCTGCTCTAGGGCAGCCTGCACAAGGCACCACCCAGAGGAATCCCTGGATGCTTTGGGCTGAGCCTCACAGATCATCAATTCCCACCACAGGAATGAGCAGGGACAGCTTCCCACAAATCCTGCTCAGCATTTGTCTCCCCTGTGCCTGGGGACACTGGGGCAGCCATGGGGACAGGACAGGGCCAGTGCCACACAAGGACCTGTGAGGAGATTCCTCTCTCCATTTTCCTGTGGGAGAGGGATCCTGAAACTCCAGCACTGACCTGGCCCTTCAGCATGGAGCTGTGCCAGGAGATATGGAATGGTTTGGGTTGGAAGGATCATCCAGTTCCATCCAAGGACACTTCCACTACCCCAGGTTGCTCCAAACCGTCCAACCTGGCCTTGGACACTTCCAAGGGCAGCCACAGCTTTTCTGGGATCCATCCTGGAGCCTTGGAGCCTCTGCCAGAGGAAATCCTGAGGAGGTGAGGGATTTCTTCCACCTTCAGAAGAAAAAAGGCCCAGAAATTTTGTTTGTCACCTGAGCTGGACACGAGCTGAGCACAGAGGGAATGGCTGTGCTGCCTCTGACTCTGCTCAAACCCTTCTCCCTCAGCTTTATCCTGACTGGATTTTCCCCTCACCAGGGGCCTCATCAGCCCTGGGCTGGCACAATTCCTGCAGCAGGCTCCGAGCAAGCAGAGTTTCTTTGGGCCAGGGCTGGAGGAGCCTTTTGCTCCTAATGGAGTTCCAAATGAAATCCCATCCTCCAGGACACAAAAATCCTGAAAAACCAACTCCTAGAAGAGAATAAACCCCAGCAGGAAAACCACCAATAATGAGCTTGAAATCCGACACGTCCAAGTGGGGAAACAGGCTGGGACAAGAGAAACACCTGGAGCAAGTTAAATTCAGCAAATTCCATCAGTCACAGAATTCCAGACTGGTTTGGGGTGGAAGGAACAATAAAGCTCATCCCACCCCACCCCTGCCATGGCAGGGACACCTTCCCCTGTGCCAGGCTGCTCCAGCCCCAGTGTCCAGCCTGGCCTTGGGCACTGCCAGGGATCCAGGGGAATGCAGGGAAATTATTTTCTAAGCAATTGGGGCTTTAATTTGTCTCCTACCATCACTAAAACCTGAAAACCTGTGCAACATTATCACTATAAATATGGGCTAAATCTGCTTTACAAGTGACACACCACTGTAACAGCCAGGTCACTTTTAAATTTACATATTAATATATGTCACACAGATATTTATATACAGACCCCTGTACCTAAAACGTCTTATATATAAACCCCTATATATAAATAAATAAATATATAGATATAGATAGATATTTATATATATAAATAGATATAAAAATTTATGTATTTTATATAATATATAATTATAATATGTATTTTAATACATTATTATATATTATATATTACTATATATTATTATATATATTATATATAATATATAATAAATAATATAATTATATATTATATACATTATATACATATTATATACTATATATATTATAATACATATATTATTATATATATAATANNNAATAATATATTTATATATAATATTTATTTTTAATATATAAAATATATATAAATATATTTTTCCCTTTTTTTCCCCTTTATTTTATTTTTCCCCTTTTTTCTTTATTTTTCTTTATTATAGTCCATATGCTATGGACTCTTTTATTTTTACCTGTCCCGTTGCTTTTAGCAAAATCAGCAGTTCACTATCATAGCAGAGACTGCTTGGCTGTGAATTATTTCAATTTTTGATGTTACTTTTCATTTTTTAAATGCTACTTTTCATTTTTTAAACGTTACTGTTTAGTTTTTGTTCAATATGCACCAGTTTGCCCCGTTTGGATTCTTGTTTAGATATTCCTTTTTGGTTTCCACAAAGAAAAACTTGAGCATGACACTGGAACAATTCAAGTTTCAAACATGGCCGAATTACAAGCAGATTCAAACCTGGCCACTCCTCTCCAGCACTTTCCTAAGGATGAGACTGAATTTTCCAAGGAATGGGAAGGATGGAAGGAAGGGAAATACCCATGGATTCCCTTCCAGGGGGCAATTCTGCAAGGAGCAGAGGGGAGGAAACAGAAATCCCAGGATAAACTGAGACCCAGAGGGATTTTCAGTCAGTTCAGAGGGATCTGAGCATGGAGAGAGGAGATTGGACAAAATTTGGGGTTTGAATTTATATTAATTGGAAGTAAATTTCATTGGAATGGGGAGGACTCCACACGAGCATGGGCAGCTTGGAGACCTGATGTCCAGCCTGGCCTGACTTGGTTTTTAAACCTGACTTGGTTTTTGAAATCTGAGTGGTTTTTTTAAAATCTGACTGCTTTTTAAACCTGATGTTTTTAAACCCCCTGAGCCTGGAAGTGCCTGGCATTCCCTGCCTGCAGGCTGTGCACTTGGAAGGCCCAGCACAGGCAGGATGCAGTGCCAGGAGCAGCAGTTTTCCATATTTTTGGAATAACCCAACACACCCTTCGTGCATTTGCCTGAAAAATATCCAAATGATTTCTAAATCCACGTGAAACAATTCCCAGGGGGGTGCCCAGAGGTTCTCCAGCCTGTGCTGAGGCAATTCCCAACAAAAGGTGTTTTTATTGCCTGCTTTTCCCAGTTGGGAAATGGGATGGGACTCCTGCAATGGCAGCTCAGAGCAAGGAGTGTTTAGAAGCAGCTCCCAACTTTTTTTATCTCCTTTATCTCCTGTGTGAAGACACAGCTCCTTATTTTTTCCATGTTTAAAGTAGGATAAATCATATTTACCTCTGCTGATTGGTAGAGAGTTCGTAGGAGAGCTCATCTGCAAAAACCAGGAATTATAAACAAAATTAATTCCTAAATCCTGCTCTGGAGTAATTCAGCACTCACCAATCCAGGCAGCTCTTAGGAGGTGTCAAATAGAAGGAGTTTTGGGATCAACCAGCAGGAAATCTGCTCTGGGACCATGCAGCCAGGTGGGTGAGCCTGGCAGGAGGAGATGAAAGCAGATTGGGGGTAAATTTGCATTAATTGGAGGTAAATTTGCATTAATTGGAGGTATGAAACAAAGTGAGCAGGCACAGGTGGGTGAGCCTGGCAGGAGGAGATGAAAGCAGATTGGGGGTAAATTTGCATTAATTGGAGGTAAATTTGCATTAATTGGAGGTAAATTTGCATTAATTGGAGGTAAATTTGCATTAATTGGAGGTAAATTTGCATTAATTGGAGGTAAATTTGCATTAATTGGAGGTAAATTTGCATTAATTGGAGGTATGAATCAAACTGAGCAGGCACTGGGCCTGTGAATAATGACACCCCAAAATAAAGATTCCTCTGGCTGCCCTTGGGACACAAAGGCTCCTCAGGTGGGATGAAGGAGTAGAGAAGAACCTGCAAGGGAAGGGCTGCCAGTGCCCAGGGTGGGAAAAAAACAAAAAAAAACAAAAAAAACAAGGAATGAAACAAAAAAATGGGAATAACCTTGAGGTGTGCAGAGCTCCCTGATCTTTGTCAGCCTCTCAGCTGCCCCTGCTCCTGGCAGGGTCATAAATAGGGAAAAGAAAGCTCTGGAGCTCTTCAGCAACAAAACAGTTTCCAGGTATCCTATCAGCCAGAGCAGTTTCCAATGTTATTGTGGAGATAAAGCAGGAAAAACATTGCTCAGGCTGAATCCCACTGCAAGATCAAAACCCAAACCAATTTGGTTTGGAATTTTTGAGCCCTGTTTTGAGGTGGAGAGCTCCACTGCCTCCCCAGTTAGTCAAAACACCATTATCTGGGATGTCAGGACATGGACACAATGGCTAAAGAAATCTTTTAAAAAGCTTTTTGAATCTTCCCTTCCCGAGATTCACAGGGGGTTTGGTCCTCTTTGAACCCAAAATGAGAGCCAGGGCTTGGTTTGGTGCCACTGAGGGAAAAGCTTTTGGCTGGTTTGGGAATAATTTCCAGTCACTGAGGGTGAGCAGTGCAGATCCATGTTCTTGTTGGAAGGGGAAGGCAGTGGAAGGACATTCCTACAAGAGGGAAGTCTTAATCCAGAAAAATCCCTCCATTTTAATTTCTGGAGGCCCCAACCCTTATTTTTTTCTGCCCTCAGCCTCTGTGCCAAACATGACAGCATTCCCAAGCCACCCAAACTTCTCCTGAGCTCCTGAAGTCTGAACATTCCTCAGGGACAAGTTCTCTAAATCCACTGGCTACACACATCTGTCACATTTTGGGAGTGAGACAAACAGGGGCAATTTATCTTGGAAAAACAGCGGAAAGCATGGCCCTGACCCCAATGTGAAATCCAAGCATGGAAACACCAAATCTTCTCAGCAGAACCTCTGGAGTAATTTTGTTTTTAATGCAGCATGGAGAAATCAACATCATTTTTATTCTTGGGGATGACTGAACTCATCCAGGCAAGTGTGCCCCAAAAACATCACTCTGAGGTGGCTGCTTGACCCAGAACCACTGAAATGGTCCAAGATTTTTTAAAAAGTGGGAGATGCAGAACTTCCTGTGTTCTGCCTGTCCATGCACATCCTCATGCCTGTCACGAGAGGGAATCAACAACAAAAACTGGCAGCATCCTGCTCTGGCACCCTTTGGATCCTTCCCTGCTTCTTCTGGCACCCAAACAGTGTCCTGGGGTAGCAGGAGAGCTTGGAGCACTCCCAGGTCTCACCCCCAGTGGATGTGGGGATGCTCACAAACACATCAGAGACACAAGGTGCTGCCAGTGCCAACAATTCCACAGCAGGGAAGCACCCCAAAAAACTTGGAGGAAGGAGTGTTTGGGAAAACAGAGAGGCCTGGCACACTGAGAGCTTGCTTTGGGAATGAGGAATTGTTCCCTGGCAGGGTGGGCACGGGCTGGGATGGAATTCCCAGAGCAGCTGGGGCTGCCCCTGGATCCCTGGCAGTGCCCAAGGCCAGGTTGGACACTGGGGCTGGAGCAGCCTGGGACAGTGGAAGGTGTCCCTGCCATGGCAGGGGTGGCACTGGATTATCCCTGAAATCCTTCCCAGCCCAAACTATCTTGGGATTTGTTGATTCTCCCACTCGGGTGAGAGCTCCCAGAGCCTAAAGGAGAACACGGAGCCTTTTCCCTGGGAATCACCCTCTGAGATTCCAGGAGCACTGCAACAATCCACACCTGCTCCACTGTCCTGGTGCCTTTTGCTGCTGCCACAGCTCCCAGAAATTCCAGGAGGGAATTCCTCCCTTCAGCAGCCCCCAGGGTCTGTGTTCCTGACCAAAGCCAGCCCTGGCTCCAGGGCTTGTTAAATGTCACCTGAGGGAGTGGGAATAAGGGAATAAACACCTCAAAGGGAGAGGGAATTCAGCTGAAGCTCTACCCCTAAGCTCTGCTGGAGGGAGAATTCCCAGGCATTCCCTCTGGAACCTCCCTGTCTCTCCAGCTGAGCACTCCACAGGCTCAGAGCTCTCTTTTCCTCCAGTTCCCTTCATTCAGCAGCTCGTTTCTGAGGAGCAGCCTCTCCGTGCACAGCACAGGAGCTCCTGGGCCAGCCTTGTTTTCCTCAGGGAATCGTGTGTGGAGCCATAGCATGTAAAAATACTGCCCTGAACACTCTCCCTGCAGCTGGGGCTCTCCAATTTTCCACTGCTGGATGCTGCTGCCAGGCTGAGAGGAGCTCCCAGAGCCAGCCCAGTACTTTTCCATGGAAGGATGAAATCCCCAAGAATAACAATTTATCAGAGGAGCTGTGGCTGTTTGACCTGGCTCGTTTTCAGAGATTAGGAACCAACGAGCTCCCGATGAATTGTGGTGACTTTGTGGTTGTTGGTTTTGTTTTTTTTTTTTTCCCCTAAGAAGTGATTTTCATGTTTCATCAGTTCTCGGGGAAGGGGGCGGGGGGGGGAAGGAATGCACATCTGTCTTCCCAAGTGGATCAGGGAGAGGATAATAACAAATAATGATAACTCACCCACGTGGAGGGCCTTTCATCCTGCAGGAGCCTGGGAATGCTGCAGTTTGTGGAGTCTGGGGATTTCTGGGAGAGCAGGAGCACCACACAGGGCAGGGCAGAATCCCTGGAACCCTGCAGGTATCCTGTGGTATCCACAGGTATTCGTGGGAAAAGAAGTGTTTTTAGCAGAATTTTCACATTCCTGCTCTCCTGGAGCAGATTTTGTACTGGAACAAATCCTTGGTCTTCAATGCTGCCTGAAGAGCAGGTGAGTGGAAAGGAGTGGGAGGTTGTGATGGAGGAGAGTCATGGAATGGGCTTGGAAAAAAAAAGAAGTGTTTTTAGCAGAATTTTCACATTCCTGCTCTCCTGGAGCAGATTTTGTACAGGAACAAATCCTTGGTCTTCAATGCTGCCTGAAGAGCAGGTGAGTGGAAAGGAGTGGGAGGTTGTGATGGAGGACACAGTCATGGAATGGGCTTGGAAAACCCTCAGGATGTCAGGGTCACTGTCATCATCTCACTAACAGAAATTCCTGCAGGTCCCACCTGGTGCTGACCAAACCCCAAAGATGTGGATGCACACAAAGCCAGGCTCACAGAATCATGGAATCATGGAATGGGTTGGGTTGGAAAGGACCCCAAAGCCCACCCAGTGCCACCCCTGCCATGGCAGGGACACCTTCCCCTGTGCCAGGCTGCTCCAGCCCCAGTGTCCAGCCTTGGGCACTGCCAGGGATCCAGGGGCAGCCCCAGCTGCTCTGGGAATTCCATCCCAGCCCCTGCCCACCCTGCCAGGGAGCAATTCCTCATTGCCCAGATCCCATCCAGCCCTGCCCTCTGGCACTGGCAGCCATTCCCTGTGTGCTGTCCCTCCAATTCCTGATGAAAAGTCCCTTTCCATGTTCCCTGGAGCCCCTTCAGACCCTGGGATTTGCTGTGAGCTCTCCACACAGCCTCTTCTCCAGGCTGAGCATTCCCACCTTTCCCAGCCTGGCTCCATGGGGAGCTGCTCCAGTCCCTTTAGGAACTTTGTGACCTCCTCTGGATCTGTTCCAGCCTCCACATCCTCCTCAGACAGCAGGATTGCTCCCACTGCTCCAGGTGGGATCTCAGGAGAGCAGAGGAGCAGAATCCCCTCCCTGCCCTGCTGCCCACAGGGCTTTGGGTACAGCCCTGGAAAAGGCTCAAACTCCTCACAGCCTTCACCAGGCAAATCCTGCCTCCGTGGAAAAGCAAAGGAGTGGAAAAGGACACTTCTGGATGCCTGCAGTGAGATGGAAAAATCAAAACCTGCCCCATGTCAGGCACCTCCTGCACCTCAGACATTTCCCTGCCCGAAAACATCGGTGTTAAACACACACTGCACATTCCAGCTCTTTCCCAGCTCCAGCCTTTCCTACTGGGATGACTCAGAAGTGCCAGGTGCAACTTCAAAGCAACCACCAGGGCTGGTTGTTGTGATAGGACCTCCAAAGGAGATCCTGAGGATACACAAATTAAAAATAGAGCAGCGAATGGTGAAGGTACGGATGTGCTGCTTGGGAGAAATTGCTGGAAAAACCACCCAGCTTCAGGGCTGGAGGAGGATTTCCATGGGCTGAGGTTTCCTAACAGGCAGGGAAGAATTCTTTCCCATCTCATGGACATTTGTCAAACGAAAGGGGGAGTGTTTTTAAGGCCTCTCTGCCAAATTTAGCTGCTGTTTGCTCCTGCCTGGCCCTCAGCACCGCTCCAGAGGTCACATGAGAAATGTTCTCACAGCACAACACCCAGTGGATCCTCCTCTGTCCAGGAGAACCCCAGCCTCTCCATTCCCTCCAGGAAAACCCTGAGGACGTGCTGGGATACCACATCCCCCGGGCAGTGCCAAATTTGTCCAGTGCTCAACATCTGGGAGATGTTCACAGGCACGGAGGGAGGAGCTCCTCCGAGCCATCCCTGCCCCGAGTGGAGAGCAGCCCCATGTGAGCACAGAAAAGGTGCAATTCCAGCCCAAATCTGCCTCTGGAAAAGTCGTCACCAGCTCCTGCAGCTGCTGACCCCTCAGGGGGAACGGGCAGCAGTGGGGCTCTGGAGCCCAAAAAATGTGGGGAGAATCCTTGCAAGGAGGTGACCACCAATCCTCCACCTTGGGGGCACCTTGGCAAGCCCCAGGGAGAATTCCAAATCAATGGAATTTCCTTTGGGAAATACTCCTGGCTCACCATTCAGGAGTCATGGGCTGGGCACCAGTGAAATCCAGTGTCCCTGGGGATGGGCTCTTTCCTCATGGAAGAGCCTCTTTCCAGATGATTCTGGGATATTTTTGTGGGGATTTTCTTTTCCATAATTCATGTAAGAATCAGGAAAAAATCCGAATATGCTGCTGGGGTGCAAAAACTTCCACCAATGGTGCCTCACACAGGCCTTGAGCCCACCCTGAGCCCAGCTTTGTTAGGACACACTCAGACCTGAATTAGAGCTCTGTTTAAGGGTGGCAGAGCAGATCAGGATTGCTCAATAACGCTCCATCCTCCTTCCAGGATCATCATCCAGACAGAAATGTCCCGTCTGCTCTGGTGGCCTCTGCAGTGCCAAGATCATTCCCATGGAATGACATAAACCCTGATTGCCTTGGGAATTTGGAGACTGAAAGTGTCTGATGAGTGAGGGTTAATTGTACATCCAGGCACTCTCTAACCCTGCTCAGGGCTGGTTTTGCCTTCCTAGATAATGGAATTACAGAATGGTTGGTGTTGGAAGGGATTTTTAAGGATCACCTTCCCCTGTGCCAGGCTGCTCCAGCCCCAGTGTCCAGCCTGGCCTTGGGCACTGCCAGGGATCCAGGGGCAGCCCCAGCTGCTCTGGGAATTCCATCCCAGCCCCTCATTTCCATCACAAGGAACAATTCCTTCCTAATATCCAATACAGGCCTTCCTTCTATCAGTTTGAGGCCATTCCCTGTGTGCTGTCCCTGCATCCCCTGGAAATTGTCTCTCTCCAGGTTTCCTGGGGCTCCTTCAGGCCCTGCAAGGCCACCCTGAGCTCAGCCCAAAGCTTCTCCTGTGCAGCTGAACAATCCCAGCTGTGCCAGCCTTTCCTGCCAGCAGAGCTGCTCCATCCCTCTGCTCATCCTGGAGCCTCCTCTGGGCTCTCTGCAGCAGCTCAAAGAATATCCCAGCTCCCAGTTCAGGGAAAGCAAAGGAAAATTGCTGAATTTGAGGTCTCAACTCCAGAGCAGACAGGGACTGATCCAAAAAGGATTAAAGGTGAACAAGCTGGAGGGGTTTGTTCTTTGAAACAAGTGATTCTTAGAACACTGGGAATTGACCCTTAATTCGTTCCATTTTTACATTAAGCTGGGAAAAGTAAATGGATTTTCCAATCCAATAATATTTATTTTGTTCTAGCCTGTTATAACGAGCTTGTGCTGCCCTGAAGGCAGCTCTGCACCCAGGGACTCCATTTCAGAGCTGTTGGTTTCTGGGAGATAAGTAGGAAAAAGATTGACTTTGATGTTTTGTAGCCCATGGCAGAATTGTTCCTGAGATCCCCTCTCCTCCAAGGAAAGGAGCCTTCTGGCTGGCAGCAAAGTGGGTGGAAAAATAACATTTTAACATCCAGCAGAACTTCTGGTGATTGTAAAAATAAACATTGACAGAGTTTGGGATGTCTGAGCACACAGGACAAGGTGTCCAGCGAGGAATTCCATGTAGTGTTCTTATCTCTGCTGCTCCACCTCCATGGGAAGGTGATTTCCCCAACAGGCTAGAACAAAATAAATATTATTGGATTGGAAAATTTACTTTACCCACCTTAATGTAAAAATGGAACAAATAAATGGTCAACTCTAAGAACCACTTGTTTCAAAGAACAGACCCCTCCAGCTTGGTCACCTTTAATCCTCTTGGGATCAGCCCCTTGTCCCCAAGTGCCAAACAGGCTGATCAAACATGGAACTGCTCCTGTGACCTGATGGGATCCAGGGAGCAGCTGGAGCTGGGCCAGGAGGGATTTAGGGCGGATTTTAGGGAAAGGCTCTTCCCTAGAGGCTGCTGGCACTGCCCAGGCTGCCCAGGGAATGGGCATGGCCCCGAGGCTGCCAGAGCTCCAGGAGCCTTTGGTCAGCGCTGCCAGGGATGCCCAGGCTGGGATTTTGGGGGTCTGGGCAGGATTGATGATCCTGGTGGTCCCTCCAGCTCAGGACATTCCAGGATTTTGTGATTCTCTGAACCAGCTCAAAGCTGAGCGTGCAGGACAGTGGTGGAGCAGAAATTCCAATTTTGGGGTTTTCACCCAGTGCCACTCCCAAGACTGGCAAAGCAGGAACTCCCCAACCCCTGGAACACAGAGAACATCCCTGTCCCCACCAGAGCACCAACCTGAGCTGAGACATTCCCGACACCCCCCAGCCCTCCATGTCCCCAGCAGCACTCACCCATGTGCTCCTCCATCCAGGGATGAATTCCTGAGGGGTTTGTCCAGCTCCTGGACACAACACACACCGCCATGAGGATCATCCCCTTCCCAGAGCTGCACCCAGAAGGCCCAGCTGGGCAATTCCTCTCCACTTCCACGCTGAGATGGAAATTCCCTTTGAGGACACACCAGGCTCTCCCTGGGAAGGACAGGAAGGATTAGGATGAAGGTGGAAATTCCCAAGCAGGACACTGAGCTGAGTCTGAGCTCTCACCCTCACTCTGCCCTTCTCATTCCTGATTTTTCTTCCTTCCTAATTCCCACATGGCCACAAGATTCCCTTTCCCCACCTGCACTTCCCATCCCTCAGGCAGGGGGACAAGACCTCGGGAATTGCTGCCATTTCCCCACATTCCTCAGCTTTTCCCAGGTGGATCTACCCACATTCCTGATTCCACACACCTGGAAGGCCTCTCCTCCCATCCCTTACCAAGAGAAGGTCCTGGAGGATCTAAAGTTTCATGAAATCATGGTTTGGAAGGGATTTTCTAGTCCAGCCTCCCCTCTGCAATAAACAGAAACACCTCCAAGATCCTAAAATTCCACCCATGTGGCTGAGGCATCCACAACCTCTCTGGACAATCTTTTCCAGCATTTTTCCACCCTCACTGTAAACTATTCTTCCTTGTATCTGATCTGAATTTGGTTTTAATTTACTCCCCTCACCCTGTGTCTCACAGGCCCTGTTAAGAAGCCTGTCCTTGAAATTCCTTGAGATATTTCCTATTTCTATAGGATTGAAGTCCAAGTGCAGCCCCAAAGTGAGGAATGCTTTGCTTGAAGTGTTTTGGGGGTGATTGTGAAGGGCAGGGATTTAATTCAGCCCCAATTCTGAGCAGGTGGGATTCCCCAACAGGCTAGAACAAAATAAATGTTATTGGATTTAATTGGATTATTGGACAGTGGAAGGTGTCCCTGCCATGGAATGGGATGATCTTTAATGTCACAACCCAAACTATTCTATGGTTCCTTGTTCTCTCAGCCTGATTCCAAGAATATGGACATGGGAAACAAATAAAGAGGGTGAAAAAAGAACTTAAGGAATCCACAATAAACATATAGAAAAATATTCTAAAATACTGTGAGCAGTGTAAAAATGGAAAATAGATCAAGAATAATCCCAGAGGAAGAGAGAGGTGACAAAGGGACACCCAGACATGCTCTGAGGGGACATTTTTTTTGTTCTAGCTCTCTTTAACAGAGAAAAATCTGGAAAAATCACCAGATTTCTTAATCTGGAAATAGAAACATGACTTGGCCAAAATCACAGCCTTGAGCAAGAGGAAATTCCTGGTGAATTTGAGCTCCCTGTGCCTTCCCTGAGGCCTGGGATCCTCATTTGCAGGATTGTCATCCTCAAGTGAGGGATTTCGGGGACGTTCCCCTGCCCTGGCTGCCCAGAGCAGAGCCAGAGCCTGGCCCCACGTGCAGCTCTGCAAAATCCAGCTGGGAAATCCACACTGGCAGGAAACCATTCCAGGCTGGAATCAGATTTAATTTTTAAGCATCCAAGAATTTAAGGAGAAGCAAAAGGAGCTGTTTCCCCATAAATTAGGAATTTGCTAATTAGAAGGAGCCAAGGGCTGGGATTAGAGAGCTTTTATTGCAGGAATTTTGGTGGGATAATCCAGGGTCCTTTTTGTGTTGTTGGTGGTTACAAAGCAAACAACAACAAAACCAAAACAAACCCAGGAGAAGAAGAGGAAGAGAAATTTTAGGGATTAATTTCTCCAAACATCAGCTCCTGCTGGGTTTCTGTGGCTTTGGGGAGCTCGGGGACACGATGGAGAGCAGGATTTGGCTTATCCAGTGGGGAGATCATTCCTTAAAGGCCCAACATGGTCAAAAACCACTGGGAGGACAAATTCAGAGCAGCACTACAGGAAGGAGAGGCAGGGATAGTCATGGAGGTTCATCCAGGAGAGAGATCTATGATTCCATGAAAAATAAAAAAGGGAAAGAGACATCAGGTTAAAAACAGAGCTGGGAAAATGGCACCAATCTCACTTTTAAAAGTGCCTAAAAATCACTTTAAAAAGGAGAGAAGGACAAAGGAGTTTTCCCAAGAATATCTGATGGGACATGGAAAACTCCTGGACAAGGAATTCAGTGGGAAAAGTGTCTGGAGCAGCTGAGTGCAGCTTGGGATGGGATTTGGAGAAGGTTGAGGTGGCTGGGCTGGGCCTTTTTGCCCAGTTGCAGGTGAGGACAAGTGACAAACTGGGAGATAATTGGGATGAAGTCCAGTATTCCAAGGAAAAGGAGCTGTGAGAACAGCAGCAAAGAAAGAATGGACCTCAAGAGATCGGAGCCCAGCAGCTGGAGGGGAGTTTTCTGGGGAGATAATTGGGAATAGTAGTGGAGACTCCATTAAAAGTGCACTGGGAAGCCACAAGATTCCAAAGGAAAGTCTGGATGGAACCTCTGGATTCAGAATGGAGTGGCCAGAACATCAAACAGGGTTTGTGCACATCACAGGAGCCAAAACAGAGCTAAGGATGAGGGAATGGAGCAGGGAAAGCCCAGGAATCCAAGGGAACGTTGAGTGAGGAGGGATGAAGGCAATAAAAATAAATTAGATGAGTAAAAGTGGTGCTTTTCCAAGGAGGAATCTGGGAAATCCCACAGAGGTGTCAGATCTATGGGAATGTATTTTGTGTGTTCACAGAGAGAGAGTTAAATTGGATTAAATGTTCCCAAGGAAAAGCCAAGGTGGAAAACACAGGAAAAAATATTTCTGACAAATTATGGATTTCTAACAGATTATTGATTTATAACAAATTATTGATTTCTGGCAAATTAAGGATTTCCAAATCACCAGGATCTGAGGAAATCCCTGGCATGAGGAGGAGCCAGCACCAGGGACCTGAGAGCCTTGAGTGGCTGGGAAATAGAAAGCACAGCTCTTCCCTGGAAAAACAGAAAAAACGAGGAATTACAGAGATGCCAGCAAGACAGGAAGCCCTGGGAAGCAGAAATTCCCACTAAATAAAACTCTCCTTTTTCCACTTCCTAGAAGATGATTCTGAGCAGTTCTACTGGGCTTGGCAAGAACAAATTGGGCCAAATTATTGAAATTCCAGCCTTTAAAATGGCAACACATGTGGTGGATCCAGGGATGTTATGGCACAAGGTGTTGTTTGGACATGGAATCATGGAATAATTTGGGGTGGAAGGGATTTTAAGGATCATCCCATTCCCATGGCAGGGACACCTTCCCCTGTCCCAGGCTGCTCCAGCCCCAGTGTCCAGCCTGGCCTTGGGCACTGCCAGGGATCCAGGGGCAGCCCCAGCTGCTCTGGGAATTCCATCCCATCCCCTCAGCACCTTCCAGGGAGGAATTTCTTCCCAACGTTCATTGTAGGGGTGGAATGATGATGCTGTGAGAGAACGATACCTTGTGAGGCACAAAGATTCCAGAAATGACAGAGAATTCCAGGGAAAGAAATGACAGGATCCTGGACAGGAATATTTTGGGGAATATTAACTTTTGACGCCACTTTTCCCTTCATTTCTCTCACACAGAGAAAAACACATGGAATTTTATCCAACCTACTTCAATGAACAAAACCCTGCAGCAAATCCCAGCGGTCCCAGAAAATGTCTTCATTCTATTCCTTCCCTAATCCCATTTTTCTCAGGGACTGAAACCAACACAGGATGTCTCAAAGCATCCAAGATTTCTCCCTGGGCACACCAGATGGGAAAGGGGCAGGGAGAGGCTCTTCCAAAAGGAAGTTGGGAGCAGGAGCCTGATTCCCGTGTCCAGGATCCTGCTGGGCAGCAGGTTTTCACTCTGGATCCCAGAGCCAGCCCAGGAGCCAGCCTAAAATTAGTCTGAGCTAATGTGTTCCAGTAGAAACTAAGCCAGGGATTATTTTCAGGACACACTTGGCATTCCAAGTTGGTTTTTATGTTAAAAAAGCAGTATTTGCTAAACACACATATTTTAATTCATTTGAATTTAATTCATTTTCAGTCCCCCAGAGAATTTTTCAATCCTCTCCATGAATTCTTTTCTAATTTTCCACAACAAAAATAAAATATAATCCCAAAAATTCAGGCAGGTAGATGACAATGAGCACCACAACAAAGAGTTTGTGAAAATTTAGGCTGCCAGACACAGTCAAGACTTTTTAGCTCTGTTTTCCCCACGGAAGACAAGAAAATGGAATTAAAGCCTGACATTTTTACCAAGGAAAGTCAAGGACTTAATTGAAAAAGGCACTTTGACTTTCAAATTCCAGGAATGAGGGGCCTTCCGTAAAAATTGCCATGGCAGGGGTGGCACTGGGTGGGCTTTGAGGTCCCTCCCAACCCAAATCCTTCTGGGATTCTGGGATTGTCTGAAGTCTGAGGCTGCAGCTGAGCAGAGGATGGTGCTGGAAAGGTCCCACACTGCCCTGGCCTCTCCTTCCCCCTGGAATGCTCATGGATGGCATCGATGGCACTGCAGCTGCAGCTGGGCCTGATGGATCACCTGGGAGCCAACCAAACTGGGAATAAACCTGTCTGCAGCTGAATTAGAGAAATGTGGAATGGTTGGGATGGGAGGGACCTCACAGCCCACCCAGTGCCACCCCTGCCATGGAAGGGACACCTTCCCCTGTCCCAAGCTGCTCCAGCCCCAGTGTCCAGCCTGGCCTTGGGCAGTGCCAGGGATCCAGGGGCAGCCCCAGCTGCTCTGGGAATTCCATCCCAGCCCCTGCCCACCCTGCCAGGGAGGAATCTTCTCCCAGAATATTTAATCATTCACCATTAACCAGGCTTTCCGTGATGGAGGTCACATCTCTCCTCTGGAAACCGGGTTAAACTGGGAGTGCTTTTAGCACAAACCATGACCCTGCCAAAGGGGAAACAATCACTGGAATTGGTCTGTATAAACAGCTGATAATTCAGCATTCAAGGCTGATTCTCCTCCCACAGAATTCCCTGGGAAATGTATCCCTGTTTGCAGAAGGTGAGAGGAAACTTGGAGAACTCAGGGAGTTTTCTGCTCATAATTCTGTTCATAATATTTCTGTTCATAATATTTCTGCTCATAATATTGTGTGCAGTGTGCACTCAGCCAGGGAAGTGGACTCAGCAAACAAACTGAGGAAAGGAAAACCACATTCAGGACTGGAGTGGAAATTTTTGCCCTCATTTTCACATGGAAAGGCCAGAGAATTCCCAGAGGATTTCCAGCTGCATGGTGAAAAGCTCCAGTGCTGGTTGTCCCACTGTCCTATCCCTGCCAGCAGCCCAAGGATGGGAGATTTCCTCAACCCTCTGGAGACCCAACCCCAGTGTGGACACTTGGGCAGCTGCTCCTCTGGGAAAGCCAGGCATGCCAAGAGCTGTCCAAGAGCAGCAGAAATCCAGGTGGATGCTCCCCTGCTCCTCCTCCCTCCCACCACAGCATCCTGCTGGTCTGTCCGGGGCTCGTGGCGTTGGGAGCAAACATTTCAAATAATGGAAGATCCCAAAAGGGAATGAGAGCAACTCCAAAGCCTTTCATTAACACACACACCTCCGAGTGCAAGGAGCACATCCCCAACTCCAGCAGCCACAGGAACTGAGAGAATTGGATTTTGGGCAGCCAAACCCACCCTGGGCTCTGTTCCAGCTGCCCTTCAGCCTCTCCAGATGCAGCAACCACCACAGGATGGGCTGAGCCTGAGGACAGGAAAAGACGGGACAGATGGAAACTCCTTCACCTTCAAATTCATCTCAAAACACAAAGACCTTTCCCAGCATCACCTGGATTTTCAGGTTTTCTTACATTTAAACGTTTGTCTTTGGCAGAAACTTCTCCCTGCCCTGTCCCACAGAGCAGCTCTGCCCTGCCATGGGCAGCCTTGGGAAGTGCCAGGTGCCAGCAGCTGGACTTGCCCATGGAGCCATGGACCAAACCCAGCCCTGGCTCTGATTCCTCCTGAATTTCTGTCTCTGCATGAACTCAGGGAATCTTTAGTGATGCCCCACTAGCCAGGCATGAATTCTTTGCCATTTAACAAACTCTGATTGCAGCTGCAGCAGGAGAGAAATTCCCTGGCTTTCATTTCCAAAAAGGCTCCTTTTTCCATCTCTAGTAGTGAAAGAGGGGTTTAAGTAGATTTTACACCAAGTAGTTGCCACAGAGGCATGAATAAACATGAGGAGCTCCCTCTCCTTTGTGTTTGCGCAAGAAAATTATGATTTTCTGTTTGCTTGCAGCAAATCCCAGGATTCTGCTGCAAATAGACTGGGCAGAAGTGAACTACCCAGGGAAGATGGAACAAATCCATTGTTTGCAGTGATTCTCCCAAGCTCCAAACCAGACCCAGCAATTAATTTGCTTTGATAGACCCATGGTTTTCGTTAGAGTTCCTCATATTTAATTATGTCCTAATCCACCTCCAAGAAAGCAGAGGGAGCTCAGCAGAGAACCATTACCTACAAACAGGAGTGGGAGCCAAGCATTTGAAATCCAGTTATTGATACAAAACAGAAGGCAGGCTTCCAGCTCAAGCAGCCCCTCGGGTTTAATCTGAAGATCTATCAGGAAAAATCTCTTCTCTTTCCCACTGGAGGCTTTCATCTCTTCCCAGGAGGGAGCAATCATCTTCCCAACCCCTCCCTCATGGTCCTAATTGTCCAAAGGGAGTCTTTGTGTTTGTGCACTTAATGAATTTACTGAGGGAAGATCGTATCTGCCACGGGACAACTCCTGAGCTGCAGCAGGGAGTGATTCCCAACCTCGTGTCCTGGAAAAATCCCTTCCCATGGAGCCAGAATCCGAGAAATTGCTGCTCAGGTCTCCTAAAGCTCAGTTTGTCACCAGCTCAGAGACACCCCCAAGGTTAAAAGCTTCCTCCAGGCAAAGTTGTTGCTCCTCACCTGGGACTCAGAGTTGTCCAAACCAGGGCTGGGATGTTCCTTAAGGAATTGGCACAATTTCAGGGAAGGAGAAAAGCCTTTCCCTGCAGGTGGGAGGTCTCCAGTTGTGTAGAGGGTGTGGTGGTGGGCTAGGAGAAGCTGGAGGTGCCCAAGGCCAGGTTGGACACTAGGGCTTGGAGCAGCCTGGGACAGTGGGAGATGTCCCTTCCATGGCAGGGATGGAATGAGATGATCCTTAAGGTCCTTCCAAACCATTCCATGATTCTGTGACCCTGTCCTGGGCAAAATCCCTTCCCATGGAGCCAGAATCCGAGAAATTGCTGCTCAGGTCTCCTAAAGCTCAGTTTGTCACCAGCTCAGAGACACCCCCAAGGTTAAAAGCTTCCTCCAGGCAAAGTTGTTGCTCCTCACCTGGGACTCAGAGTTGTCCAAACCAGGGCTGGGATGTTCCTTAAGGAATTGGCACAATTTCAGGGAAGGAGAAAAGCCTTTCCCTGCAGGTGGGAGGTCTCCAGTTGTGTAGAGAGTGTGGTGGTGGGCTAGGAGAAGCTGGAGGTGCCCAAGGCCAGGTTGGACACTAGGGCTTGGAGCAGCCTGGGACAGTGGGAGATGTCCCTTCCATGGCAGGGATGGAATGAGATGATCCTTAAGGTCCTTCCAAACCATTCCATGATTCTGTGACCCTGTCCTGGGCAAAATCCCTTCCCATGGAGCCAGAATCCGAGAAATTGCTGCTCAGGTCTCCTAAAGCTCAGTTTGTCACCAGCTCAGAGACACCCCCAAGGTTAAAAGCTTCCTCCAGGCAAAGTTGTTGCTCCTCACCTGGGACTCAGAGTTGTCCAAACCAGGGCTGGGAGGATCCTTAGGGAACTGACACAATTTCAGGGAAGAAGACAGATGGGATTCCCTGCCAGATGAGATTCTCCAGTTGTGTAGAGGGTGTGGTGGTGGGCTAGGAGAAGCTGGAGGTGTCCAAGCCCAGGGCTTGGACCAACCTGGGACAGTGGAAGGTGTCCCTGCCATGGCAGGGGTGGGATGGGATGATTTTTAAGGTCCTTCCAAACCATTCCATGATTCTGTGACACGGCAGCCTTGCACTGGGCCAGTGAGGAGATGCCACTACAACCACCCAGCTTCAGCTGCTCCAGGCCCAACTGTTGACTTAAATGCCCCAGAAAAATTGGATTTCTCCCAGGATTTCCAGTTTTCCATGGTGAGAGTGAGAATCTGCCCTCTGTAATCCAGTTCCAATCCCCAGGGACAGATCCTGGATGGAATGGTTGGTGTCCTGCAGCATTCCCTCAGGAATTCCTGTCCAGGATGGTTTGGTGGAAAGTCGCACGCTTAAAAGCCTCATGGTGAATCACAAATTTGCTTTTAAAATGAATGAAACCATTTTGGGTGGGAATGGCAAATGTGGGTGATGAATTCTCCTAAAGGAGCCCATTTTTTGGAGCAGCTCAGTGATTCCCATGCCTAAGCCATATCCACCCAGGATAAAATCCACCCGGAAATGCTGAGCTGTTACAGCAGTGAACAGAAGCTGTAATTTTGGTGTGGGCACCAAGACTTTCAAATCCTGCTGCTTCAGTATCCATGGAAATGAATAGCAAGAAGTTTCCCAGAAGGTTCCAAGAAATTCCAAACAGGTTCCTTGAATTCCACCCATCCCAAAAAAACCTGTCTCTTTGCAGAGGCATCTCTGTGCCTGCAGAAGCCACAGTCCTAAATCCTCTCCTCCTGTCTGGCACTTCCACTCATCCCCCTGGATACAATAATGGAGCATCCCTGTCCCATTTCCATCCAGTGGCTCTTTAGTTACTGAATTCCTGCAGGGCCTGGGTAGGAATTGAGTTAAGGATCTCCAGTCTAGGCTCAGGGAGATAATATTGCTGTTACCTAACCCTGGACACCCAAATATCTTTAAGATCCAGCCCTTACCACCCCAAAATTTTCAGAATTCCCCCCAGCTGTGATTCCCACACCTTTGGAGATGGTTATGAGGGACCAAGGTCTTTTGAGGTGAAATTCTTTGAGCTGAAACGAAAATATTTTAGTACCTGATAAATATCTGGACTTCCCCTCTGATCAGAAAATGCCCCCAGGGATTTCAGCCCATTCTCCATTCTTTTTGAGGGAATGAGTCACGATTTTGGATTGCTTCCACTTGCTAAGAAGGAGCTCCTGAATGTTTGCAGAGCTGCTGGCAGGTTTGGGAGATTTCAATTCATTTTCTGAGCTAAAATGGAGTCGTGGCCAGGCCAAAACTGATAAAATAAACCCACCCTGGTGGAGTCTGAGGGACATCCAGCTGCTGGTGACTCTGCCTGGCAGCGAGATTCCAAGGGAAACTCTGGAGCTGCTGGGATCTGCTGATAGCCCAGAAGAAGGAAGGAGAGGCGTCAAAGATCTGGGAAGGCCAAAATCCCCCATCCACAGCCACACACACATTTGGAATGTTCCTCAGCAGGGAGGCTCCCAAAATCATTGTTGGGAGAACAAAGGCGAGTTTGGGATGACAGGCATTTCAAACAACTGAAAAGTTGGAGGAGAGCAATAAGAAAAACAATTGGAATGGGAAAGGATTAAGTGGTCAACAGAAAACAACAAAAGGAAAATTAACATCTTTTCAAAACTCACAAAGCGGCCTCAAAAGCAGGGAGAGAACAGTAAAAAACCCAAATTATGCACAGTTTAACAGCAAAGCTCACAAAGAAATGAACTGACTCCTGCAGAGAAAGGGTGTGGGGACATCTTATAAATTGACCACATTCCAAAGAGGAATAAAAAAGCAATTCTCACAGACATGGCCTGGGAGGCAGCCAGGCCCACTTGGTGCCCTGAGTTTGGAAGGCCAAATTCTGAAATGCATCTCAAATCCCAAGGGTTCTGCAAAGGGGGAAGCTGGAAAAGAAACCAACATCCACCAAGTCCGAGTAGGACTGCCAGGAGGAGCTGCCAAAGAGGGAAACAGCACAACGTGATTTTCTGGATCTGTCACCTCAGCAAACTTCAACAATTTGGGATGAAATTTGGCACGACAGGCACTGACCTTAGGTAAAATTCTCTTTTTTGTATGTTCTGAAAGGTAAAATTCTCTTTCTTGTTTGTTCTGAAAGGTCCAGCTGACTTCATTGTGCTGTTTCCCAGGAGGAGGGTTGGAGTTGGTGAATTATTGTACCACTAGAAGGAATTTCCCTCTGGAGAGCTTTGCTATTCCCAGGATCCTAAAATTTAGCAGAAGCCTGAAATTCATTTTATCTCTGTCATGGTTTTATCTTCTGCCATCAAAGTCCAAGTGAATTTTGTTATAAATCTTAGGGGAAACACACATCCTTAGGAGACTTCCTCAAATTCAGCAGTGAAATGTTCATGGAATCCCAAAATCCCTGGGGCCGGAACAGATTTCCAAGCCCATGGAGTGCCAGCTGTGCCCCATGGCCACCTTGTCCCCAGCCCAGAGCACTCAGTGCCACCCCCAGGGGACACCTGCAGGGATGGGCACTGCAAAGCTCCCTGGGCAGCCCCTGCCAAGGCCTGAGCACCCTTTCCATGGGCAAATTCCTGCTGCTGGCCCAGCTGAGCCTGCCCTGGCCCAGCCTGAGGCCGTTCCCTCTGCTCCTGTCCCTGTTCCCTGGAGCAGAGCCCGACCCCCACCTGGCTCCATCTTGCCACACAATCCCTTTCCTATTATTTCCCAAGAACCCCAGGAATCTGCACAGGGAGGGGCTCCCTCCAAACCCCCAGTGGGGTTGCAGAAGCCTCATTTCCCTCTCTCCTATCAACACCCTCAGATAAGAGCTTTTAATGACACAACCCTGGGAGGCTTTTCCTCCAGCCCATGCTCCCTCCACACGTGGCACCAGCCAGACTCTCCCAGCAACTTTTCCACAGTTTGTTTTCCCACAACCATCCCGTGTTAGCAAACGTTATTTACAGCACACAATTCTGACTGCCTCCAAACAAAGCCCTTATCTCCCACAATAAACTTCCTTATACCCTTAAATGTACACTTGTTCACTTCCTTACTGTTTCCTCTTTGGGTGTCATTCCAAGGCTTTCCCAAGGCCTAAAGGCTCCTCAGTTTCTTCAGGAGCCCAGAAATGCAGCCAGGGCTTTAAATGGAGTTGGGAATAATGAGGCCCAGCATCGCTGGGAGTGTTTGCTTCTACTGCCCTACATATTTGTCAGTATTTGAATAAACACCTTTGAAAAGCTGCTTCTCTGGCCTTGCACAACTCCAATTCCTTTATTTTCACAATTCCCATCCCTTTATTTTCACAACGCTTCCCTCAGGGCAGGGCAGACAATGTCGTTCCCTGGTTAGGAAATTGGAGCGATGAAAGTGTCTGGGCAGAGCTGGAGAGAGGCAGGAATGGCTCCCTTGGCCCTGCACTGGCAGCAGCTCCTCCTGGCTCCCACAGGAGCCCCTGACCTGTGAATCCTTTGGGAAAAGCCAAGTGCTGGTGCTGAACATGGATTGGGACAATCCCGGGATCAGTCCAGGCTGGGATGAGCAGATGGAGCAGCCCTGGGAGAGCTGGAGCTGCCCCAGCCCAGAGCCCCCAGCTGGGATCAGGAAAAGGGATTGGGATTGTGCCCCTGTGCCCCCACAGGTGAGAGCCCTCCTGCAGAGCTGCCCCAGCCCTGTCCCAGCACAGGAGGAGCTGGAGCTGCTGCAGAGAGCCCAGAGGAGGCTCCAGGATGAGCAGAGGGCTGGAGCAGCTCTGCTGGCAGGAAAGGCTGGCACAGCTGGGATTGTTCAGCTGCACAGGAGAAGCTTTGGGCTGAGCTCAGGGTGGCCTTGCAGGGCCTGAAGGAGCCCCAGGAAACCTGGAGAGAGACAATTTCCAGGGGATGCAGGGACAGCACCCAGGGAATGGCTGCCAGTGCCAGAGGGCAGGGCTGGGTGGGATCTGGGCAATGAGGGATTGTTCCCTGGCAGGGTGGGCAGGGCTGGGATGGAATTCCCAGAGCAGCTGGGGCCGCCCCTGGATCCCTGGCAGTGCCCAAGGCAGCCTGGCATAGTGAGTGGCATCCCCACCTGTGGCAGATGGGATTGGATGCCCTTTCCAGACCCTTCCATCCCAAACTCTCCATGACTCCATTTTGCGATTCTCCCAAGCTGACATCTCCCCACGACTGAAATTCCCCTGGGATTTGCTCACAGCCAGCAGGGAATCCATGCACAGCTCACCTGGATGCCAACACAGCTCTTTCCCATCTGAGTCAACAGTTCTGGAGCACAAAGGGAAAAGAGCAAGATCCCTGTGCCATCCAAGTGACACTGGAACGAGGCCTGAACTGCACCAAACTTTGTGGCCAAATGCAGCCAATCCCAAATTGGGATTTGCGCTTGAAGTGCAGCCCATGAAGTTCCCGTGGTGTCACATTGTCACAGACCGGCCCGAAATGGATTTCATTCCAAGTTTAAACCTGATGAGTGATTTAGTAAAAGCCTTCCATCCTGATGTTTGGTTTTCCAGCCGCAGCATGACTGTGCACAAGTGTGTGGGATGAGAGAGCCACAATTCAGGTTGCAGACTAATGGCTTTTCTCTAACTCATTCCTCTCCCCCAGAAAAAAAAAAACAAAAAAACAAAAAAACCAAAAAACCAAAAAAACCTGCTATTTTCTAGATTTCAATTTTCTGGACACAAATTATATTAAAAAGTTATCCTGGCTGATGAGATTTAAGAGCAGGATTACAGCAAGATTGAAAAACCCCATTCTGTTGGAGAAAATCACTCGCTTCTCACCAGATTAGTGCTTTCCTGTGGCTCAGATGATAATACACACATTAATACACACATATATAATATATAATAAATACTATTATATATTATATACCTAATATATTATATATTAGATATATATATATAAAATACCTCATATATTAGACCCCTGAGGAGCCCCAGTCACATCCTGGAGGAGATTTCAGCTCCATCCATTTGGGAACTAGAGAAAGGAAATCCTTCCCAAAGAGGTCCAGAACCAGCCTGGGGAATTTTCTTCCACAGAAACTCATTGGGGCAAAGAGCACACCCGTATTTTGTAATAACCAGGATAATTTTCTGCATATTCCTGGAGATAAGGAAGAGGGAAAGACACACACATTTTTTCCAGTCCTGTTGGGGCCTTCCATGAGATGAGGGAGCTCCAGAAATCCAGCACTTGGTGAATTTAAAAGCGCATCTGCAACAACCTACTTCAAAATTTCCACTGAGCCTGGCAGAGTCAGCCCAGGGCAGGATTCAGCCTCTGGAGACATTCCAGGTCAAGCATGAACTGGAGGTAAAATGTTTATGGAGTTCAAGGACTGCAAATCCCAGAAGCAGCAGAGGAGGGTTCATGGAAATGCTAAATCTTGAGGGTTAGTCTGGCTTAGGAACTTGGTGCCCTCTGGGGCTCTCATGGCGTGTGAAAAACTCTTTAATAGAAGATTTCTGGTGCAACCCAAAGCCCAGAGAGCCAAGGCTGGTGTAGGAGCTGTTATCAGCAAGAGAATTGATTATGAGCTAATAACAAACAGGGACAGCAGGACCAGGCTGAGCCAGCTCTGCTGCCAGACAAGGCCAGGGCCCTTCTCTGCCCACACAGAGAAGAGAGGTTAAAAATGTGGAATTCTACAGAATCCCCACATCCCTGGTGCTGGCACAGCCCTCCCAGCCCAGGCAGTGCCAGCTGTGCCCCATGGCCACCCTCCTGCAGGACCAGAACTGGACACAGCCCTCGAGGGGCCAGCACAGAGGGACAATCCCTGCCCTGCTCCTGCTGCACACACAATTCCTCATCCAGCCCAGCTGCCAGTGGCCTCTTGCACACCTGGGCACCCCTGGGCTCATGTCCAGCCCCTGTCACCAGCACCCTCAGGGCCTTTTCCAGCTCTCCAGCCCCTCTGCCCAGCCAGGAGCTCCATGAGGTTGTTGTGACCCAAGGGCAGGACCCAGCACTTGGCCATTTGCCCCCATTCACCTCAAAACAATTCCAGCAACACCCTCCGTGTGTGGAGCCCCGGAGATTGTCCTCCCTGAGCTCCAGGATGCATCCAGGACCATCAGCCCCTCCCTAGCACCCCTCTGCTCAGGATAAATCCAACAGGATTCCCAGGGTGGAGGTTTGGATGTTTCCTACACGTGGGTGCAGAGCCAAACTCCCAGAAAGGCCCTTCCCAAGCCTTGCAAGCTCCCAGCACTTCCAGCCTGGACATCTTCCCTCCAATCCTGGATTTCCTGACCTGGAACAGTCCAGCAGCCAGGGCCAGGGAGGGACAGCCCTGGTGGCTCCATTGCCACCTCAGGAAGGGTTTCTGTCCGATCACAGGGAGACTTCCACACCTTCCTCAGCAGCACCAGGCTCATTCCCTGCCTGGCTCCCCACATCCATGCACTGACAGCTCCACTTTCCCTCCCAGTGTGGGGTTTTGGGACAGACAAGGGAAGAGACAGTACAAGAAGAGAAGAAACAAGAACACAGAAAAGGTGGAGAATGCTGCACTTCCCTGCAGATGAAGCTTCTGTTTTCCTCATTGTCCCAGTGAGGTAACGTCAATATTTGGCAGAGCAAATCCTAAAGCGAGATTCCACACCTGCATTGTCCCAGCCAGGAACAGCCTCCTGCCCAGCAGATCCACTGGCAGCAATTCCCACTGTGGCTGTGTCCAGTTCTGGTCCTGCAGGAGAAACACTGAGGGGCTGAAGCGTGTCCAGGGCAGGGAACGGAGCTGGGAAGGGGCTGAAGAATTGCTGAGGGAGCTGGGAAGGGGCTGGAGAATTCCTGAGGGAGCTGGGAAGGGGCTGGAGAATTCCTGAGGGAGCTGGGAAGGGGCTGAACCTGGAGCAAAGGAGGCTCATGGGGGACTTTGTGGCTCTCCGCAGTTTTCCACCATTCCCAGTCTTACCTGCATCATTTCCCTGCCACCAGGAACCCAGAGAGAACTCTGGGATTCAGCAAATTCCCATTGTGAGGCAGCACAACCCCAATTTCAACCCCAGGAGCTTCAGATCTCCATCCCTGCCCAGAGCACTTTTCCTGCCTCATATTCCTGTGGAGTTTGCCCCAGGCCACAGGTAAAAGCCCAAACTCCTGAGCTGAAACCCTCCCAGTCCTTTCCAGTTCTTATCAGGAACTGCCTGCAGGCTCCCAGTTGTTGAGCACCAGTGAGGTAGTAACAACTTCTTCTCTTTTTCCTTCTTCTTCTTCTTCCTCTTCTCCATCTTCTTCTTCTTCTTTCTTCTTCTTCTTCTTCTTCTTCTTCTTCTTCTCCTCCTCCTCCTTCTCCTTCTCCTCTTTCTTAACAATTCAATAACTCAATAATAACTCAAAATAACCATAATAACAATAATAATAACAGAAACAAAGAGAATAAAGAGAGTAGTAGTAGTAGTAGTAGTAGTAGTAGTAGTAGTAGTAGTAATAGTAATAATGATAATAATAACAACTACTCCTGTCCCCAGATAATCAGTTGTCAAATTATGCAGGCTGGAATTTTCAAATCCACCTCCAAATGACTCTGGAAAGGGAACTTGGAGAGTCCTGAGCTGCTGGGCAGCCAAGGAGGGCAAGTTCCAGCTATCTTCTACCACCTTAAAATGGAAATAAAAGGCACTTGGTCAGGAGAACCCCTGGCTGGTGGAGCACATGGTGAGGAGAGCTCAGAAAAGGTCTTAAACCCCAAAAAGCTCAGGAAGCTCCCAATCCTCCTCCATTGATTCCTCCTGCCTATCTGAGCCAGAAAGTTCCTGGGATTCTCATTTCCTGGGATCAGGGGGTTGAAAACCATCCAAGCTCCACTTCCCACTGTCCCCTGGCAGTTCCCACATGGAGTCTCCTCCTCAGCAAGGAAACCTCCCCCAGCTCCGTGCCAGGGAGTGCAGTTTCTGGGAAAGCTGCCACCACTTCTTCCAATCAATTGTTCTGAGATGCCACCACTTCTCCAGGGCTGGAAGTGCCACTCTTGGGGGACATCTGAAAATAATTCCTTCATTTTTTTAGGTCAAACATTGCCCTCCAGCACCGCAGAGCCCACATGACAGGAGGAACTGGAGGGAGAAGTGGCCAGCTCTGGAATGGAGATGCCCAGCACAGAGCTCCTGGTGTGGTCCAGGCTGGAATGTCATTGAATATCCAAGGCACTGAGGTTTGGAGGCAAGAGGATGAGCTGAATCCAACCTCTCCTCGGGGGCAAGGGAGGGGAGCAGCAGTTTAGGTTTCAACCTCAAGTGATACCTCATTCATTTAGGGGGAAAAAAAACCCAAGAGGGGATGTGAGGCTTGAGATTCCTCAGGAAATATAAAAAAAAAAGGGAAAAATCCAGCAGTCCAGGGCCTAATCCATGCACTGTGACAGCTCTTTATCAGCCCATAAAGGAGCAATGAACACAATAATTCAATTTTGCCTCAGTAAAGGCTCAGCTGGAAGGGAAACCTGAGCTTGTTACAGTTCTCCAGATGAACAACAGGGAAAATGCAGCCAAGATGGAAGATGTGGAATGCCTGGGATCAGAGGAGGAGCTGGCAGCACCTGGAGCAGCAGCAATTCCCTTTGGAACACCCAGCTGGGTAAGGAGCAAACAATCACATCTTGTCTGCTCAGCCTTAATTAGAGCCCAACTCGAGAAAATCAGGATGGATTGTCTCAGCATTCCAAGGAATTGGACCAAACACACACTGGCACCTTCAGAGGGCCAAGCAGGAAGAGCAGGAGCCCAAATCCCCACCTTGGCCTGCTGGGAGCCCCAAAGAATCCCCCAGGAGCTCCCAAAATCCCAAACCCCTTCACCCTGCAACCAGGGCAAACATGCACAAGTGGGAGAGCGCCTGAGGAATCACCTCGTTCTGAAGTCCCACCCCAGGCACACTCAGCAGGACCACGAGTTGCCAGGACATTTTTGTTCCCAGCCACAGGAGTTTTTTTTATGTCCCAGCCCTGCTCCACTCCTGGAACACTTCAGGAGCCCCTTCCATGCCCTCATTGCAGCCAGGAAGCAGCTGACAGCAACTGCTTGTCCTGCTTTGCTTCCCAGCCAAGGAGAACGAGGAGCAGCCTGGGAGGCTGCAGAATTCTGGAGCTTTTTCAGGAAGCTGAACCAAGTCAAACACCACCAGAGCTCGGAGTTAAACCAGTTTGAAAAAGAGAATAAGATGTTCCCAAAACTTCACTCAAATGATTCGAGTCCTGCAAAAATCCTTTCCTGTGAGGGTAAAAAGGGGCTGGGATGGAATTCCCAGAGCAGCTGGGGCTGCCCCTGGATCCCTGGCAGTGCCCAAGGCCAGGCTGGACACTGGGGCTGGAGCAGCCTGGCACAGGGGAAGGTGTCCCTGCCCTGGCAGGGCTGGCACTGGATGAGATTTGGGGTCCATTCCATCCCAACCATTCCACATTTCTCTAATTCAGCTGCAGACAGGTTTATTCCCAGTTTGGTTGGCTCCCAGGTGATCCATCAGGCCCAGCTGCAGCTGCAGTGCCATCGATGCCATCCATGAGCATTCCAGGGGGAAGGAGAGGCCAGGGCAGTGTGGGACCTTTCCAGCACCATCCTCTGCTCAGCTGCAGCCTCAGACTTCAGACAATCCCAGAATCCCAGAAGGATTTGGGTTGGGAGGGACCTCAAAGCCCACCCAGTGCCACCCTGCCATGGCAGGGACACCTTCCCCTGTGCCAGGCTGCTCCAGCCCCAGTGTCCAGCCTGGCCTTGGGCACTGCCAGGGATCCAGGGGCAGCCCCAGCTTTTTGGGGCATGATGAAATCATAAAATATGGACAAGAAATAGAAAATTACCTGAGCTCATCTTTTGATCTCTGAAGTTCCAACCATGAATTTTCATTTCAGACCTGACCAAAACTCCAAACTTCTTTTCTCATCCAAATTCTGACATTTTTAATTTTGGGATGAATCCAAGTATTAAAGCAGAATGAGGGGCTGGAGCTGGGCCAGGAGGGATTTAGGTTGGATTTTAGGGAAAGGTTCTTCCCCAGAGGCTGCTGGCACTGCCCAGGCTGCCCAGGGAATGGGCACGGCCCCGAGGCTGCCAGAGCTCCAGGAGCCTTTGGCCAGCGCTGCCAGGGATGCCCAGGCTGGGCTTTTGGGGGTCTGGGCAGGGCAGGGGTGGCACTGGGGGATCCCTGGGGGTCCCTTCAGCTCAGGATTTTCCATAATTCCATCAAAGTTTTTCAGTAATTTCCCCAGAAATGCCCAGCCTGGAAGAAAACAAGAAGTAAAGCTGGTTTTAACTGCTTCACTTATTCCCAGAGTCCATTATAAACCTTTCAATCTTCATTTTAAACTGTATCCTATCTTACAGAAATTCTCTTACTTCCTATTTTCCTGTCATCTCATGACTAATCAATGGAATTATGCACTGACTAATACCAGCATGTCATAACATGACACAGCATCATTTAAATCTCCTGCTCTTTTACCCAAAAATGCTATTTTTAACAGCATTAAGGGCAGTTGCTGCCTGGCACTGATCAAAACATCTTTTTTCCCCTCATAGGGTAGTTTGGTGCTTTGACACAGAAAAGAAAGGAAGATGAAATACTTCAGTCAGCTCTCAGCAGAAGTTACTCTAAATTATTTGAGAATCAAATAAAAAAATCAAATGGAAGTGATGGGATGTTTGAACTGGGTGTCACTCTGTGTGTACAACACTACATAAAATACCCAGAAATAGCTGAAAGCTGTAAAAAATACAAAATAAAACATATTAAAAATATTTTTAAATCAAACCCCCCCACTATAATCATATAAAATAAGGTTATTTCCCCAACAATTTGAGAAATAGCTGAAAACACTGAAAAATACAAAATAAAACACGTTAAAAATATGTGTAAATCAAAACCCCCCCACTACAATCATATAAAATAAGGTTATTTCCCCAACAATTCTCATAAATAGCTGAAAACTGTGAAAAATAAAAAATAAAACACGTTAAAAATATTTGTAAATCAAACCCCCCCCACTACAATTATATAAAATAAGGTTATTTCCCCAACAATTCTCAGAAATAGCTGAAAACTGTGAAAAATACAAAATAAAACACAGTAAAAAATATTTTTAAACCAAAACCCCCACTACAGTTATATAAAATAAGGTTATTTCTCCAACAATTTCAGAAATTGCTGAAAACCCTGAAAAATACAAACTAAAACAGAATAAAAAATAATTTTTAAATGAAAACCCCCAGTCCAATTATGGAAAATGAGGTTGTTTCTCACACAAAAGGTGCAACAGGAGGAAAAGAGCTGCGATCTCTTTGATTCTGCAGCAATTTTTGATCCCAAATCTGGCTCCACCTGGGTGGTAAAAACCTCTCCCTTTGAAGATGGAGCAGCCACTTCTGGCAGAGCAGCAATAAAACAGGAATTGGCTGGGGAATTGCGTCCCTCAAAGGGAAGGAAGGATAAAAAAATCCATTATTCCAAATTCTCCTCATCTCTGCATCACTTCTGTGTCACTCCTCATGGACCAGCACCCCTTAGCTCCAAGGTTTCCCTCCAGGGGACCTGGGATACTCTGGGATAATTTAAAATTCCAGGAGAATTCCTGGAACAATTTTTTAAAATAATTTAAAATTCCAGCAGAACTGGAATCAATATGCAGCCTCACCAAGACTCCCTATTTGTAGGGAAAGGTTTTCATGGAATCCCAGAATATCCAGAGTGGAAGGGACCCAGAGGGATCACCCAGTGCCACTCCAGGCATCCCAAAATGCCTCCCAGTCCAAATGCTCCTGGAGCTCTTTTAATGAGGCTGTAAAAAAATGATATCATGAAGTAAAGGTGCAGGTTTCCAGGCACTCAAACACCCTTTGGGATGTGGGGCCACCGTCACATTCCCAGCATCTACCAGGATGCTCCAAACTCAGCAATCCAAAGAGAATAAAGGAGGTAAAATTAAAAAGAAAGAAATCTGGGATCGTGGAAGGCGGCCCTGGCCATGGCCAGGGGTTGGAATGAGATGATCTTTAAGGTCCCTTCCAACCCAAACTGTTCCATGGTTCCCACTTTTCCCACCTGGAAGAGGAAGGGTTTGTAGGGATAAAGGGAAGAGAAAAGAAAGAAGAAGAAGAAGATGATGTTGATGATGATGATGATGATGATGATGATGATGATGATGAAGAAGAAAGAAGATGAAAGAAGATGAAGAAAAACTAAGAAGAAAGAAGAGAGGAGGAGGAGAAGAAGGAGAAAAGGAGAAGGAGAAGGAGAAGGAGAAGGAGAAGGAGAAGGAGAAGGAGAAGGAGAAGGAGAAGAGAGAGGGAAGAGAAGAAGAGAAGAGAAGAGAAGAGAAGAGAAGAGAAGAGAAGAGAAGAGAAGAGAAGAGAAGCTCCAATCTCCAGGAGCAACTCCAGGGTCAAGGCTGAATTTGAAGAACCTGATCCAGGCAGATTCCAGGTTGGGATCCATCAACCCCACAGAGGCTCAGGAGGGAAACAAATGTTGGAGGCTGTAGGATGCCTGATTTATTTCTTAATATTCCCCTGAATTCAGAGGAAAACATTCCAATAAAAATGGTGGTTACTGGGAACTGAGGGGCACCTGATCTGCTCCATAATCTCTGCAGGGAAAATACCAGAATCCCAGAAAGACTGAGGTGGGAAGAGCCCTTCAAGATCACCCAAAACCCGCCAGCATTACCCCAAGGGCACATCCAGACTCCTCTGGGACACTCCCACAGACAGTGACTCCAAACCTCCCTGGGCAGCTCTACCAGGGAAAAAAATATTTTCCAGTCTCTTATTTGAACCTCTTTTGGTGCAATTTGAGGCCGTTCCCTCTGCTCCTGTCCCTGTTCCCTGGAGCAGAGCCCGACCCCCCCGGCTGTCCCCTCCTGGCAGGGACTTGTGCAGAGCCACAAGGGCCCCCTGAGCCTCCTTTGCTCCAGGCTCAGCCCCTTCCCAGCTCCCTCAGCAATTCTCCAGCCCCTTCCCAGCTCCGTTCCCTGCCCTGGACACGCTCCAGCCCCTCCAGGTCTCTCCTGCAGGAGCAGAACTGGACACAGCCCTGGAGGGGCCTCTCAGAGCCAGCACAGGGGACAATCCCTGCCCTGCTCCTGCTGGACACACAATTCCTCATCCAGCCCAGGATGTTCTCGGCCTTCTTGGCCACCTGGGCACCCCTGGGCTCATCCCTGAAATCCAGGGACAGAACATTCCTCAAGCAGCTCCCCAGCCATTGCCAATGACAGAAACAATTACAGATTCTTCCATGAGAAGAATTCCAAAGAGCTGCAATTGCCTCAGGAATGCACTGAAGGAGAGATGAGAGAAGTGAAGAAGAAAAGAGGGAAATTAATTTAATGATAGGAGACACCTGATGCAGCTTGAAAGCAAACAAAGTGCAGTTTCCTGTCAGAGGAAGAGGATTGGTTTGGTTCCTGACAATGAGGCTCAAATTAAAAACTAAAATTGGACTTCTTTGTACCAATGAAAAAAAAAAGAAAAAAAAAAAAAAAGAAAAAAGTACCAGAGAAAAACCTGAACAGGCCAAAGGACAAAAGAGAATCCAGGCATTTCCTTCTCAGTCCTGAGCTCCCAGGCAGGGCCAGCTCTTTGGGAGATGTCACCAACAAATGGAATCTGGTTATCTGAACTCAGAGAAAGCCATCATCTCTCCCTAAGCTTCCCTAACCCATGGCAGCCTGGAGAAGCCTTCCCAAAACTCCAGAGGGCTCCCACACAGCCCCACGAGGTATTTTCAAATAAGGGACACAAAAAGAGCAGAAAACTCATTAAAGTTATTTGGCCACCTGGAAAGTCTTCTCTCTGCCAAGGGTTGGGTTTTTTATTATTTTCTAAGGAATGTTTGCTTGGAATCTTTCAGGAGAACTCTGCAAAAAGCTCTGATTGTTGGAGCTGGATGGAATGAAGTGAGGTGTTGAGATGGAGTGAAAATCAGAGAAAAGGCAAGTGAGCACAGGTTCACCCCTTGATCCAAGGAAAAATCAATGACATGGAAATAAAACTTGAACTCCCTGATAGGTCTGTGTCCAGTTCTGCTCCTGCAGGAGAGACCTGGAGGGGCTGGAGCGTGTCCAGGGCAGGGAACGGAGCTGGGAAGGGACTGGAGAATTCCTGAGGGAGCTGGGAAGGGGCTGAGCCTGGAGCAAAGGAGGCTCAGGGGGCCCTTGTGGCTCTGCACAAGTCCCTGCCAGGAGGGGACAGCCGGGGGGGTCGGGCTCTGCTCCAGGGAACAGGGACAGGAGCAGAGGGAACGGCCTCAGGCTGGGCCAGGGCAGGCTCAGCTGGGCCAGCAGCAGGAATTTGCCCATGGAAAGGGTGCTCAGGCCTTGGCAGGGGCTGCCCAGGGAGCTTTGCAGTGCCCATCCCTGCAGGTGTCCCCTGGGGGTGGCACTGAGTGCTCTGGGCTGGGGACAAGGTGGCCATGGGGCACAGCTGGCACTGCCTGGGCTGGGAGGGCTGTGCCAGCACCAGGGATTTGGGGATTCTGTGAAAACAAAGCCTTGCACGTGTCTGCAGGAGCGAGGCACCTTGGTAAACCCCTGGACTGGATTTCATCCTCCCAAAAATCCCTCAGCAAATATTTCTGGTCGCCCCCCCTGCCACGGGACTCCAGCTGGGCCCTGTGGTTTGGCCACAGCTCTCCCAGAAAGAACCCAGCACATTTCTGTGGATTCTCACATGAGGAACACCACTATTGTCCTTCCCTAAATGCTAGCCTTTAGGGACTGTGCAATTCCCCCCAGAATAACTCTGGGAGGGGGCTCGTGCTCCTTACAGTGCAATTAGGGAGGGGGTTTAGCCCACAGCTGTTTTTAGAGCTCACCGAGGTTGGCAGGAATGTCCTGTGCAGCAGGGATTGGGATGCTGGGATTTACAGCCCTCTCCCAATCACTGATTACTCAGAGTCAGCAGAGGCTGAGAAGCAGAAAATCCTACACAGGGAGAAATGCTGGAATTCTCAACAGGGATTCACCCTCCCAGCACAGGGAGATCAGGGAAATCAGCACCTATAGGGCTCCAGGAGAGCTGCAGAGGGACTGGGGACAAGGCCTGCAGGGACAGCACCCAGGGAATGGCTTCAAAGTAGGATTTGATGTGATCTTGGGAATGAGGAATTGCTCCCTGGCAGGGTGGGCAGGGGCTGGGATGGAATTCCCAGAGCATCTAGGGCTGCCCCTGGATCCCTGGCAGTGCCCAAGGCCAGGCTGGACACTGGGGCTGGAGCAGCCTGGCACAGGGGAAGGTGTCCCTGCCATGGCAGGGGGGCACTGGATGATCCCTAAAATCCCTCTCAACCCAAAACAATCTGGGATTCTGTAATCCCAGGTCATGGCTCCCAGCTCCCAGGGCAGAGCTCTGGCTTAGTCCCAGCACCAGGAATTTTCTCCCCTCACAAACCCATGTTCTGCAGCCCAGAGAAGTGAGAACCTGCACCCAGCCCTCAGAGGGGACAAACAGGGGACAACCACAGCCGGGGAGGTGTCACCTGGAGCAGGTCTGGGAACGCACAGCTCTGAGAGCAAATAAATCAAATAAACAACAACCAATAAACACCACAGCTCTGAGCACAAATAAATCACCGTTGTGACCAGAGACTGCAAATCTGATGTAAAAAATGCCCTTAATAAATGTGTTTTAACACATTCCAGTCAGATTTTTGTTGTATTTCCAGTGGTGCCAGTGACAGGACAAGGAGCAGTGGCTATGAAACTAAAACATAACAAATTCCACCCCAAACAGAGGAGGAATCTCTTTCGTGCCAGTGACAGGACAAGGAGCAGTGGCCATGAAACTTAAAACACAACAAATTCCACCCCAATCAGAGGAGCAAACTCTTTCCATGGAGCCCTGGAAGAACTGCCCAGGAACGTGATGGATTCTCCCTCTCTGGAGCCATCCCAAACCCACCTGGATGTGTCCCTGTGTCACCTGCTCAGGGTGACCCTGCCTGGGCAGGGGGTTGGACTGGGTGATCTCCAGAGGGCTCTTCCAATCCTGATCATTCTGGGATTCTGGGATTTTGGGATCTCAACCCAGTGGCCATGAAACTTAAAACACAACAAATTCCACCCCAATCAGAGGAGCAAACTCTTTCCATGGAGCCCTGGAAGAACTGCCCAGGAACGTGATGGATTCTCCCTCTCTGGAGCCATCCCAAACCCACCTGGATGTGTCCCTGTGTCACCTGCTCAGGGTGACCCTTCCTGGGCAGGGGGTTGGACTGGGTGATCTCCAGAGGACCCTTCCAACCCTGATCATTCTGGGATTTTGGGATCTCAACACTTGGAACACCAAAAAGAAGCTCGTGGTTTAAGCCGGCAGCCAAAGCCCAGCCAGGCACAGGGACACCCCCAGAGAATGGGGAGAGAACTGGAAAAAAAAGGGAAAACTTGTGGGCTGAGATAAAGACAGGTCAATAGGACACAAAAAGAAGGGAAAGTCATGGAATCATGGAATGGTTTGGGCTGGAAGGAACCTCAAACTCATCTTGTTCCACCCCTGCCATGGCAGGGACACCTTCCCCTGTGCCAGGCTGCTCCAGCCCCAGTGTCCAACCTGGCCTTGGGCACTGCCAGGATGAGGAGCTGAGCATGACCCAACACACCCAGCACCCACCTCCAGCCCTGCCCATGGCCTGCACAGCAAACAAAGCCTTTGGTCTGGAGTTTCTTGGAAAACTTCTTGGAAAACTCATTTTCCAGCCCAAGATTCTGCAGCTTTGCCTTCCTGATGATCATCCTGCTTCCTCTGGCAGCAATCCCACACTGATCTGAGCAGCACCAGATCACTTTTGGTTTTGTTTCTCTTCCCCTTTGGGCTGGGTGCAGCTCTTCTGGAATTGTTTTGGTTTTTTTTTTTTTTTTTTTCTCAGTAGAGGGCAAGGAATTATTTATAGGGGATTCCAGGGATTATGAAAGCAAACTCTCTGCTCTTTGCAGTGGCTGGGACAACTGGGAATATCCTACCCTCAGAGTGAGCAACTTGCAGGATCCTTCATGCCCATGCCAGGAGCACTCCTGAAGTCACTTCATCCTTGATATTTAAGGAATGAGGATATTTCATTCCTGACATTCCCTGAGCAGAAGAGTGGGAGTGCTGCCTGTGCTTCTTTAGGATATTGATCCTCCTGCTCCTGTCTCCCTCCTGTCTCTGCCAGGTCCCAGAGCCCAGAGATGGAACAGACCCTGTGACATTGTCACCCTGCTTGTCCCCCAAAAACAGGGAACAGCCATGATGCCTCAGGTTTAATCTTTTCTATTTTTCACATTCTGTGCTGCTTTAGTGTGTGGGGTCTGGGTTCATATTATGGGATGGTGAGCTCTGTGCACAGAGCAGGGACACAAAACAATTCCTGCTCCAGCTGGGCACCAAGGACAAATGATCCAAATCTCAGCCCAGGAGCACAAACCCCGTGGGCTGGAGAGAGAAAAACAAGCAGGATGGGAGTGCAGGGGCTGAGCTGGAATTGGACACTGAACTGCAATGTGCACATGGAGCAGAGCTGATCCCAGGGAGAGACCCCGGGAGCGCTCGTGCATTTTGGGGCCATTTGGGTTCATCTTGGGGGCAGCCCTGGCTGGGCTCTTGTGCTGCCCAAGGTGCATCCATGGCGGAGATCCTTGGAATCAATCCCTGCTTTATTCTGGAGCTCTGCCCAGCCTCTGCTCTGGCTCAGCCTTCCCAAAGCATCACCAGGCTGCCAAGACCCTGAGTGTGCCACGAGCCTCCTCCACTGCTTCCAAGGGAAACTGGGGAAGGAAAATCCAGCTGAAATCCTTCTCCTCCCTACCTGTGACCTTCACATCTGCCCTCAGCACCAGACTGAGGCAGCAGCTCTGGAGAGCCCTGCAGGAGTTGGGCATTCCCTAGGGAATGATGGATGTCTCCACCAAGAGAAGCTTTGTATGTCTTCACCAGCAGAATTCCCAACTGTGAAACCTTGCTGAGGTGGCTGAGGGATTCCTCCTGGGATAAAGTGCATTGTACTGTCAGGACACATGGAATTATGGAATGGTTTGGGTAGGGAGGGAATTTAAATCATCCCATCCCATCCCTGACACCTTCCAGTACCCCAGGCTGCTCCAACCCGACCTTGGACACTTCCAGGGAGCAGCCACAGCTTCCCTGAGCATCCACAACTCCTCTGTTCCTACAAAACTCAGCCAGGGGCCTCTTACAGATTTAGTGGAATCTCACCATCCCACAAAATTCCCCTCAGGATTTTCCTAAGCCAGCAGCACCCTCCACACACACCCAGCTTGGCAGCCCCAGCAGGGATTAAAGCCCTCCCAGGAAAACATCCTTTAACCTGGAATGCTTCAGGAGTGGGATCTGTCAGTGCCAAGCTCCCCCTCTTCCAGGACTGCTGCCTCCTTATCAAGGATCTCCTTTGCTGGAGTTTGTGTTTTTTCCAAGGGCTCTTCAGTGGGATGTTCCAGGAAAATCCTGCCAGCACCCAAGCTGGAGAGAAGTGAATCATAAAATCTCACATTAAAACCCCTCATATTTTAAACAATGCTGATGAGTTTTAAGCTTGTGCTTCCAGGCTGTAAGTTGAAAATAGCTGGAGGGGGATTGCCTTAAAATTGCAGCTTTTCAGAAGCTGAAAGGAGCCTGAAAAGTGGAGTGGATTCAAATTGACAGGGAGGAGATTTAGATGGGATATTGGGAATGAGGAATTCTTTATCCTGAGGGTTTCCCTTCCCCCACAGGGATTTATGGTCCCTCAGGGCACAAATATCCCCTTTTTTATCCTGGTACAACTGTTTGATCAGTCCCAGGATTGCTCCAGTTTGATCCCCTCACCTCCATTCTGGTGTTTGCTGTTATTCACTTCCCAAAATATCCAACTTTTGGTCTGGGAGCTGATTGGGCTCAATAAATTGCAACCCCCACTCCACCTCCTATTAAAACAAAACAAAAAAAAATTAAAAGTTTCTATTAGAAACTATCAATTATGAGGAAAGTAGCACCTGCAGTTGAGAGATTTATAAATAAATCCAGGTGCTGAGGCAGCTCCAGTGCTGGGACAATCCTGCTCCACCCCACTCCTGCCACCCCCAAAAAATGGGACAGGAATTTAAAAGCCCTAGAGACAGTAATTTATAAAAAACTTATGGAATATGATCAGTAATGTCAGGACTCCTGTCTACAAATGGAGCATTAAACACGTGTGAAGTCTGTGCATACTTCAAATTTAAGAGCATGCAAATTTAAGAGATCTACACCATTGAACTGGGGAGTCTGAACCACCAGTGTTCCCTTAGAGAGAAATAATTTCAGACAGGCAGATCACTATAAAAATTATTGGAATGTGGCAATTTTTAAGCCTTGTATTGAAGGATACTGTGGACTTGGTGAGACTTTTACTTGTATCATCATTGAGAATCTTGTTGCTTTAACTGAATTTCGAAGAGTCGAATTTGAAAAAAAATATTTAAGAATCTGCAGTCCTCCACTGAAAACTAGCACCATGTCAGTGTAGAATGTGACAGAATGTTTTCTTGGGAGGAAATTGAGTATTTTATTAACAGCCAGGGGGTCGGGCTCTGCTCCAGGGAACAGGGACAGGAGCAGAGGGAACGGCCTCAGGCTGGGCCAGGGCAGGCTCAGCTGGGCCAGCAGCAGGAATTTGCCCATGGAAAGGGTGCTCAGGCCTTGGCAGGGGCTGCCCAGGGAGCTTTGCAGTGCCCATCCCTGCAGGTGTCCCCTGGGGGTGGCACTGAGTGCTCTGGGCTGGGGACAAGGTGGCCATGGGGCACAGCTGGCACTGCCTGGGCTGGGAGGGCTGTGCCAGCAGCAGGGATTTGGGGATCAACCTTGAAACTGGGACAGATTAAATGGACAATTTAAAACTACACAAAAGAAACGGAAAAAGGACAAATAAGCAACATTTTTACATTTGCAGCCTCTGCTGAGCTCCACGGAGTGGAGTTGAAATCTTAGTTATTCCCCTTCAATCCAAATTCCAGGTCTGAGGCAAAATCCCTTCCAACCCCAATCCTTCTGTCCACATTCTGTTTCAGAAAACTTTTGGAGAAACCCCTGAGTAAGACACATTCTTGCAGTTTTCACTTTTTACACCCAAAATGAGAATTTTCAGCAGCGAGGGCAGCTCAGGGAGCCAAAGCTGGGGCACAGATTCCCAAATCCAGGGCTCCTCCTGGCTGAGCTCATCCCTGGCTGGGAGCCAGCTCTGTCCCATAAAGAAAAATCATGGAAAAGGAAAGCTCTGCCTGGAGCAGGCAGCAACCAGAACAATAAAAGCACCTCTAATACAGATTCAGCTTCAGGGAGTGTGTAGTGTATTCCCTCTGTTCTTCCAAAGATTTTTCCAGAAAAAAAAAAAATAAAAAAAAAAAAAAAAAAAAAAAAAAAAAAAAAAAAAAAAAAAAGGGGGGGGGGGGGGGGGGGGGAAGAGAATTAAAAGAAAAAAGAAAAAATAAATAGAAATTTAAAAAACCCATTATGAAAATACCCCCAACCAAACAAACCCCACAAATCCAGACATTCATAACTCTTAAAGGAAGGTGTAGAGAAAAATAAAATGTTATTCTTTTTCCTGATGCATTTGAAAAAAAGATATTCAGAAAAACAGGTTTCTTTTCCTTCCCAAAATTCCACATCCAAGAAAAAGGGGAAGAAAAAGCACAAAACACCCTTAGGAATTATCCAACCACTGGATTTACAGCAGAGAGCAGGAGGTCCTTATATTTAACAATAATATTACTGATTTTCCTCCTGTTTTCAAAAAAAAGAGGCAAAAAAGACACATGAACACTTCATTCTGATGTTTTTTCCCAGTTTAAAATTTCCACTTCATGGCAAAATGAAGCATCTTGGATTCCCCTGCTCCTGCAAAAGCTTGGGGAATCTCCAATTCCCACCTGGAATTTTCTGGCCTTACCTAAAAAGGAATTTTTACCTGTGCTTTGAACATTATTTACCTTGAGGACCATGAGGTGGCTTTTGGCAGTGAAAATTTTGGGATTTTTTTAATACTTAATTAAGAAAAAAGAGTCAGGTTTTACTTTTAACCACACTTTTATTGCCTTTTTTTTTTCCTCCCAAACAACCCCCCACCAAATCACATCCTAGATTTCTATATTTACACTGCAGACTTCTTAATCTCTCCTGTAAATATCCATATTCTGGAATAATCTCTGGCAAAAAAATGCTATTTATATCATCCTGCTGCTGGAGAAATCTTCATTATCAATGTAACGCTCCGAGACAAAAGCAAATCAATTTGCAGAGTTGTCAAAACAGCAAGATAAGCACCCAGATTAAAACTCTCCCAATTATTCTAAACAAAAAGAAACCTCAATTGTTACAGTAATGAAGATCCTGTGACAGACCACACACATCCCATAGCCAAAAGTGATTTTTTTTTTTTTTGTGATGGAGTTACCATAAATCTTTTCCACAGCAGCAATAAAAAAAATGGGTTAAAAAAGGTTTCAAACATTTGGGATTTTCAGTTTTTCTTGGCAGAGAGTTTCTCCTCAGGGCTGACTGGGAGGATGCCACTGCATTCTTCTGCCTTGGCCACGGGGCGTTTGATAAAAGCTCTTCTGATGACATCGATGTCCCGTCCCAAATGATCCATCATGGGGGACACCAGGGAAGGGGGGGCCTCCAAGTCTATCAGAAAATACCTGCAGGGAGAAACACAGCAAATCAGCCAAAATACTGCGCTGGGACAAAATTGAATTAACCAGAAATAGCTGGGCTGGGAAAAAAATCAGCCAAAATACCTGGGCTGGAATAAAATCCATGAAAATACCTGGGATGGGATAAAATCAGCCAAAATCCCTGGGCTGGAACAAAATCAGCCAAAATACCTGAGCTGGGACAAACCCCACAAAAATACTGGAACCCCACAAAACATCTGGGCTGGAACCAAATCTACCAAAATACCTGAGCTGGAACCAAATCAACCAAAATACCTGAGATGGGACAAAATCAACCAAAATACTTGGGCTGGAACAAAATCAACCAAAATCCCTGGGCTGGAACAAAATCAGCCAAAATACCTGGGCTGAGACAAACCCCACAAAACATCTGGGCTGGAACCAAATCTACCAAAATACCTGAGCTGGAACCAAATCAACCAAAATACCTGAGATGGGACAAAATCAACCAAAATACCTGGGCTGGGATAAAATCAGCCAAAATACCTGGGCTGAGACAAACCCCACAAAACATCTGGGCTGGAACCAAATCTACCAAAATACCTGAGCTGGAACCAAATCAACCAAAATACCTGAGATGGGACAAAATCAACCAAAATACTTGGGCTGGAACAAAATCAACCAAAATCCCTGGGCTGGAACAAAATCAGCCAAAATACCTGGGCTGGGATAAAATCAGCCAAAATCCCTGGGCTGGAAGCAAATATACCAAAACACCTGAGCTGGAACCAAACCCACCAAAATACTGGGCTGGGACAAACCCCACAAAATACCTGGGCTGGAATCAAATCCACCAAAACATCTGAGCTGGAACCAAACCCACCAAAATACTGGGCTGGGACAAAATTAAACTAACCAAAATACCTGGGCTGGAATGAAACCACCAAAATACCTGGGCTGGGACAAAATCAATGAAAATACCTGAGCTGGGATAAAATCCACCAAAATACCTGGGCTGGAACCAAATCAACCAAAATACCTGAGCTGGAACAAAACCCACCAAAATACTGGGCTGGGACAAAATTAAACTAACCAAAATACCTGGGCTGGAACCAAATCAACCAAAATAGCTGGGCTGGAACAAAATCCACCAAAATACCTGGGCTGGGATAAAATCAGCCAAAATCCCTGGGCTGGAACAAAAGCAGCCAAAACACCTGGGCTGGGACAAAATTAAACTAACCAAAATACCTGGGCTGGAAAAAAAATTAAACTAGCCAAAATCCCTGGGCTGGAAGCAAATATACCAAAACACCTGAGCTGGAACCAAATCAACCAAATCACCTGGGCTGGGACAAAATTAAGCTAACCAAAATACGTGGGCTGGATCAAAACCCACCAAAATACCTGGGCTGGGACAAACCCCACAAAACACCTGGGCTGGAACCAAATCCACCAAAACATTTGAGCTGGAACCAAACCCACCAAAATACTGGGCTGGGACAAAATTAAACTAACCAAAATACCTGGGCTGGAATGAACCCACCAAAATACCTGGGCTGGGATAAAATCAGCCAAAATACCTGGGCTGAGACAAACCCCACAAAATACCTGGGCTGGAAAAAAATTAAATGAACCAAAACACCTGAGCTGGAACCAAATCAACCAAAATACCTGGGTTGGAATCAAATTAACCAAAATACCTGGGCTGGGACAAAATCAACAAAAATCCCTGAGATGGGACAAAATCCAGCAAAACACCTGGGCTGGAACAAAATTAAATTAACCAAAATACCTGGGCTGGAACAAAACCCACCAAATTACTTGGGCTAGGACAAAATCCAAGAAAACACCTAAGATGGAACCAAATCCACCAAAATACCTGGCTTGCAATTCCAGGGATTCTTCTGGTTTTTTTGTTTTTTTTTTTTTTTATGGGAATTCCTAAGTTTTTTTTCCCCTGGGGTTTTTTTTTTTTTTTTTTTTTTTTGTTTTTGTTTTTAAATGAGAATTCCTCTTTTTTTTCTCACATTTTGGCACCCAATTGTTTGAAATAAAAGCTCAGGGTTAGCTTGATTTCAATGATGAGAAGTTCAATTGAACTCTGTTGGAATCACGGAATATCCTGAGCTGGAAGATGTCCCACAGGATGATCCAGGCCCTGCCCAGACCCCCCAACAATCCCAAGTTTTCCCTGGGAATGTTGTCCCAACACTCCTGGAGCTCTGTCCAGCACTGCTGACACAAGGAGATTTATGGGGATTTTTGAAGGAGTTTTGAATAAGTTACAAATGGGACATGGATGGGTTTTGAGGTCCCTTCCAGCCCAAACCATTCCAGAATCCCACGGCCCTGCCCAGACCCCCCAACAATCCCAAGTTTTCCCTGGGAATGTTGTCCCAACACTCCTGGAGCTCTGTCCAGCACTGCTGACCCAAGGAGATTTACAGGGATTTTTGAAGGAGTTTTGAATAAGTTACAAATGGGACATGGATGGGTTTTGAGGTCCCTTCCAGCCCAAACCATTCCAGAATCTCACAATTCTCCCAGCCCAGCTCCCCATGGAGCACCTCACAACCCAAAAGTGACATCCCTTAAATGGAGACACGTTGTCCAAGCAGGATCAGACATCCCAGTTTCATCCCAAAACTGCCCCTGACAGAGAGGACTTTGCTCTGCAGGAATTTTGGATTCTTCCTAAGTCAACTACAGCAGGAGCATCCCATGTTCACCAAGGTGATCCTGGAGGGGAAGACCCCAAGACCAGAAGGGAACTGGGAATCTGAAGGGGAAATACAGGAGGTGGGGCTGTGAGCAAGCCCTGCTCGTGCCCTTCAGGCTGCACCAGGTTCATTTTTTTGCATCACATCCCAAATATTGCACCCCAAGAGCCCCATGGGGCCAGGAATGACTCAGGCAGCACTGCTGGATTGCAGAATCCACCCCTGGAAAACATGGGAATGACACTTTTCCTCAGCCACCACCCTCATCTCACACCAGCAGCCACGTAACAGCCTCAAGTCATCCCCAAATCCTTCCCAGAAAGTCCAGAATTCTTTATGGGAGGGGTAGGATGATAAAAATCCCACTTGACACCCCCAGTCCTGAGGCAGGAGAGGTGCCCAGCTGCAATGGGCTGTGCCTGGGTGTCCCTGAAGCCAAGGGAGCAGTGCCAGCCCATGCCAGCCCAGCATTACAGGGTGCCTGAGCTGCAGGAATTGTCCCAGGGATTTGGGGGAATTCTGCTGGGCTCCCTCCTCCTCCTCACAAATCCCCACAGCAACAAAATGTGGCTTTTGGGCAACTGGGCTGCCCACTGCTCTGTGGGCTCCAGAATGCAGAGATGCCAGCAGGGCTGAAGTTTAGGGACAGGAACCATTTTCCAGCCTGGCCAATTTTGTGGAAGTGCAGCCTAGCAGGATCTAAGGATGCACCCCCTGAAATTTGGGAACGTGGGGTTGATTCTCTGGTAAAGCCATTCCAACCCATGGGTGAATTCAGCAGATGACACCTGAATCTCCTCCTTGGGAAGCAGCCTTCCAAACCCTCTCACCTAGAGCAGGGAGGATGGGGGGAGCAATTCCAGCTGGTGATTCCTGCCCTTCCCTCACACTGATCCCACTGCCATCCCCGCTCTGCATCCGGAATTTAATTCCATTTCTGCCCAGCTCTCATCTGTTTCATTGTGCTCCTAAAACGGCAAGAGGGTTGGTTTTTGTTTTGTTTTTTTTTGGTTTTTTGTTTTCTTTTTTTCCCCCCTCCTTCCCTCCAAAGGCTGCTTTGCAACTTTGTGCTTTCTCTGCCATTAGCAAAGGGTGGAAATTTCCACTGACGCACTGTTGATAAGCCAAGGAGAGGAGGGGGGGAAGGGAGGATGAGCTGTTCCAGCAGATCTTTCTGACTCCTCTCAGGAAAAGGTATTTTATCAAAATTGCAGGCACTGGGAAAAACGTGGGGTTTCAAAAACAACCACCTCTCTCCAACGTGAGCAAGATTGCTTCCCTCTGCCACAACAAAACAAAGAAAGAGAGAGAAGGGAGAAAGAAGCAGCAGAAAAAAAAAATAAAAATGGATTTCTTCAGAAAAGAAAGAAGGGCTGGAAAAACAATGAGCAGCACAATGGACAATGACATCCCTGAGGAGATCTGAACCCCTTCCCCTCCGATCTCCCCACTGGAATCAGCTGCCAGGAGGCCACGGGGGTTTTTAAACCCTCCAACCTTCCTTGCAGGCAGCGATCTATGAGCCCACAAGGCTGCTGTTTGTGGAGTAAACAACCCCAAATCCCAGCGAGACAAAGCCAGGGAAAAATACAGGAATGCAGCAGGGAAACCACCTCGTTCTTGCAAACAGAAATGCAAAAAGCATTTGTGCTCTCTAGGAGTCACCAGGGGAGAAATGCAGGAAAATTCCACTGATTCACCATGAGCCCACAGTTATTTCTGTCCTCCTGCTTGACTGCAAACACAAGGATGATTTAAATGCAGGGGAGCAGACTGGAACACATTAAAACTATGCATTAACTCAAAAAAGAAATTAAAATGTTAGATGGTCTCAAATAAAGGAGCATGTGCCTTTGTATACGAGGGAAATAAAAAAGAAGAGGACAAAAAAAAAAAAAAAGAGACAGGTTTCATTTCTGAAATTTACCAAATTCAAGCCAGAAATTGAACCTTGAGTCCTAAGGATGCTCAAATCTGTTGCTTGCAGATGGCCAGGGTAGGAGGACTTCAAGGATCCTGGATGAAAATTCCCTTTGAAATCCTCCTGGAATACAACTCTGAGTCAAGGGGAACAGTGAAGATGGTGGCCTTGGAAGAGGCTGTGGGGTCCCAAGGTTTTGGCCCCAAAATGTCCCCCTTGTGTAAAGGTGGGAGATCCAAGGGGAAGAAAATGTTCTGAGGAACAGCAGAGGTGAAAGGAGCAGAAAACAGCTGGAGGGAGGAGCTCCATGGTGTCCTCATTAAGGTAATTCCACCAAAATATTTTTTTTTTTTTTGTTACCCGAATGTTCATTTTTAAGACCATGGAAATGGGGGAATTTGCTTTGCCCCTCCTCAGCAGGGCAAGTTCATGATCAGGATTGTCAGAAGGAACAGGACAAGTGTTGCCTTTAGCTTTTACAAATATGGCAGTGGGAGTTCCTTGGAAATCTGGGAAGGACCAGACCCAACCCAAAAGTTGGACTTTAGTGACCAAAACTGTGCCACAGCAATGATGGGAATGATCCACAGAGAGCTTGTGGGGAGATACATCCACAGCCCCAGGAACAGCATTTCCCAAATTCCATCCGCAAGCATCTCTGTTCAGCTGATTGAATCATGGAAAGATGTTTCATTAACTCAAAAATCATTAAGAAAAAAAAGAAATTAAAATGGTGGCTGGTGCCAGCCCACCAAGCCCAGTGGCCACCACACTCAATCCAAGGAGCTTGCACAAGGGTGCCACAGGATTTGGTGGATTCTGGTGTCTCCACATCACCAGCTTTGCTCAAGGCCTCTAAAAAACACCAAAATGCCAAAGGGCACTTCCACGGGTGAGGTGGAAAGGAAAAAACATCCCAGACATTTCAGGGCTTTGATCCTTGAGGCACAGCCACACTTATATGGGGAAAAGAATGTGAAGGCTCAGTAATGGTTCAACTCATCAATGAAGAAAGCCCCATCTAGTGGAAGAAGACAATCAGTTGAGCAGAAAATACTTCAAATGTGCATAAATCCACAAATATTCCAGCTGCTTTTGTTCTCATCCAAGTTCACTGCAGAGCCAGGACACCTTTCTGCCCAAACAGCTCGAGATGTTCTAAAATCCAAACAGCAACAACAAGGTGGGTTGGGCATTAAGTTTAAATTGACTTTGGGGAGGGGTTAAGTAAGGAAAAATTGCAGCTCCTTTCATCTGTTTTTGTTTTGCCCTCTTTGGTCTTCAAGAGCCATGAAAAGCATCAAGAGGCTCGACTTGAGCGAGGCCAAACACGTTTGGAGAATAAAGAAAAATATTAACTCTGAATAATTTGGGTTCAACAAAGGGAGGGGAGAGGGTTGTTCAAACCTGTGACCGCTCCAGAGAACATTTCTGACAGGTAACCATTATTTCACTCTCACAAATCAAGGCAATCAAATTGTACCCAGGCAGTGGGGATGATCAGAGGGCACTTCAACCTCTCCCATCCACGTGGAAAATTTCATCCTGTCACAAGCAGGAGGTTTGAACATGAATTGTGCAACTTCCAAAGCTCAGCTGCTTTGTGGGGAGAGGCAAAGCCTGAACATGTAAGAAAATTTACATGGAAATGTTTCCACAGGAGTCAAAAAAAAGAGGGTGTCCAGAGAGGCTGTGGATTCCTCGTGCCTGGAAATGTGAGGTTGGATGGGGCTTGGAGCAGCCTGGGAGAGTGGAAGGTGTTGGGCTGGAATGGAAAGATCTTCAGGATCCCTTCCAGCCCCACCCATCCCATGGTTCCCTGTTATTGAATTATTCCAGTTATTGAATTATTCCTCTCCATAACCATCCATTCCTGCTGGTTTAGGTGCTGGAAACAAGAGCCTTTCCTGGGCAGGTGCTTTGGCAAAGCCACCTGGAATTTCTGCCTCCTGACCCCTTGGGTGCTGTTGTGTATCCCTGGATCCTCAGGGACCCTGGAATTCACCTCCTGCAGAAAATCCCCCAGGCACATGTGAAGGTAAACTCCCCAAAATGCAATTCCTGGGTGAGAATTCCTGATCGGCTCCCTAAAATGCAATTCCTGACAAACTCCCCAAAATGCAATTTCTGGATAAGAATTCCTGATTAACTCTCCAAATGCAATTCCTGGGTGAGAATTCCTGGTCAACTCCCTAAAATGCAATTTCTGGATGATAATTACTGATCAACTCCCTAAAATGCAATTCCTGATAAACTCCCCAAAATGCAATTTCTGGATAAGAATTCCTGATTAACTCTCCAAATGCAATTCCTGGGTGAGAATTCCTGATCAACTCCCTGAAATGCAATTTCTGGATGATAATTCCTGATCAACTCCCTAAAATGCAATTCCTGATAAACTCCCCAAAAACAATTCCTGGGTGAGAATTCCTGATAAACTCCCCAAATACAATTCCTGGGTGATAATTCCTGATAAAGTCCCCAAATGCAATTCCTGAATGAGAATTCCTGATCAACTCCCAAAATGTAATTCCTGCACAGTAACTCCTGATGAGCCCCACAAATGCAATTCCTGGGTGATAATTCTTGATAAACTCCCAAAATGTAATTCCTGGATGATAATCCCTGATCAACTCCCCAAAATGCAATTCCTGGATGGGAATTCCTATGAACTCCCCAAAATGCAATTTTTGGATGATAATTCCTGATGAACTCCCCAAATTGGATGATAATTCCTGCTAAACTCTCCAAAATGCAATTCCTGGATGATAATTCCCGACCAACACTCCAAAATGCAGTTCCTGATGAACTCCCCAAATGCAACTCCTGGGTGGTAATTCCTGATAAATTCCCAAACTGCAGTTCAGCAAGAACAAAAGCAAGCCCTGGGTTTGCTATTTCAGAGAACACGGGGGCTGAGGAGACAACTGTGAGTGAAGAGCAAAACAAAAAGATGAAGAGCAAAAGCAAGCAAATAACAAAAGAAAATTGCCATCTTTTCAAAATCAAATTTGAAAGCAAGGAAAAAGAAACAACAAGGCAATGAAAAACTGGCAAATAGAACATGGAAATTGTTATGAATAATCAGTTTTTCTGGAGAGCTCATAAGTCATGGAATGGTTTGGGCTGGCAGGGAATTTAAACTCATCCAGTGCCACCCCTGCCATGGCAGGGACACCTTCCACTGTCCCAGGCTGCTCCAAGCCCTGTCCAACCTGGCCTTGGGCACTTCCACAGAAATAAATGTGCAGCTCAATAAAATAAAGTGAATGAAATGATGAAAATGTGGCGAGGTGAAAAGATTCCTGTGTGCCAGGCAGATTTAACAGAGGGAATCCCACACTTCCCAAAAGCAAGGAGAAGGAAAGGTGCTCCATCAGCTCCCAAACCCTGAGCAGGCTGAGCTCCATCACCTCTGCTCCAGAGTTAAGAATGGAAACAGCACTGGAGTGGGGCTAAAAACCACCAAAAACTCTGAAATTCCAACCCCCAGTGTTCCAAGTTCCTCCTCAATCCCCCATCCCAGCTCCTGCAGCTTCACAGATTCCTGACCTGCAAACCCTTGCAGCCATCACCTTCCCAAAGGAATGTGGGAATTTGGTTTTTTCCTGGTTCTTTTGGAGCTGCCTTTGGATCATGTCCAAAGCCAAACCCCCCCAGCCCAAGGCTGACCCCAAACACCCCCTGAGCCCTGCCCTGATCCATGGAGAGGCCCCAGGGTGGGGCTGGGGCAGGGCCAGAGCAAACAGGGACACACAAAGTGCCACCCCCAGTGTGCTACTATCACTTTACAACCAGTTGGAATCTGCTCCAGCTCAGCCCTGACCGAATCTGCCCTGCTGTCCTCAGGCAGCCCCAGCCTGGAGAGGGATTCAGAGCTTCTGGAGCATCTCAAAGAGCAAACAGAGCCCGAGTTGAACATTCCTTCAATTCAAAGGCTGGCACACACCTTATTTAAATCGGTTTGGTTTTGTTTGTGCCAGACAGAAACACCTCTGGGACCAAAAAAAACAACCAAGCACCTTAAAAGCAATTGAAATGCAGCTCATTAATAACAAGCAGTGGCGAGTAAAAGAAATGCTTGGCACAAATCTGTTGCCCAGCAGGAGGGAAAGGTTGGGAATCTTTATTTAAATACATTCCTCCCCTGGTTTTTCACATTCTGGGCAAGTCAGGCTCAAAGTCTCACCTGAATTTCCATACCTGGAACCTGGTCCTTGGCACATTTTATTCAGCCACAAGATGAGAATTGGTACAATTTCAAATCTTTCTCTGAAATACTTAAAAACCAAAATATTCATGTTCCACTGTGAATAAAATGAATGTGAATGAGTGGCTGATTCAGTTTAAAGATCAGGAAATCAGGGATTGATAAATTTGATTCTTTAATGAATCCACACAATTCCCAAAACTCAATTTTCAAAAGGACCTACAGGAAAAAACTGTCAATATTAGATCTTCCAAAAAAAAAAAAAAAACAGAAACGAAAGGAGGAGGATGCCCAAAGAGATGCATTTAAGAGAAAAACCTAAATTTTAACACCTCCACAATGAGCAGGATCTCCTGAGAGGGAATAATCCCATTGTTTGCAGGATAATCCAATTGTTTGTAGGATAATCCCATTGTTTGTAGGATCTGAGGGCTTCAGGAAAGTCAAACTGCTCCTGCCAGTGACAGCTGAGGGCCACAATCCCCTTGGCAGGCTTGGAGAAATCTGCTTTTCACAGCAATTGCCAGAAAATTCCTTTTCTCTGTGAAGCCTCCTGGATATTGTTAAGTTTGTAACATGCCTGTATTCACTTTGTATCCCAAATATCCCAGATGATGCTGGAGCACTCGAGCTCAGGGTAAAAAGCCCTTTTTTAAGGACAAACCATCCTTCCTGCTGATTTATCAATTTCCATTTTCTACTTCAACTCTTTCCCTATCTCTAAAATCCTCACCAAAACCTGCACAAGCTTTGCCCTGAAAATCAGGGAATGGTTTGGGTTGGGAGGGAAGTTAAAGATCTTTCCATGGGCAGGGAAACTTCCAGCAGCCCAGCTGAGTCCAAGCCCCATTCCTTTAATTTTTATATAATTATATTAGATTCATTTGCATATAATTCACCAGCCAGGAGGTCCAAGGAAATAATGGATTGAATATCCATCCCAAATCTCCAACTAACTAACTACATGCTATAGGAAAATAAATCAGTTAAAGCTCTAAGAGTCAGGAAAATTAAAAAAAAAATAAACTTAAAAAAATATTAAAAATCTCAAACAAGCAAAAAATTAACAGCTTTGGAAGATTCAAGGTGCTCCTCCCAGACACTCTTGTGAATTCTCACAGAAGCCTCTTAAATTCATTCAGAATAAGCCAAGACTAAGGAAAGGTGGAATATTCTGGATTATTCAGTGTCCCACTCCAACCTGCTCTGAAAGGGACACAGGAGAATTAGAAATTGGCTGGGAGGGAGAAAAGATTCCAGGATTTCATGGGAAGTCCAGGGCCTTAGGGAGGTATCTGGAAAAGTTGTTTATTTTCTTTTCAACTTTGTCCTATTAAAAAAAATATATATATTTTTTACAGCTGCTGTAAAGTAGAACTGGCTGATTTTATAAGGTGGCTCAAAAACTGACTTATCCCTTCCTATTGATGGATAATGTTTGACTTCCTGAATGTTTCATTTTCCAGTATAAAATACAGGATGGTCCAGCAGGAATCCACCTTGCCTGTCCATGGAGCTGCAAATTCCACAGGAAAATCTCCAGGAATCCAATTCTCAGGAATTCCCAGCACTGCCAGTGCCAGCTGCCTCCCCATCCTGTGGCTCTGGAGTGTGAGATCCCACAGAAAGGCACACAAACCATGTCCTGCAGCTCTTCTCTCAATCCCTTCTTCTCTCATCAACCAGGGGATCTGGGGGAGGCTCCTGTCACATCCAGGGAGGGCAGGAACAGGGACTGAGAAATATTTGGGGACATCTGACCTGGGAGGAGGAGGAGGAGGCTTTGATCTGATGGTTTCCTGCTTGAAGGTTGCAGTTATTGGTTTACTAAAGCCTTGTTTTACTCAGCACATGAAATCCACCTGCTGAGGGCTCTGCAGACAGGAGGGGTTTGCTCAAAGGTCTCTGGGAGGATTTGGAAGTGCTGGGGGGTGAGAGCTGGATCTGCTCCATCCCAGAGCCCTCTGAGCCCAGCAGGGACCAGGAGAGGGATTGGGGAAGGTGTCCCTGCCATGGCAGGGGTGGCACTGGGTGGGCTGTGAGGTCTCTCCCAACCCAAACCAGTCCATGACTCACTCCAGGCACTGCCATTGTGCCTGTGCCTGTTTTGCTCTCCTGCTCCATATGGGTTTTTTTCCCAAACTATGGTTTGACCCTGCCAGTTTTGCAATGTAGGATGAAATCCTGCTGCATGCCCATGGGAGCTGAGAAATTCTTGTCTCAAGACAGAATTAGTGATTACCTCATCCTGCTGTTGAGCAGAAGCATTTTATAAACATTAAAGCCTCTTCCAAGGGCAGAACAAGGAGCTGGTGTTCCTCTCCTTGTGCCAGTGGGGAGCTAAGGCAGAAGGATGAAAATTCCACTGATTTTGGGTACTGAAGTGGAGATTCTGGATGACAGGTTTTGGCTTGTGTGGCAGCACTTCTGCAGGTCAGGTTTTGGGTTCTTCAACAGAAGACAGGAACATCTCCAAAACTTTGGAGAAGAGATGAAGAGAAACCATTTCTCCAGGGGATCTGCGCTAGGTCCTCTTCACCTCCACAGGAAGGAATCCTCCCCAGTATCCCAATGTCATAGGTTAAGAAGGAAGTGAGTTTTTTGGGAGGTTGTGGTCAAACCAATCAGTGCTTGGATTTGAGTACTGGCACCTGGTTTGGCCACTGAAGGTATGGACCATCTCTGAGAACACAGGGGGTTAAAAGAGCAGAGAACTCCCAGGAGAACTCTCTTGGTCCTGCTCAGTGAAGGAGGTCAGAGCTGCCCCGCCCAGCTGGGCTGGGTGAGGGAGGGAAAGCCACACGGCCGGGTGAGGTGGGCCAGGGCCTTGGGCAGAGGAGGGGGTGAAGGCCTGGCAAGATGGAAGGGTGGAGGAGCCCTGAGAAGCATCACCCCCCTCCCACCCCCAGGAGATAGAGAGAGAGAGACAGAGAGACAGAGAGGCAGTGCCTGTGCTGCCGTGAGGTTTGATATCGTGCTGGCAGCACGGCCGGCCAGAAGTGGAGGATGCAGCACCCTCCGTGGGAGTTCTGGGCAGACAGAGGAAAAGATTTTAACCCCTTTCTAGAATAATGGAAACCTTACAAATACTGATCCTCCTGAATCTGAATGAGGAGAGAGAGAGATGAAGCCAGAGGAGATGGGCAAGTGTGAGGAAAGTTAGTGCAAGTGAGAGATGTCCGAAGAGGTGGGAAGAATCCTAGGTGGGAGGAGATATGGAGTGGCCTTGGGCTGGACTCTTTTCTTGTATGGCCATGGACAGACCCATGTTTTTCCTGTGACACAGAGACTGCATTTAGGGGGAGGCAGTGCCTTGGAGCCAAGAGAGTGTGGTGAAGCAGTAGCATGAATAAAGACAGCTGAAGAGGGTGTGAGATGACCTCTGTCTTCAGTGGAGAGGAAGATCTCTGTTCACAAGGCCCCTCGGCCCCAGGGGGTAAATTTGGGGGGGACTGGTGTCCCGAAGCTGAGAGACTGCTGCTTTCTTGAAACTGGGCAAAGCATCCTTAAAAGGGGAACCCTAAAGGCAGTCCTGGTCCATGTGCAGTGGTGAGAGCACTGGACATGGAGGGAAGAAGTCACGAGGGCAGATGTTCTCCAAGTGCTGCCACAAGTGACATGGAAACATGAGAGGTTTCAATTGTGTTTCTGGGGGAAGCCTGTGGTGCAAGGGGGGACTCCTCTCTCCCTGATAGACTTGAGAGTTGATTATTTGAGAAGCAGTGATAGTTTCTGGGGGAAGCCTGTGGTGCAAGGGGGGACTCCTCTCTCCCTGATGGACTGAGAGTTGATTATTTGAGAAGTAGTGATGAACTGAAAGTTAATTATCAAAGAGATGGTGATGAAGTAGAAATCTAAGATGTTATTTCATGCTGTAGAGGAAATAGGGGGGAGGAGGAGAAATGTATTTGAAGGGTTTATATTCTTAGTTTTGTGTCTGTTCCTTTTTAGATACTGTAGTTAATAAAGTTTTTTTTCCCTTTATTCCTAAGTTGGAGCCTGCTTTGCTCTGTTCCTGATCACATCTCACAGAAGCCACTAAGAAAAGTGGGAGCACTGGCATGATGCCAACCTCAAACTGTAACACCCATCCAACCTTGCCCTCTGGCAGTGGGAAGTCATTCCCCCATCTGTCACTACCTGTCCTTGGAGAAAGTCCCCTTTCCTCCTTTTTACAGCATCCCTCAAGGCTCTGGAAGGGCTCTGAGGTCTCCCTGAAGTTCCTCTTCCCCAGGCTGATGGAACAGGAGTGTGGTGGAGATCCCCCCTTCCCCAGGCAGCTCTCACCACTCCCATTTGGCAGGAGCACCACAAGGTGCTCAGAGGAGGGAATGAAACCAGGAGCCAGCCCTAGAGAGCTGATCCAAGGAGGACTTTGCAGCTCTGGAGTCCCCTGAGCTTCTCCAGAGCTCCCTCAAGGAAGGGCAGGGTTGGCCAAGCTCCTGTTGCACGCTGCAGGATCGGGAGGAGCTCCTTAATTGTTCTTTGGATCAGGCAGCCCCAGCAGTGGGGGTTGCTTAGCAACATCTCCCAGGCCTTGGGAGAGGCAGCAGCCATTTCAGAGGTGGCCTCAAGGAGCAAAACCACCCTGGGCAGGGCATGGAAGCTGCAGCACCTCCCAATGCACTGTGGGGCAGCCCAGTGTTAATTCCCATTTATTGTGTTTCCATAAAACACAGGATTACCTTAAACACTCTTAAGTGAGGGGCTGGGAGAGCTGGGGGTGCCCACCTGGAGAGGAGAAGCTCCAGGGAGAGCTCAGAGCCCCTGGCAGGGCCTGAAGGGGCTCCAGGAGAGCTGCAGAGGGACTGGGGACAAGGCCTGCAGGGACAGGAGCCAGGGAATGGCTGCCAGTGCCAGAGGGCAGGGCTGGATGGGATCTGGGCAATGAGGAATTGTTCCCTGGCAGGGTGGGCAGGGGCTGGGATGGAATTCCCAGAGCAGCTGGGGCTGCTCCTGGATCTCTGGCAGTGCCCAAGGCCAGGCTGGACACTGGGGCTGGGAGCAGTAGAAGGTCATGGCAGGGGGGGGATGGGATGATCCCTGAAATCCCTCCCAACCCAAACCATTCCATGATTCTGGACTTTATCAAACCCCAAAACTGTATCAGAAACACACCCAAGTCATACAGGGCACTTTCCTCCAATTTTGATTATTAACATTGGAGGAAAGGAACCCATCCTGCCAACTAGCAGATTAAGTTGAGCTTTTATCAGAAAACAGCCTAAAAATAGTTATTTGAAAAATAATAATATTGTTTATGTTGGGGAAAGTTCTGCAGTGCAAACACCACTGAAAACCACCACAAAACTCACAGCACTCAGAATAAAACACACAGAACACTCCAAGCAGGACACACACCCCAACAATCATCCAGCACCTTGCTGAGAGCCCTCCCACGTGCCACCTGCAACCCAAAAAGCCCCAGAAGAACAAAGGGCTGGTCCTGGTGTCCATTTTCCAGCAGCAGCACTGCCAGGACTTCAGGAGAAGGCATCACCACGTACCCTCCTCTCTTGTGGCGCTCCTTGTGCTTGGAGATTTTGTAGGGCAGAGACCTCTCCCCCAGATTCTCCAGGTTCCTCACGATGGCTCCTCTCTCCATCAGAGCCTCCACGGTGCGTTTGAGCACGGCAGCTGTCTCAGGCTTGAAGAGAAAGAAAGAAAAGTGAGAAATTCATGGATATCTGGGTGTTTTCTGTGGTGGAAAGGACACCTGCACTTGCACAGCTCAGCACTTGGAGAAGGGGTGCTGCAATCCAAGAAGACAAAGTGGAAGCATTGGGGGAGAGAATTTTTAGGAGCAGGTGATTCCTCAGGAAAATTTCCTGCCATTTCCAAGTCAGGCCCCAGCAAAAAGAAGATGAGTTCATGGACTTGACTCACCTGGAATCACTTGGTCTGAGCCTTGCACAAGTCAATGTTCCTAGCAAAGGAAAATGATGGATTGGGAACAGCTTTGGGGTCCTGGCACCGTTGTTGTTCATTAATATTTCAAGTGATCATTGTGGGGAAAACACAAATCCATGGCTTGATATGGAGACAGCAATTAGCACCATGATATATAAATGATGTAAATCATTTACATCCTTATTTACACTGCACGTGTGTAACACTTTGAGAACCATGGGACATCCTGGGCTGGAAGGAGCCCACAGGGATCACTGCTACAGCAACCCCAACAACCCCAACAACTCCATTCTGTCCCTGGCAGCGTTGTCCAAAGTCTCCTGCAGCTCTGGCACCCTTTCCACAACCTCATTTCAGGCAGTTGTGGAGAGCAATGACAAACCCTTCTTAACCTCCATGCAGATTTAAATGAAATTCAATAAAATACTGTTGGGTAAACTCCCTGCCCTCCATCCCTCACCCCCCAAGTGACACAGAGGCTTTTTGTCTCTTTTCCACATGCCCAGGGATCAGCACATTCCCTGAGTGGCTGCAAGGCCAACGTGAGGTGCAGTTTCTGAACACAACGAAGCCAAAGATTTTAGCCCCATGTATTTTAAAACAAAACCAGAGAGAAAGAACAAGAAAAGAAAGCCACAGATTTCTACATTCAGGATTGTAAAATTTGCAACCTTCCCCACTTGTGGCCATACTCTGAAAACATCAGCTAATTGTTGGGTTGGAAAGCTTGTCACTATAATCCCTCTCATTCTCCATCTCCCAAAATTGCCATGGTTTATCCTGGCTTGCCTAAAGCCATCACCCAAACTAAAAATAAGCTGAACTCTGCTAACCAAGAGATCCACAGACACAGGTTCCTTGGTTTGCCTCAGGGCCAGCCCACTTGGGGACAGAGGAAATGGGCCTGCCTGGCTCCCAGCTCGGGAGCCACAACATTTTTTCCTGAACAGCCAGAACTAATTCCAGTCCCCCAGCCCAGCTCTAATTCCAGTCCCACAGCTGTGGGGAGGGAAGAGGAGACAATGGGAGCTGCTGCTCCAGAGGAGATGAGGAAGAGCTCTCAAGAGCAGGGACATGGCCTGGTTTGGAATTCCAGCTCTGGACACCCCCAGGGCAAACCAGAGCCATTCCCAACTGCTGTCACCCCTGGGGAGCTGTGGCAGTGACCTGGAGCCACATCAGTCACTCACAAGTTGTCACCTTGCTCTACAAAGCTGCATAACCCTGGAGGGTCAGGATGGAAAGGCCCACAGTGCTGACCTGGTGCCACCTCTGGGTCACCCAGAGCCCAGGGCACAGGGTTGGGTCCAGGTGGCTCTGGAATGTGCCAGGGAGGAGACTCCAGCCCCTGTGTGGGCTCTGCTCCAGCTCGGTCCCTGCCCAGGGCAGAAGTTGTGCCTCCTGTGAGGGGAATTGCTGGGCTCAGGCCCTGCCCGTGGCTCTGGGGCCATTGCTGGGCCTGGAGCAGAGCCTGGGCCTGCTCTGACCTCTGCACACAGGGACAGACAGGGACAGACAGGGACAGACACAGGGACAGACAGGGCCGAGGGCTCCTGGAAGAAGGAACCAAAGGACTTTTGTCTACAGATCCAAATTCCCCACTCCTCCACCCCCACATGTTTTAGAGCTGCCCAGAAGAAACCTGGTAACACCACAGTTCCCACCAAGGCAAACACAGCCCCAGGTGTCACACCAGCCACAGGTGAGGGGACACCCTGAACACTTTGTCCTCAGTTGGCCCCACCTCAAAATCTGTGTCCAGTTCTGGTCCTGCAGGAGAGACTTGGAGGGGCTGGAGCGTGTCCAGGGCAGGGAACAGAGCTGGGAAGGGGCTGGAGAATTGCTGAGGGAGCTGGGAAGGGGCTGGAGAATTGCTGAGGAGCTGGGAAGGGGCTGAGCCTGGAGCAGAGGAGGCTCAGGGGCCCTTGTGGCTCTGCACAAGTCCCTGCCAGGAGGGGACAGCCGGGGGGGTCGGGCTCTGCTCCAGGGAACAGGGACAGGAGCAGAGGGAACGGCCTCAGGCTGGGCCAGGGCAGGCTCAGCTGGGCCAGCAGCAGGAATTTGCCCATGGAAAGGGTGCTCAGGCCTTGGCAGGGGCTGCCCAGGGAGCTTTGCAGTGCCCATCCCTGCAGGTGTCCCAGGATTGTGGGGTTGTGGCCCCTGAGGATGTGGTGTAAAGTTGAGCACACCACTGCTGCTGGTCCATGGTTGGACCGGATCTTCTTAAAGGTATTCTCCAACCTCAGCAATTCTGTGATTCTGGCCTTTCCCTCCCTCCTCACGGTGTGTCAGCTCAGCACAATCCAGCCAAGAGCAGAAGCTGTTCCATGCCACCTGGGGTGCCCCATCCCTTCCCCGCAGGATTAAAGCCACAAACACCCCAGAAGAACCATCAAAGCAGCACCAAGCACCTCGTCCTGAGGGGATGTTGTATACCAGAGGGAACAAAAATGCTCCCATGGGTTCTATCAGTCCCACAGGACTCACCTGTCAACCAGGAAGGGTATAAAGGAAAGGGAACTGGGAAAAAATGGGAATTCTCTGGTGGCAAAGTGGCTTCAGGCATGACCATCAGCCATGAAGCTCAGAGAGCAGCCTGGAGACAAAACAAACATGGAAATAAAGCCTTGGAATGCTGATGCCTCCTAAAAAACAGGAGCCACCGGCCTGGAACCAGAGCTGTGTGAAAGGACACGGCTCCACTGCTCATTTTTCCATCTCATTTCCCCCAGAAAAGTCCAAAGGATAGAAAATCCAGCCCTGGCTACGAAAAAAGCTTTGTCAACCAGCAAAACCTCCTCCAAGAAGAGTCTGGGGAGAGAAAAGGAAGCAAACACCAAATCCTCAGTAGTTCTAGGGCTAGGACAGTTCTCAAGTTCTTCTGGCCACTAGCTCAGTCCAACAGGAAGCACTTAAAGTCAGTGGGCACATCCCAAATTATAAACAGGAATAACTCCGTCCCAATTACTTGATTATCCCTTCAATGTAGTAACAGCAGGATAAAATTATGTCTTTTTTTGGTTGCTCAGCAGTTAGAAAAGGTTGGCCTGGGATTATTTACTGAGGTGGAAATCAAAGAAGGCAAAATCCATGTTTAGAAGGAAACTGCAATTCCAACCAGCAAAACTAAGGGAAAAAAACCCACATTTACTTGCTGTCATTTACGACTTAATAAAACATTAGAAATTATTATTGAAAATTATTAAAAACTCTGCAATTACTGTAACAGCATCAACAACCCAGAGCAGCAGCCCCAGGTCGGGTACAACCACTCTGGGCAGTCAGGAAAGGCAAAAATCCAGATAAATGCAGCATTCCAAGGAAACATCAAATGGGGGAGCTGGGCTGAACCCCTGGGGAAAATGGGCTGTGCTGGAAATGGAGCAGTGGGAATGAGGAAAGCCTCCAAACCTGCTTGGAATTTCAGGGATGAGGAGTGACCCCAGACTGGTTTGGGATGGGAGGGACCTCAAAGCCCACCCAGTGCCACCCTGCCATGGCAGGGACACCTTCCCCTGTGCCAGGCTGCTCCAGCCCCAGTGTCCAGCCTGGCCTTGGGCACTGCCAGGGATCCAGGCGCAGCCCCAGCTGCTCTGGGAATTCCATCCCAGCCCCTGCCCACCCTGCCAGGGAACAATTCCTCATTGCCCAGATCCCATCCAGCCCTGCCCTCTGGCACTGGCAGCCATTCCCTGGCTCCTGTCCCTGCAGGCCTTGTCCCCAGTCCCTCTGCAGCTCTCCTGGAGCCCCTTCAGGCCCTGCCAGGGGCTCTGAGCTCTCCCTGGAGCTTCTCCTCTCCAGGTGAGCGCCCTCAGCTCTCCCAGCCTGGCTCCAGAGAGGTTCCAGCCCCTCTGGACTCATCCCAACATTCCCATACCTTTCTTGGAGCCCCAGAGCTGGATCATTTTAGGGACAGCAGGATGCAGGGACAGAGGTTTCTGTATCTACAACAGAACCATTTTCCCAAGAATAAAGGACAAATGGGAAACCCCAGGTGCTCCTGACCATGACAACCCTCCCATGCTCCCACCCCACACTGAGTGAACACAGCAGCAGGAGAGACCATTCCAGAAATGGCAAATAGAAAGTTACAGCAGGCACATCACCAAAAATAACTTGGGTGGAAGTGATGAAAATTACTTCTGAATTACAATGAGCACCCCGTCCTCAAACCAGATTTTAATTGGCATTTGGATGGTGTGTAAGGCAAAGAACCAGATGTGAATGCAAAGCCCACAGACCTGGATGCAGAGGAAGCAGCAACTTTTAAACTCAAAGTGATGCCTGAACACTTCTGCTCCCAAATCTACCTTTCTTCTTCAAAGAATCTAAATTCTGTGATGGATTTTTAAAATTTTTAACTAATCTTTTAAGATCAAAGGAATTTAGAGAAGAAATTAAACTAAAATCTAAGGAATAGAACTCTATAAATACCAACTCACAGTTAAATTAAAACATCAATCCCAACACTGAATTTAATTCATTTTAGAGAGCTGGAAGTCTTGAGAATTTCTAAAAAGAAGCCTAAAAATGTGCCTTTTAAATCTAAAATAAACAGCAACCAAATCCTCCATGATTTAGGCTCACTTCAATGGTTTATTAGTAGAAATAGTTAAAGTAACAATTGGCCAAAACGTCACAGAAGGGTTGGAAGGGATTTTAGGGATTATCCAGTGCCAAGGGCAGGGACACCTTCCATTGTTCCAGGCTGCTCCAAGCCCTGTCCAACCTGGCCTTGGGCATTGCCAGGGATGGAGAGCCCTCAGCCTTCCAGGCAGAATCAATTCAGAATCAGTTAAACCTCAGAATTAATTAAACACCTTCCTTGAAACTCCAGAAACTTCAATTCCTCTTCCAATCTCAACACATTCTAATAAGGGCTTCAAAGTAACACTGCAAAGTTCTCCTTATCAGGAACTTGCTGAGAAAAAGCTCCCCAGGAACTCCAAGTTGTGTTCCTGCCATGACTTTTGATGTGAATGTATTTCATCAAGTTTACTTTGTATGTTCATTAAGCTTAATTAAGAGTGGAAAGGAAAAATAATGAAATCCAAACAAAAAAAGACATGGAGGGAATATCTTCCCTTCTTCCTCATTCTTCCAGAGTTTACAGACTGGGCATGGCACCACAGGGGCTGGGATGTCCCCATGGTCAGCTGGGGTCCCTGTTCCAGCTCTGGAAAGAGCTGGAGTGGAAAATCAACCAATTTCCCAGAATTAGAGAATCCCAAATCCCTGGTGCTGGCACAGCCCTCCCAGCCCAGGCAGTGCCAGCTGTGCCCCATGGCCACCTTGTCCCCAGCCCAGAGCACTCAGTGCCACCCCCAGGGGACACCTGCAGGGATGGGCACTGCAAAGCTCCCTGGGCAGCCCCTGCCAAGGCCTGAGCACCCTTTCCATGGGCAAATTCCTGCTGCTGGCCCAGCTGAGCCTGCCCTGGCCCAGCCTGAGGCCGTTCCCTCTGCTCCTGTCCCTGTTCCCTGGAGCAGAGCCCGACCCCCCCGGCTGTCCCCTCCTGGCAGGGACTTGTGCAGAGCCACAAGGGCCCCCTGAGCCTCCTCTGCTCCAGGCTCAGCCCCTTCCCAGCTCCTCAGCAATTCTCCAGCCCCTTCCCAGCTCCGTTCCCTGCCCTGGACACGCTCCAGCCCCTCCAGGTCTCTCCTGCAGGAGCAGAACTGGACACAGCCCTGGAGGGGGCTCAGCACAGAGGGACAATCCCTGCCCTGCTCCTGCTGGACACACAATTCCTCAGCCAGCCCAGCTGCCAGTGGCCTCTTGCCCCACCCAGACTGGTCTGTGACATCTGTCCCTTCCAGGAGAGGAATTTTCAGGGATCAGAGCTGACTCTGGACATGCAGCTCTTCCTCCCATGCTGCACATCCTCACTGCTGCCCCAGGACAAAGAGCTGGGACAAAGACAAAGCTGAACACGGTGAGTAAAAACCTTCCACAGCACTTTTTGAGGATCACAGCTGTAATTTTTAAATCCTCCTGCTTTTGCAGAACATCCTAGGTTTTGGAGCAGAAGAAGGTTTAAGGTGGAAGTCACAATGTTTTCACCATGTGAAGAGGGAATCTTGCCAATTCCTTGCTCAAATTCTGCCAGATAAATCCTGGGATACACAAAACTATCTCACAACAGGAGTCAGGTAAATACTAAAAATCACTGCTGACAAAGGGTTAAAATCATAAATTGAATTATCTTCCATCACTCCTCCAACACCTCAGAAATAAAGCCCAAAACATCCAAAAAGCAAATCCCTGAGTACAGCCTGATTAAAGTGAGAAGGACCAGAGGTGAAACCTCCTGGCTCGTTCCCTTTCCCAGCACCAGAACATCCACAGGGAAACTGAGGCAGCCCCAACCCAGGAAGAGAATTCCCTGCAGGAAAAGTCCTCATTGCCACCATCTCTGTGGGATTTTCCACAAAAATCCTGCCCAGAACCCCCACACCCAGGGCAACCCAAAACCCCAAAGAGCAGGAAACTGGGGAGTGAGGCTTGGCCAACACAAACAGAACCAGCTGGTGACAAAGAGGCTGCTTGAACCTCTTTGAGAATCACTGACCTGGAAAGCTGCTCACTGAGTAAACACCTAATAAACTAATTATGGAACTGGCTAATTAATAGTTAACTCATGAAAACGTTCCCTCCTGGAAAACACAAATCCAAACCAAGTCTGTAAGGCAGGAAAATGCTTATTTTTCATCCCAAATGCAAAGTTTCCTCTCAAAAAAATGTTTCATATCCACCCCTTGAAAGAAACAACAGCAAAATTTCTATTTTTCTTTTACATCACGGCAGCAAAAGAAGAGAATAAATGAAAAATTTGGGTTAATTTGTTTTGTCTGCAGCTGAAATTCTGGGTTTAACAGCCTTGCCACGTTTTTTGCCAAGCTCCCACCTCCAGAGGAACCTGAATCCCTAATTTAACACCAGGCCTGCCCCTGCCCTTGCTGAACCACCAACACTGGACAAGGAATTCATGATTCCCAAGTTCATCATGTCCTTATGGGGGGGACAGGGATGAGGAGAAGGCAGTGGGAGATTCAGGACTCTGCTCACAGAACGTGCTGATGTTTTAACTCCAGAATCAGTAAGAAGTTGCTGGTCCCACTCAAGAACTGCTTAAGCAGCAGCTGAACAGGATATTTAAAGATAAAACAACAGAAAAAAAGGGAATTTTGCACAATATCCAAGCAGATTCCTGAGCTAAAGGGGAGGTTCACTCCTGTTCTGTGCCCTGAGCCCAGCCCAGCCCCACCTCCCAAAACCAGAGCCCAAACTCAGGATTTGGGATCCTGGAGTTCTCCTTGCAGTCTCAAAGAACCCAGTTTGGCTTTGCCCTTGGAATAAACAGGAATCATCTTTACCTACAGGGACGCAAGGCTTACTGAGAGTAAAATACTCCAAAAATCTCTGTTCTGGTGGGTTGGTCGGTTTGGCTTTTTTTGGGTTTTTTTTTTTTTTTTCTCTATTTTTATTGAAACTTTGTACAGAAGTTTGAAACATTTCCATACAATACTTTGAGACAGGACAAAATGCCATGGTAAAGGAATGTAAACTGCAAGAAACACAGTCTGAAAGTATCCAAATACTCTCTAATAAGAGTTTTAGTTTGAAGACTAATGCAGGAGGCAAAATAAAATGCATACAGTATACAAAGAACAGTATACACAGGGCCAGCAATGCTAACTATGAAAATTTTGCATCAGATTTACTTCAAAGATTGATAGCAATATGATAATTCTATACACTAGACCAAAATTAATTTATCATACATCGTTTCTATGACAAAAAGCTTGTCATTAAGGACAGTAGCAACTTACAATATAATTAAGCTGTATTAATCTCATTAACACTTCTAAATCTATATTCCTACTACAGTAAAGGTTTTTTTTTTTTCAGTATATTGTCTTATAAGATCTTAACAGACCTTTAAATAACACTTTACCAAAAGAGACCTGGATCCATTATAGTGATCTTATCTACATGCCCATTTGGCTTATTTCCAAAAAAACAACCAAGGGACAAGGAAAAAGGCAGGTTTCAAATGCTATATGATATCATTTGGTTTTGGTCTGAAATGTATTTTAGAGAGTTAAAAAAAAAAACCAACAGAAAAAAGGCAGTTCATTAACTGGTATTTTATATAAAATCTGCAGAAAAATACAACAGCAACAAAACCCAAAAATACTTCACAGATATCTAAAAAAACATTTTTCTCAGAGATACAAGGTAAAGCAGCATCACTTTGACACTGTGCTTTAAAAAAGAAGATGATGAATGAAGAGACTGCTCGAGTGAGATTAGAAAATTTTGCTTTCTTCTTGAAGAAGACTACTAACATTTTGCACAGCAACTATTTTTATAACCACCTCATTTTAAAAGCGTGAATTCCTAGACACAGAATTGTCATTTCACCGCCAGTTTTGCTCAAAGTGTCTGACTTTACACAGTGGAACTGAGAATGCCAAGTGTCACCAGATGTCACTATACCATGAGTTCAAGATTGGAACAGAAGTGAAGCAAATGCCTTGAAACCAACACCAGGAAAGAAATCAAAGAGAAAGTGTTTTGTAAACAAAACAAAACCACTTTGCAAGAAAAACCAAAAAAACAAAAAAAAAAAACAAACAAAAAAACAAGAGTTCAGAGATCTCACAGTGAAATCAGAAATTCTAATTATATATGTTTTACATTCTAGGACTACTCTTTACCTTAGGCCAATTAAAGCACATTAAACCATTTAATTATATACAAACATTTTCTTTAAAAAACAAACAAAACCAAAAAAATTAAAACATTGCACAGAAGTCTGCTTTTAACATCACATAACAAGGTTAGTTTTATTTTCAAAACAATTACATTTAAGGGCACAGAACATACAGAATACCAAATTAACAGATGAGTAATTTTGCTTCTCTGTACATGCTAAATCCAAAGATTTCCTTGAGAAAGCTGGAGCTTGGCAACTCCAGCTTCTTCCATGTCTCTGTTCTCTGAAAGGGAGCAATTCCCAACACCTCCTCTATCTCAGGATTTAAAAAAATAGATATATAAAAAAAATAAAGCTGTTTTAAAGTTGTAAGCATCTTTTAAGTGCTGGCAGAGCTCCCTGGGTGGCTCTGCCCCCTCCACTGTAACCTCGTGGAAATAAATCCTTTTCTCTCCTCGGTTACAGGGCTCATGACTCTCATCAGAAGTCTCATCCTGGCCCTTCTGGGATCAGGGAACACACAAGTGGAGAAGTAAAAAATACACAATATAAGGAATATACTGAAGGCCATTTTTATTTCTTACAATCTCGCACGGATTCCTTGCCCTAAAAGCTAAATAGGAAAAATTATTTAAAAAAAAAAAATTAAACAACGAGAAAAACCTCTAAACTTTGGCAGAGAATAGCATCAAATCAGCCATTTAAAAAAACTTAAATAAAAACAGTCTCCCAAAATGTACTATTAAACTCTCAAGAAGCCTCTTCTTTTTTATTTTTTTTTTTATTTTATTTTTTAAATAAAAAGGCTTCTACCATTTCCAGGAGCAAAATTCAAATACCTTACCAGAAAAAAATAAGTTAAGGGAAATAAAAAGAAGAAAAGAAGCTGTCATTCCAAACTCAGTTTTCCAAAACCTGTCATCCTAAGCTCAAGGCAATAATAAATAAACCCATTGCTGCAAGACAGAAGCACAACCAGCCCCACCCAGAGGAAAGGGGCCAGACAACAAAATTCCATAGTGGGAAACACTCTGTGGTTCTGCTGGACCAAAAAATGGGTGTTTAACCCCAAATTTATCAACTTCCCCCCTCAGCAAAGGCTTGTTTACGCTATAAAAAATCCCTTCTCCTACACAAGGTCCTTCTTGCCAGCAGGCAGCTTGCTTGGAACCTTAGGAATATCTTTATTTATTAATAAAGGCCTTTTATTAAGTGGTTTTATGCAGCAAAGAGCATCAGCGACTTCCAGGATCACAACGACACAATGAGGCTGAAGAGGAGCACACAAAACACCTCGGAAACACCTGAAGAGAAAAAGCACTGCAGAAAGAAAAAAATCTGCTTAAAAGCATCACAATTCCAGGTCCGAAGATGGGGTGGGGAGGCAGATTAATAACCCATGATGATCCTGCCTGCCAATCAGCAGTGTGATTAATGTGGCAGCTCGTTAGTGTAGCAAAAGGGAGAACAAACCAAGTGGGAGATGGAGCACCTCGGGCTCCGCAGTGCAGTCCTGAAGGACTTGACTCCCTTCCATGGCCAAGGACGAGCTCCTCACGGATCTGACCGAGCAGGACACTGGAATTCTGCCTGTTGACTCTTCCAAGCGTCCTCTTGGAGGAGCAAACGGCTCGGGGAGGGGCGGAGGGATGGAAGCAGCAGGGAGAAGCCGGTGGAAGAAGCGCCGGGAGCGCCTCCTCCAGCCGCGCCTTCGGCCGCCCGCCCGCGTAAGGCACCCTGGGGACAGCACGGGGGGGATGGAGCCGAGCCAGAGGGTCCCTGAGCTAACCTGGCTCCCCAGGCGGTGGCAAAGCGCTGGGCATCGAGGAGCAGCCTGGAAAATCCCAGTGCCAGCGCTGCTCCAAAATGGCGCCGAGCTCCGGACGGACACGAGTCTCCTTCCCTGGGTCAAACCAGGTGTTGGAGCCACATCCCAGCCTTCTCAGGAGGGTATTGTTGGACTGAGAATTATCTTTACCCTTCTACAATTTATTTTTCATCCCGCTACGATCAAATGTTGCCCTAAATGATTTTATCCTGTATGGAAACAATTCCCTACGTTTTTACATCAAAGCATCCTTCGCAGCTCAGCCCACTCATGAAGCAACTTGAGATGCCATTAATTTCACACACCTGGATTTCGCCCTTAAAAAGGATTCAAAATGTTTTTCCAAACCAAGCTGTGGCCACACAAATGACAAGAAAACGTGTCTTGTCCCAATGGTAGCAACATCAACACCACGTACGGTGACTCCTCTTCTCTACAAATATTGCAACAACACTCCAAGTCTTCCACTTTGGAGTAGTTCTACTTCCTAGCAGCAACAACTAAACCATGTGGAGAAAAGTGGGGCACAGCTCAGCCTCTGGTCAAAGTTTTGGAATGAATGAGATTCAAGTGATATTAAAACACCACCAAAACAAACAAAACCATCCCAAAGATAGAAGTGAATAATTTTATCTGAAAATATGTGTTGGGAATTATCTGCTAGAAGCCATGTGGATGGCACCAGTGGAAAAACAAACTTTCTCCAGCAGGCAAAGGCAGGATTGACCCAAATCTCGTCTCTATAAAATGGTTTTCCCCACAGGAATTGGTTCTTGTTTGTGTGCCAAGGAAATGGTGCTGGACCCCTGAAGTGGTTTTGGTGAACGCTCACAATGGTCCCTCAGCCCGATTTTGGCCCAGCCAGTTTGTGCTCTCCTGAATGAGCTCAGGAGCAAAGACAACTGGAGGAATTATTTCCACGGAAAGCCTGGATATGACCACTCTGTCCTGGAGAGGGAAGGAGTTTAACACTGGTGGGCTCTGCTCCCAAAAGCAGCACCCAGCTCGGCTTGGGGAAGCATGAGAGCACCAAGCTGCTGCACACACATCCTCCACACCTGGGAACTGCTCATCCCTGCCTGGGCATCCATCCTTCAGGAGGAAACACCCTCTGGATTCTGGAGACCTACAAATAGCTGTGACTGCCTGGGAGGAATTCAGGTTTTTGGAAAAATCCTGAGCACGGGACAGACCTCAATTGCCGACACAGATTTGCGGCTGCACGCGCTCCCTGTCTCCTGACACCGCATCCCTCAGGAACCTTCGGAGGATGGAGGGAGGGAAGGAAGGAGGGAATTTCTTCACACAAAGGTCACTCACGGCAAGGGGCTGCCCAGGGAGCTGGTGGAGTGCCCAGCCCTGGAGGTGTCCAAGGAATGTGACACTCTGGGCTGGGTGACGAGGTGGGGCTTGGGCACAGCTGGAACTCAATGACCAGGGAGGGCTTTTCCAAACTCAGGGATTCTGGGATTCCTCAAAATACAAAAAGGAAGTTTGACAGGGTGAAAGGGGAAGTGGGAGAAGACATGGGGCAAAAGGACTCTGGAAAACAAGGAGCACTTTCACCTCTCTCTCCCATTTCCCCTTCCTTGCCTTCCCAGTTGTTCTCCCCCTGCAGCATCAGGGCTTCCTCCTCTTCCTCCTCTGGGATTCCTCCCAGACACAGCAGAGGAAAACCCTTCTGCAGGATGAAGAACAGTATTTCAAGACATGCAAAGCCTCATGGTTCTCTTTTTCCCATATGGTAGAACCTACAAACAGATTTTTCCCTAAAAGGAAGCCAATCCTAACAATGTCCTAAAGGTTCAGAGTGTGGAGAGGCTGAATGAATCTTTTTGGCCATTTACTGAAACTCAAGAAATTCCACCCAAACCTGAGGAAAAATTTCTTTCCATGGAGGTCACAGAGCCCTGGAACATCTGCCCAGGGACATCCCAAACACACCCCAAGAATTCTGTGATTCTTCAATCTCAATATAATACAAAACCCCACAGAAAGAATATTTCTTTTTTGTCCTCCTCCATTGACAGTTTGTCATCTCCAGGCTTATTTTTGTTTTAGTTTTTTCTCTTTTTTTTCTTTTTTTTTTTAAATACAGAAACTTTTCAGTAATGGAATTTACAGTGGATAAAAATCAAAAGACAAGAATTTCCTTACAAAGAGTAAAAAAAAAAGGCAGAAAGCTGCTAAGAGCCATCATGTTTTAAGTGCTATAAAATGAGACAAAACAGCTTCCTGTTGTTGCCAGAAGAAAAATGAGAAACTGAAAAAAGAAAAAAAGCAGTGAGTGCAATTAAAAAGTGCTAAGTTGGCCAAGGTAATACAGCTATTTTATAAATGTGCATCACAGCTCTGCATTTAAAAATCTTTTGACACAGCTTTAATCACTCAGATTTTACACACTGGTAACTGATTACCTGTTATCTTCACTTAATGCTGACTGAGCTGTAACTGCCTGACTTCAAACACAGCCACCTGCCTGCCTTTGGTATATTTATACACAGAAAAACAAAAGGTTAGTGCTGCAAATGGAAAGGAAAAAAAAAAAAAACCAACACAAAAGGGAAAAAAGAAAAAGCCACCACAGGACAGGTTCTGCTTTCAGCAGAGGGAGGACAACACATCTCAAATGGTCTCAAAATAGGCTAAAGCTGAGTTGATCTTACAATTATAGCGTAAACAATGCCTGGGTTGTGGTTATGTTGTTTGAAAAGAAAAGAAAGGAAAAACCAAAAATCTCCAGAGACCTGTATCAACTTCTGTATGTTTAAGCCATACCCTTAAAAGTTCACTATTCACTCACAAAGAGAAGTAGACAAACATGAAGATTCCAAGCGAACAGACACAGACCAGTCCAGTATTTAGTAATAGTTTAACTTTTGGAGTCTCTTCCAGCATTTGTAAACAAACAGTCTCCTCCTCGACCTCCCGAACCACTCTCTTGTTTACGTTTTTACTTTTAAAGCCACAGAACCAATCTATGAATTTCAAATGTCTCGCCCTGTTGTCAGTCCCCTCCTCCTCCTCGTGCTTTTTCTCCCCCATCAGGGCGGCCTGTCCGTTGGAATAACAATCCACGGGCGTCTCCACCTCGGAGTGGCTCACCGAGATCACCGGGTTGCTGTCATCCCTGCACGTCACCAGGAGGTTGATGTCCTCCGGCTTCACGTTTTTAATGTTCTCCTCCGACTTCCCGTTGGGAATGATGTGGTTGGCGTTCTCGTTGCACTTGAGGATGCTCTTCTCCTGCGCCTGGTACAGCTCCCCCTTGCCGGCGCTCTCCGGCGCGCCGCGCTTCCACAGGGCCCAGAACGTGGTGGTCCGGACCTGCTCCTTGGTGGGCGGCGGCGTGAGCAGGCTCACCACGACCGTCACGGCCCCGGTGATCCAGAACAGGGCCGTGGCCACGTACATGTAATGGATGTTCTTGATGAAGCCGGGCCTGGTGTCCGGCTGGTCGCACTCGGGAGCGCGGTAGAAGAAGGCCAGGATCAGCCGGATGGCGCCCAGGACAAACCCGGCCATGCCGCCGTAGAAAGCCCCCTGCTCGTTGCAACGCTTCCAGAAGATGGCCATGAGGAACAGGGCGGCCACCGGTGGGGTCAGGTAATCCGCGACCTCCTGGATGTACAGGTACATCTGCCCGCCCTGCATCTCCACGATGATGGGCACCCAGGCGATGCTGATCACCACCATGAAGGCCACGAAGACCCTGCCCACGATCATGAGCTCCCGGGAGGTCGCGCTCTTCCGGATGAGCTTGTAGACGTCGAGCGTGAAGATGGTGCTGGCGCTGTTGAAGATGGAGTCCAGGTCGCTCATCAGGGCGGCGATCATCACGGCCATCATGAGCCCGCGCAGCCCCACGGGCACCAGGTTCATCACCAGGCGCGGGTAGGCGATGTTGGAGCAGCCGGCCCTGCTCCCGCACACCTGGAAGCAGTGCTCGGGGTTGATGCAGGCGATGTCATCCACAAACAGGATGCGGGAGATCATCCCCGGCACCACGATGATGAACATGGGCAGCAGCTTCAAGAAGCCGGCCATGAGGGTGGAGCCTTTGGCGTGAGCGATGTTTTTGGCGGCCAGAACTCTCTGCACTATGACTTGGTCAGCGCACCAGTACCACACTGAGGCCGGTGTTTGTCCCAGCAGAAATCCAGGCCAGGGAATGTCTTCGTCCGTCGGCTCACGCAGCATTTTGAGAGAGTCGGGCTTTGGGCTGACGTTGCAGGAATTGGTGTTGGAGATGTTGTAGGTTAGGAGGATGGAGGTGATGTTTGGTGACGCCAACATGTACCTCCTTTTCACTTCTTCAAACCCCCCGACCTCCATGAGGCTTATGATCATGAGTGTGAGGGCCCCAATGATCATAAGCAGCGCCTGGAGGGTGTCCGTGTAGATGACGGCCACCAGCCCTCCGGTCACAGTCAACAGCGCCGTCATTCCGATCAGCAGGATCACCGACAGGTAGAGGTTCCACCCTAGGGACTCTTGGATAAAAAGCGCCCCTGAATACAAGTCAACCGAGAGTTTGGTGAAGATATAAAGAAGTAGAGACAACGCTGCAAAATAGATTTGAATCCTATGCCCTCCGAACCGCTTGGACAAGTATTCGGGCATGGTGTACACTCCCGACCGGATGTAGACTGGCACGAAGACCCATCCCAAAAGCTGCAAAAGCATTAAGGCGTTGAACTCCCACGCGCCTACGGCGAATCCGCTCGCCGCTCCAGATCCTGCGAGCCCAATGAAATGTTCACTTCCAATATTGCTCACAAACAACGAGGCCCCGATAGCTACCCAGGTCATAGAACGCCCTGCCAAAAAGTAGCCACTCACGGTGCTCCGATTGTTTTTCCACATGGCAAAGAAACCTATGCACATTACAAGCACGAAGTACAGGGCCACAATGGCAATGTCTGCTGGCTCCAAAGAAGCCCTCATTTTGTAACCAAAAAGCCTTCGCTGACGTCCACTTCTCGCCCCCCAGCCAACGTCTCTTAAGCACCACGTGAACCAGTTTTAACCAAAATCAACACAGCGGGTCAAATTCTTTGTCCCTTGGTTTGCTGTCCTGATGCTGGTGGCAGTGGTACATTTACTTTTCTCCGCTTCTCAAATTTGGGAACTTAGCACGCACTTTTAATCCACATTCCACAAGAGCATCAGCCTTAACTCAGTTGATGTAGGAGAAATTCTTAGTTGCAGCTAAGTTTAGTGAGGCCTACTGTACCAACCCTGCAAGGCAGCAAAGACAAAAGACAAAGATTGAATTAGAGAGGAATTTCATGAAGTAATGAGAAAAAATTTGAAGTGTAGTAAAACAAATCACTGAACACCACAGATTTTTCCCCCTTTATATTTCCTGCAATCCATAACAGACATCATTCAATATTTGTAGGGCTAAGTGGTAAAAGCCTTTCACAAGTCAACTTCAATGGTTACAGGTACCTTCAGAGACGCAGCGATTCGGGAGGGTTGAGCGACCCAAATTCCCCAGAACACAGCAAGCAACAAAAATACATTTTCTTTTTCTTTGCTCTGGTGTCTCACAAATCTCCTTCTCAAGCCACTAACCAGATCTTCCTCTTCCAAGCAATCTTAGGAAAATTAAATTAAAATAACAAATAACAATGGCTATGGAGCCCAAACCTGGCTCAGCATTTCCTGCACTGCACCCCCCAAATCCTGGGAGATCCTGGCACTACAGGAAAGCACCTGAGACATCAGCTGGCTGCTAGAAAAATCAAAGTGAGATCACAGCGCTGTCAAAAATCAACATCCGTTTCACATCAGCTGGAGAATCAAGGTTATTCCACAGGTTTTGCTCCTGTCTGGGTCCTGTCTGGAGTACAGATAATCACAGGGTTATTTTCCACTGGGAAAGCTCTCCATACACATCCACGTCATCCAAGGGGAGAAAACATCCCATTCCAGCAAGTGGCAGAAACAAAATTCCACCTGACATCCCACTTTAGGGCCAGTGCCTTTGGATACCCTCACCTGGGGTTTTGTGGGAGCACAAGAGGCACAAGAGGGAACACCAGGCAGGTTCTGGCAGCAGTCACAGCTGGAAGGATGCCAGGAAATGCCCTTCCAGCATCCATTCCCATCCCAGCATGGAGAGGTGGAAGGTATGGAGGCAAAGCTTTCCCAAATTCCCAATCCCACCTGACAGATCCCAAACACATCAGGAAACAAAACCCATTTTGGCAAGCAGGACCAAAGCGCTGGAAGTGGAGGGAAGGGGACAATGAAGACTTGGTGGCAGAGGAAGGGGCATTGAGGAGATGCATGGTGGCTCCCTCATGGATTTGGGATGTGCTCCCATCTCCTGTTTATGCCTCGGGAGGTACCACAGAATCATGGAATGGTTTGGGATGGAGGCATCTGAAAGCCCACCCAGTGCCAGCCCTGCCATGGCAGGGACACCTTCCCCTGTGCCAGGCTGCTCCAGCCCCAGTGTCCAGCCTGGCCTTGGGCACTGCCAGGGATCCAGGACCTGCCCACCCTCTACCAGCCCAAAGGCTTCTAATGGGTTTAGAGAGCTGGACACAGGATTCTTCCAGTTCCTACACCCAATGACCATGGGAAGGGAAGACCAAAGCAAGGAACAGGTTTAGTCTAAAGATCAGAACACAAACCTTCAGTAGCAATAATGAGATTATTACAGAAGGTGAGGAGCAGGGTCTGACTCCACTCTTCTTTCCCACCCACTGGTAAAAGCACAAGAAAACCAACTCTGGGTCTTTTTTCTGGCCATAAAATCTCAACAAGTCCTACAAGCATCAGCTCCAGGCATCCCCTTCCAGTTCTTTCTCTGGCACGAGGCTGAAGCTCCCATTTCCCCATTATTTAATCATTAATACAAATAGCCTGATAGCATATTCTAATATTTGGTTGGTTTCTTGTTGAGCATCCCTGCCATATACTGGGTTTGTTTAAAGGGTCAATAAAACCATTTCAAATTCCAAGAGAGTTAAGGTTGAAAATGCACACGTTGTGTTAAAGGCAGCAATGGTGCTGAGGTAAAAACGTGCATTCCTCATAGATTTTAAAATTAGCTCCCAGCAAGCCACAACTTCAGCCTTAAGGAGAAATCCACCACTGTGTCATTTGTATGGTCCAGCTGTTTTTCCGGAGAAAAATTTAAAAAATAAAAATAATAAGGGTTCCCCCCCCCAGTACCACAAACCCACTTGAGAATAGAGATATTCCTTCAGCTGGAATTACAGCCAATAATGAGAGACTAAGGAGAATGGCACAAAACGGACTGATTACAGCACTGGGCTAAATTTATCATTCCTCAGAAGCCTCAAACCACAGATGTATTTTCAATTCTTCCACAGAAGAATTCACATTTCTCCCCACCCGCAAATACAGGAGTAGTTAAATGGTCTAATAGCTTAATCCAACCCAAAATTATAAACACTTCACATCAGATGACGCAGTCAGAGCCAAGTTTAATGGACTATTCTTAGTTTTAAGCACTTTGGAGCAACACTTTAATAGTGTTGTGTCTTTTGCTATATTCAGCTAATTTTTCAACTACGTTATGTTTATACCAAAACTATAAATATTTGAAGAGAAAGGGAAGAAGAGATTTTTCTGAGATATGATAAAAAGAAAATCTGCTGTACAGAAAACCAGAAGAACAGCCAGATAAGGAAACTGTAATAATTAATATTTTTATTGTTCTGTTGTCCTTCTCATTACTAAAAAATATTTGATTTTAACTTGAGTTCACCCCCCACCATCTTCCCTGTAGGTTCATCAGTGACCTGTCACAAATATCCTATAGAGCAATATGGAAAAATCACAAAATATCTGTAAAATCAATTCTCTTTGATACCAGAAGTATACAGAGTGTTTCTATAAAGAGAATATTAACAGGAAAGCTGTGGCTGCCCCTGGATCCCTGGGAATATCCAACGCCAGGCTGGATGGGATAATGGAAGGTGCCCCTGCCCTTGGGGTGGGACTGGATGGGCTCTGAGGTCCCTGGGAATCCAAACCTCCTGTAATTCCAGGATCAGACTCTCTGACAAGTGTGTCAGTATTAGATACAGCTGCCCTCAAATTGTGATATTCCTCAATTAAGTCACTTCAGCTCCAGGGGGCTCATTCCAACCAAAATAAACAAGTGAAGTTTCTGGAGTGTCTTCCACAGGAAGACACAGCCAGACCATGCACCTGAAATAATCCAGTTTTGGAGAGCTGAACCCTGCCCTTTGTCACCAACACCTGAGGGTTTTTTGGCAGGGCTCAGTTTGCCTGAGCTGGAAGGTGGAAAGTTTTCAGCAGTCACCACAAATTTGCTGCACTGTCACTAAATTACAGCACTGAAGTAGCTTCTTGTACCAGTTTCTTAGACCTAATTCCAAAATAACCCTGGAACTTTTCTTCATTAGGAAAATGAGACTCGTCCCTCTGAACTTTCAGCAAGTTCTGACCTCAAGTCTTACAAAGGACTTTTGAGATGCCCCATGTGAGTTTAGTCCTGAGTTATTAGAACAGTGAACATTGTGGCACTGACAGAGGGATGAAAAAAAAAAAAAAAAAAGGCAGAAAGACATTGCTGCTGCCAAGGACTGGGAATTTTCTTCCCTGAGGCTGTTTTCTGGCTGGATCATATCAAAGACACAAAACAATGTGCTTCCCTCTTGTCTGGAAATAGAGGCTGCAGCTCTGGTGAAACAATGCATATGTCTCTCCAACACCCAGCCTGTTCCTTAAGGGAAAAAAAAAAAAATCCCAAGCAAGTCCCTGAAGAGAGATTTCATAATGTGAAACAGACCCAGGGTGGGATTTTGAGGAGAAATTTGTACGACTGTTCTAAAGGAAAACTTTCTCCACAGTGCTTTTCTAATAAAATGGGTGTTTAAAACATGCCAGAGTCCAACTGCTCCAGCTCTGAAGCCACTATTTGTTCTCAGCTCCGTCGGTTTTTTGGCAGATGGGAAGTGTCTGAGCTGACTTTCCTTTTCTCCTCCCCAGTCTTGATGTTTTAAGGGTTAATTTGGGGATGTAGATGCCCACCTATCCCACAGGAGGGTCCACTGTTAGCAAATTAAGTGCTTTGCTCACAGTTTTCAGATTATTTCTTGGGACCAACATTTTCCCTCTCCACCTTCAAGGAGGAGTATTTGAAATCAGCTCTGCAGCACTTCACCTACTGAACAGCTCTGCTGTGTGGAAGAAATCTGTCCAGATTGCCAAGATCATGGAAAATATTAACTTTGCCACAGAAAAAATTAATAAATGCCAGAAGTCTCGTGCCTTGAGTGGGGTCTGTACCATGTGCCACCCCCTGAGTGTGTTTTCCAGACCCCTCACACTCCTGGCCATGGACACACCAGGGAGTCCCTAGCTGTCCACTGCTCCACAGTAAACAAAAGGAAAAAAATCTGCTAGGGAAAAAAAAAAAAAAAGAGGAAAAGCTTTGTTCCATTTACTGCAGCACTCCAGAACACAGAAAAGGAGCACTGAAGCTCTTCATGGAGTAAGTGATACATAAATTATGTAGCACACGCCCTTGAGGAAGCAGGGGCTATCCTTGGCAGCTGCTCAACAGAGCCCTCAGCATCCAGGGCAGCAGTTCCAGGCTTTTCCCTGAAAACCAGGAGCTGGGGCAGAGGAACGTGCCAGGAACCCCCCTGGGACACACAGGGAAGGCAGAAGTTGACCTGGAGCACCCAATAAATAACTGGAGCTGCTGGGGATGCCAGGCCAGCCCTGAACTCCAGAGGCTGCAGCAGGAAAGGGCTGAGGGTACCTGAGCCCACCTGGCTGAACCTGTTGGTCACACTCTGCATCATCACCACATCTACCTCCTGCTGGTCTGGAGAACTCAGGATAAACCACCACTACCAAAAAAAAAAAATCCAATTTGAGGTGCAAGGAAGGAGTCACTCACTCAAAGGAGTTGTTATGAACACGTAAGGAACTTTTGTTTTGGTCAGGAATCACTCCAGCTCTGGTCTTCGTTTTACTGCAGCAGCACAAAAAAGCAGCTTGTTCCAGGATAAATTCTTCTGGATTCTTTTCTACACAACTGCTGAGGGAGACATGAGAGAAATAAGTAACCCCAGAGCAAGAGACAGAGAACTCAGTGCCAGGCAGAAATGGGATGTGCAGTGGACAATTACAGAGCAGGAACTGGAGTGATGTGAGGCCAGCTGGAGCTCAAGGGCACTGGGCTGACACTCTTAGAGCAGGACATCATTTAGCTGTCATTTTTTGGGGGTTTTTTAACCATTTTCCTCCCTCATCCCAAGCAAATACATCTATTCCAGTGTTCCACCAAGTCACAAATGAAGGGCAGAGGGCACAGGAAGGACACTGCAGCAGTCAGTGGACACAAGAGAAGCTCCAGCCTTACAAAGTAAGAAAAGATGGATTTTTTCAGAATCTGCAACACTCTCCCCAAGCCACTTCATGCCACTGCCTGTGACATTCACACTTGGCTGGTTCCCTTTGCCAAGAGCCAGTCCCCAGCACTCCAGCAGGAATAAGGAACTGATTTGCTTCCACTGTTCTTCCCAAAACTCCAAACACCTACGGGGCAAGGGGGGTAAGCTAGGGACAGAGGGAAGGAGACAGAAAGTCCCTTTTTATCTGTTAAAATACAGAGATACCAGAAAGAACTTCTGTCTTCTCCAGGCCTACCTAGACAGGATACCCATCACACCCAGGAGATAAATCCATCAATTATCAATTTAAAGAAAATAAGGAGTTAATACCTTCCTTTCCCCCGTGTCAGCCCAAAGAATTGGTTTATGTTTCCATGGGTGACAAATGTTATCTGGAGGAATTTCTTCATGGAAAGGACCTGGAAGGGGCTGCCCAGGGATGCTTGGAGTCCCCAAGGAAGGCCTGGAGGTGGCACTGAGTGCTCTGGGCTGGGGACAAGGTGGCCATGGGGCACAGCTGGCACTCCATGGGCCGGGAGGGCTTTTCCAAGCTCTGGAATTCTGTGAAGGGAGCAGAAGCTGCCAAGGAATTGGGCCTTGCAGAACCTTTCCTGCCTCAGCTGCAGCTCCAGCAGTGCCCTCCTGGGCTCAGTTTGTCACCACAAAGCCCAGCCCAGCAAGGAAACCACAGAGAGGTGACATTCCCCCTCCACGGGATGCAGTTCTTTTCCACAGGAACTGAAAGCAAAAGGGGCAGAGACAACCCAGATGCCACGTGGTCAACAGCAAAACCAAGGGCACCAGAGGGCAAAATGCCAGACTTTTCCAAGGAAGTGGCAAGGGGCTGGCAAAAACTGGAAGGTTCTGGCATCACACAGCACCAGGCAAGATCTCCCTGCCAGGTCACACTGCACTGGAAGGTGCAGCAAGACACTGAGTCCCAAGGCTCAAATCCCTTCTTTTGGAAGCCCAAACATCTCACTGCCGTGGCAGGGATGGAGGAGATGAAGTTGGTCACCAGAGAAGCAAGAGAAGAGGTCAAACAAGCCTCAACAGCCAAGAATCTGATTTCTGGAGTGGATTTGGGACACTTCAGTTCCCTGGACAAGGTTATCACCTTTTTAGAAGCAAATACCAGAAATGCTGCAAAATCTCTGCCACTGCTGAGGATGACTTTTCCTTCAGCTAGAGGTTCAGTGCTGTGATGCAGCTGGTGGTGATCACCACTCAGCAGGAACTGGATAATCCCAGCCCAAAAAATGTGCTGGTTCATCCCATTTGAGGAGGCTTTTGGCTGGGAGAGTGCAGAAATTACTTGGGAAATGAGAAAGGAGAAAGGAGAAGTGTCAGTCCCCATGAAACTGGGCAAGATACCAGGAGGAAATTCTTCTTCAAATTTCTAGGAAGAACAAAAAAAAAAAAAAAAAAGAAAAAAAAAATAACAGCCAGGCTCATTAAGCTTCTTTAGGACTTCCCCAAATTCCCATTGCATTTCTGTCTGCCCACAATCTTTGGAAGAATATAAAGCACCCCCAGGATTATTGAAAAGTGAGACAGAAGTTCAGGATCATACAGAATCCAAGAATTTCAGGCTCTCCAAGCTTCCCAGTCAGTTGGGTGCTGTTTCAAGACTTGTGATCCTTCTTGGAGATTTCAAAGACAACAAAGCCAGAGTTCAATAAAATTCTGTTGGTTCTAAAACAATTAATGCTAATTACAAATCTTGACTATCTCTATTAAAAGCTACTGAACATTGATTTCTTTTTCTAAAACACCAACTCCACTGAACACATTCCCTCCTCTGCATGGACCTGGCTTTTTCTTATTCCTCAGATATTTGCAGGACTGAACACAAGGATTGGTTTGCAAGTGGACAAACCAGGATTAAAAAATAGCAGAACAACAGTTCTTCTGCAGTTCCTCCATATTTCTTGGGTTCATGACCCTCCCTTTACACATCCACTTCCTTCCTGCCCTTCTCCTCACCAGGGATGATGAATTTTTATTCTAGAATCTCATTTTCAGCACCAACCTTTGCACCTGTCTTCACATCTTGCCTTACTTTCCACATATTTATTTCCAATTTTTCCTGTTCCACTTCTCCATAATTAGTTATATTTTGCACCTCTTTCTGTGTTTTTATTTTTCCCTGATTTCAGCTTTTTACCAGCCCCTCAATGCACACTGGGGATATCCCTGCTGCTCCACAGGGCAGGAATTTTTCCAGGGAATAACCTGGTGCCCAGAGGTTCCTGCTGCCCTCAGGTAAGGGACACAGAGGGTGGGACACAAAGCTCTACCAAGGAACTGCTTCCACATAAACAGCTCTTCCTTCATCCCAGATCTGCAGCCAGGGAGGTGGAGGTGGCTGTGCCTCCAGGAATTATCAGTCTGCCATGGATGGAGCTGACAAATCTTAAAATCACAGAATGGTTTGGGTTGGAAAGACCTTAAAGCCCATCCAGTGCCACCTCTGCCATGGGCAGGGACACCTTCCACTGTCCCAGGCTGCTCCAGCCTGGCCTTGGACACTTCCAGGGATCCAGGGGCAGCCACAGCTTCTCTGGGCAAAGGAAACAAAAAGGGAAGATAAATTACTTGACAACAACTTAACAACTGCCAAAGCAATTTTTGTACGGCAGTGATGGTTCTGGGACAAGGGAACTGGAGAAATCAGCTCCTGAAAGAACACACAGAGAAAAGCAGAGCTTCCATCATTCCAAAGTATGGAACTGATGAAGATCAGGAGACAGAAAACACAAACACACATGAGCTGAAGGAGCAGCTTCTCCTCAGTGTTACAGCGGACAACTTTTACAGGAGTCAGTCACGTTTCAGGGCTCTCCAACAATCAGACATTAATGCTGTTCAGCACAAAGGGTTCTCCCAAGAGCTTAGGGACAGAATCTGCTCCACACTGAAGTCACCAACACCTCTCTGTTCACAGCCAGAACACACCAGGAACAAAACCCAACCAGGAGCAAAGAGTTCATTACAGAGGAGGAACCAGGGGCGGCCCAGAGGAGTCTGAACTCAAAGGTTGCTGTCCCATGAAGAGGGACTGGCCAAACCCCACTGAAATCCCACCAGGGGCCAGCAAGAAACTGAAATTAGGCTTAAACTATCCTGCAGTAGAGAATAATCCTCTATGTCCCCTCAGACCCAAGCACGTATGCCACACTTGGCAAAAATTCCAGCTCTTCCAAGACTGAAAATGTCAAATATCAGGCAAGAGGGTAGGGTTCCCAAATGCTGTCTGCACCACATTCTCCAAAATCCAGTTCTTCTTACGGAATGCTGAAGGCAGAAAACAAAAAGGTGACTCCTCCAACAGAGTCAGTGCTGGATCTTGCTGTTTTCTGATCCTGTCTTTAGTTCCAAGGCTTTGGTCTCCTTCCCAGCACCACCCCCAGCTCCAGGATCCCTCCCTGCCAGGCTCAAGAGCCTGTTCCAGCCTACTGAAAATGCCAGTGGGAACAGAGGAGAAAAAACTTCTGTGTAATTTTAACCTGCTCAGCTGGGAAGAGGGGTGGGGAAGATGCACAATTCCATTGGAAGAGCAGGTGGTTCACCGGAAAGGAAAGGAAATAAAATAAATAAACCCAGTATCTTCCTGCTTCGTTCTCTCCCCCTCCTTCCTGGCAACTGAGACATCAAAAGCCCAGTTGCTGCAGCTGCCTACACAGCAATTAAGTGGAATAGTCAAGATGTCAAGCAACACTACTGCCCATTTACTTTGGCTTTCCCAAAATAGCCAACAATCCCCACACGGCAGGTAGGGAATTTTGGAAACACAGCAACCCACTCCAAAAGCAACAAACAGCTGCTGAAGACAAGTTGTGTTGTGAGAACATGGCTGGAGAAATGAGAGCACACATTCACTGCAGGATTATTATTATTATTATTATTACTATTTGGAAGTGTCCAAGGCCAGGTTGGACAGGGCTTGCAGCAACCTGGGATAGTGGAAAGTGCCCCTGCCATGTGGAACAAGGTGATTTTTAAGACCCAACCCTAACCACTCTGGGATTCCAGAAGTGGGTGGATGGGTCTCCTAGTCCAGGTATTTGCTGAAAAAAAAAAAGGTGGTTAGGTTTTAGATTATGACTCTGTGTGTTTGGACTTTGTCACAGGTGAAGATGCACACTGCTAATAAAATATTGATGAATTTCCTCATTTGTAGTGAAATACTCTGAGTTATTTACAAAGTGTCCATCAGTTCCAGACACAAATGGGTGCTGTTGGGGACGGGTGTCCCTCTGCTCTGCTCTGGATAACAAAGTGGGGATCAGAGTGAAATACTCTGAGTTATTTACAAAGTGTCCATCAGTTCCAGACACAAATGGGTGCTGTTGGAAACGGGTGTCCCTCTGCTCTGGATAACAAGGTGGGGATCATCAAAGGCTGGATCCATCCTGGAGGTCTTCTCCAAGCTCAAGGACAGTGGGATTCCCATCTGTGTCCCAGTCCCCTTGGAGGTCTGGCATTGCCACCCTCAGTCACTCTGACAAACAGCCTCAGAGCAGGAAACCATTTCCAGCTCTTCCTTCCTTCCCTTTCCCTCACTTCCTTCCCAGGGAGTTTCAGAGCTCCCTGCAGAGCCCTGCTCTTCCAGACAGTGAGAATTCCTGCAGATTCACTCCTGAGGATTCACTGCCCTTCCCTGATGAAGGTGCTGCTGCACCACAATCCCCCCCACTCAGAGCCAAAGATGGGAGAAAATCAGGAATTCTTAGAAACTCAGCTTTTGCTATGAACAAGGAATTCAGGCCATGGACAGCTGTGTCTTCATTTTGCACCTTTCCCTCCAGCACAGCTGCAGGGCTTGGCTGGGGCTGCTGTAGGCAGGTAAGGTTTGATTTGCAAACACCTGGACACTGCTGGTAACAAAATCTGCCCCCAAGCTCCCCCCAGCATTTGTTCTTTCCATGCTGCAGTGTGCAAAGCAACACAATGGGCAAAATGAATCATTTCACCTCCGTGTGCTCACACCTTGCTCTGCCCAAAGCATCTCCTCCACAAACTCACACGCAGCAACACAAACCTCTCACCCTCACATACACCACAGAGTAGGGAGAATTATTTATTTTGGGGTGGCTTTTATTATTGTTTTCCTAAGAGTCACTAACCGGAGGCTCTGCTGATGAAAAACTCTCTCTATATACAGAGTAGATAAAATATCCTGTGTTTTAGTATATAAAAACACAGAGGTTTTAGTCCATTACCTCTCAGAAATCAGGGCAGAGAAGAGCTGCTCAGCTTTGACTTCAGAATAAAATCCTGACTTTTTGTGGAAAGTACATGCAAACAACCAGAGACAAAGGCTGGTAAGTGGAACCAGTGCAAAGTGAAAGTTTTCCCATTCCCAGTGCTCTTGGGTGTTGCATTTTTAAGGCACAAAAGGAGAGCTGGAGAGGCTCTGGAGCCTGCCAAGCCTGAGGAGAGGATCAGGCAGGATGGATGGGGTGTGCTGCCCTGGGACCCTCCCAACAGACCCCAAACAGAAGCCACATGCAGGGAAAGAACAGGAAAGGATCCCTGGACACGAGCAGGGCTGGGCAGCAACAGGGCTTAAAAGTAACAAAAACGAACTGGAGGGACTTAATCTGCCTGGATCCCTGAGAATGCCAAGGGAATTATTAAAAGAAAGTTGTGGGTGGGGAAAACCCCACAGAAGCAGCAAGTTGGCCTCTGAAGAGAGGCAGCAAAGTCCCCAGGCTGAGGTTTGCACCAAACTGGCAGAGAGCTCCAAGAAGTTCAGGACAAGCCCTAAAGCATAGGAAAGCCAAGTGACAAAGATTTGGGGTTTTCTGGAGGACAGGGGAGCTGCCACAGGTGAGGAAGGACATCACAGACACCAACAGAGGAGTCAGCATTGCTCAGACAGCACCAGGACACGCAGCCACCACAGAGGGACTGACAGGGCAGGACAGGGAACACCTGCCCAGGTGCTGTCACCAGTATATCATTTATTCTTCTGCAGGAAGGAGTTATGGAATCATTCCACTATTTCAGACTGGCTTATTATGCCCATATTTTGCCTCATTTAATTCAGTATCACAGCCAGGATTATGCACAGCTTACAGGGGCCATCAGAGAAACCCCCCATCCAAGATCCAGCAGCACCACGGAGCATAAAACCACTAGAGAAAATATTTCCAAGTGTTCTCATGGCACAAGAAAGGCAGGAGCAGCAAAATATTGGGAAACAAAAAAATACCTAGATGTGGTGTGCTGAAAACAGCACAAAAACAGCAGCACTTACAGACAGACTCTAAATTTTAGACTTACAACAAGGGTGGGTTAAAAACACCAGCACAAACTGAAATGTTTGGACATAATCACAGAGCTAAAAAAAACCCTTAAAGGTACATCCATGTGGAAAGAACATGCTGGAGAGTCCAACTTCAAAGAGGCAAAGGTTGCAGATGTTAAATCCTGAGTGCACTGATGTTCATTAGAAGCATCTTACGGCTAAAAGCTTATCCCTGCATCTCCGTGGTCAGATTCTAGAAACCAGAGAGCCTTTCCAGCAGAGAGCACTCCACGGCATCCTTTCAGAGAAGTCAGTTTATTCCTGCCTCAATATTATGGCAGATTTGCTACACTTGCTGTCCTGCCCTGCATTCCGAGTGCCTGCCTGGCTTAAAGCATCTCCCACATCAACAGCACGGCTACAAAAAGCACCTCAGCCTCATCCACCCAAGGGGAGAGGTGTAGAAAAGAACAAAAAATATCGGACAAAAATTATATGTTGACAAGCAAGTGGAAAAGCAGCGTATTTTTGCCCGGGTGAGCTGGTGCAGCAATGTCACCCGGCTTTCTCCCTGCTGCTGCGTTTCTCCACTAGAGGACCCAGGTGAGATGTCTCTACTACAGCTTCTGCAGCTAAACCACGGGGAAAAATATATTAAAAAAAAAAAAAAAAAAAAAGCCAGCCCCGACATGTGGATGGTCCATGTAAAATGAATGGAAATGTACTAGTGAATGCGGTACACCAGACGTGCTCCCGTAATTCCCAAAAAACCACGGCCACGCTGCTGAGCTGCTGCTGCTCGGTGGGAAAAGGTGCTGGTGGGAATGAAGGGTAAATCCCAGAGTATCCACGCCGGGCTGGATCGGAGGGCTCCAGCCCAGCGCAAGTGCTGCTACATTCCAACACCAGCACCGCATATTAAGCTGGAAAGCAGCAGATAAACAAAGGCTATAGAAGGTACTAGAGAAGGGCCGGTATCAGCTGTTATTTACCAAATAAACCTCCCATCCGCACGGAGATGGCCTTATTTTATTATTATTTTTACGCACACACATCCCCCATTCCCACCCCCCCCCCCCCCCCCCCCCCCCCTCTACCCCCCCCTCCCATCCGCACGGAGATGGCCTTATTTTATTATTATTTTTACGCACACACATCCCCCATTCCCACCCCCCCCCCTTCCCCCACGTATTGACTCAGCTCCTGCCGAATGGGAAGAGCATCATTTAACCGAGCTCTGTTATCACCGCGCTGCCAAAAAACAGCGGCAACGGCTGCTGCCACCCCCAGCGCCCCTTCCCGGGGGCGATACGGCCCGGCCTATCGGCCCCGCTCAACCGGTGTGGGCAAAACCCCATTCTTGGCACTTCCCCTGGCACCCCGCGGCCGGGAGCTGGCTGGAGCGAATCCTCCTGCTCCCCCTTTTCCCTCGCCCCGAGGCTTCCCGGAGCCCAGGGGAGCCGAGGAGGTGCCCGGTGGTGCCAGCGCAGGTGCGGGGAGGGGGATGTCAGAGCGCTGCTGCTGCAGAGGGAGAGGGGGATGCGCTGGCAGGGGCATGGGAAGGGCCGGCTTCACCTGCTCCAGGCACGGAGGGAGAGGATGGGCGAGGAAAACCGCATCTCCGCCGCTCGGAGAGCGTGGGATCTGCTTACCTGCGGACCGGAGGGGAGGGGGAGAGGGGACTGCGGCTCTTAAGCAGCGGCTCAGCCAAGTCTCCGCGGGCGCGGGCGGGGAAGGGGCGATGGGCGAGGGGCCGGAGCGCGGAGGAAGCCCCGCGGAGCCCGGGACACGCTGCGACACTGCGGGCGACAGGGCCGGCCGGGCCACGCGGTGCGGCGGGGACAGCGGGCACCGAGGGGACACCGCGGCGACACCACGGGGCAAGAATGGGGGCGGGGGGGGTCTGCCAGTCCCACCTGCCTCCCTCCCTTCCTCCCGTCTCCTCTCCCTCACTCACCCTCTGCATGGCTTTCAGGATCAAAGCCAGTTCATAGCGGGGCATCTTAGAGCTGGCAGTGGCGGGAGGAGCAGGGCACGGGGTGGGGAGGAGGGGGCTGCGGCGAGGCCGGAGAGGAGGAGCAGGGGGGACAGGAGGAGGAGGAGGTGGAGGAAGGCGCGTCCCGGCGCTGTGGCGACTCCTTCCCGCGCGACTCCCGCGGCTCAGACGCCCGTACGGGCAGGGGCGGCGCGGCTTAAAGGGCGCAGGAGCTGCGCACGCTCGACCGGGCCGGCCCTGCCCGCGCCAAGCGCCGCCCCTGCCGGGCCAGGGCTGCCCCGCACCGCGCCGCGTGTGGGCCGCGCGTGGCGGGGGCGGCTCGGGCCGCGCCGCGCGTGTGGGACACCCGGGGCATGTCACCGGGACACCCCGGGAGTGTGGGACATCCCGCTCGTGTGGGAGATCCCGGGAGTGTTGGACACCCGGGGCGTGTTAGCGGGACACCCCGGGAGTGTGGGACACCCCGCTCGTGTGGGACACCTCGGGAGTGTGGGACACCCCGGGAGTGTTGGACACCCTGCTCGTGTGGGACACCCGGGGCGTGTTAGCGGGACACCCCGGGCGTGTGGGACACCCCGGGAGTGTGGGACACCTCGGGAGTGTGGGACACCCCGGGAGAGCGGGACACCCTGCTCGTGTGGGACACCCCGCTCGTGTGGGACACCCCCGGGCATGTCAGCGGGACACCCTGCTCGTGTGGGACACCCGGGGCGTGTGACCGGGACACCCTGCTCATGAGGGACACCCCGGGTGTGTGGGACACGCCCGGGCATGTCAGCGGGACACCCTGCTCGTGTGGGACACCCCGCTCGTGTGGGACACCCCCGGGCATGTCAGCGGGACACCCTGCTCGTGTGGGACACCCGGGGCGTGTGACCGGGACACCCTGCTCATGAGGGACACCCCGGGTGTGTGGGACACGCCCGGGCATGTCAGCGGGACACCCTGCTCGTGTGGGACACCCCGCTCGTGTGGGACACCCCCGGGCATGTCAGCGGGACACCCTGCTCGTGTGGGACACCCGGGGCGTGTGACCGGGACACCCTGCTCATGAGGGACACCCCGGGTGTGTGGGACACGCCCGGGCATGTCAGCGGGACACCCTGCTCGTGTGGGACACCCCGCTCGTGTGGGACACCCCCGGGCATGTCAGCGGGACACCCTGCTCGTGTGGGACACCCGGGGCGTGTGACCGGGACACCCTGCTCATGAGGGACACCCCGGGTGTGTGGGACACGCCCGGGCATGTCAGCGGGACACCCTGCTCGTGTGGGACACCCCGCTCGTGTGGGACACCCCCGGGCATGTCAGCGGGACACCCTGCTCGTGTGGGACACCCGGGGCGTGTGACCGGGACACCCTGCTCATGAGGGACACCCCGGGTGTGTGGGACACGCCCGGGCATGTCAGCGGGACACCCTGCTCGTGTGGGACACCCGGGGCGTGTGACCGGGACACCCTGCTCATGAGGGACACCCCGGGTGTGTGGGACACCCCGCTCGTGTGGGGCACCCTGCTCTTGAGGGACACCTCAGGTGTGTCACTGGGACACCCACTCGTGTGGGACACCCCGCTCCTGTGGGACACCCCGGGCATGTCAGCAGGACACCCTGCTTGTGTGGGGCACCCTGCTCATGTCATTGGAACACCCTGCTCGTGTCATTGGGTCACCCTGCTCGTGTGGGACACCCCGGGTGTGTGGGGCACCCTGTTCTTGAGGGACATCCTGGGCGTGTGGGACACCTTGCTTGTGTGGGACACCCTGGGCATGTCACCAGGACACCCTGCTTGTGTGGGACACCCCGGGTGTGTGGGACACCTCAGGCATGTCACTGGGACACTCGTGTGGGACGCCCCGTGTGTGTGTGTGTGTGACACCCTGCTCATGTCACCGGGCTTCTGAAAAGCTCGGGTGGGACGGGACTTACAGAATCATCCTGCTCCACCCGCTGCCGTGGGCACAGACACCTTCCACCGCACCAGGTTGCTTCAAACCCGACCAACCTGGCACCTTGCAGAATCTTCCTCATCCTCAGGGCACCTCTGCGCCCACAGGACGTTCCCGTTCTCAGAGCTCCTCAGTGCACAGCCAGGACCTTCTCCATTTGCAGAGTCCTTCAGGGCACTCCCAGAACTTCCCCATCCTCAGAACTGCCCAATGCACCCCAGGTCCTTCCCCATCCTCAGGGCACCCTCAGAACTTCTCCATCCTCAGAACTCCCCAGTGCACAGTCAGGACATTCCCCATTCTGAAAGCACCCCGAGGTCCTTTCCCATCCTCAGAGCACCTCTGGGCATCCCCAGGTCCTTCTCCACCCTCAGAGCACCCGCAGTCACAGCCATGGGGTGAGCACCTGCTGGATGTGGAGGCCCGAGGAGCAGCAGGATGGAGGTAAAGCTGCGTGTCTGGCCTTGCTGCCCGAGTCCTCCCAGCGAGGGAGGCTCTGGACACGCATTTCCCAGCCTGGCACGCGCCCCTGGCGTGGTGCTCACGTGCAGCCGCCAAGGTCAGTGACACAGATCCCTCCAGCTGCAGCACATCCGACACCAGCGTCCAGCCGGGCTGTGCTGGAAGCTGAACCACCTGCTCCCACTAAAGAAGGTGTTGGAGGGGCCTGGGGGTTTGTTTGAGTGCTCTTTGTCTTGTCCACAGCAGACTTGTCCCTCACACTGATGCCCAACAAGCTGGCTTTGGGGAGAGACAAGTTTCTGCCCAAGCTGTTGAAGCCCTCATTGCTCGATCCTGTCTTCAGGAGAGAGGGATGAGAGAGCAGCCCCACCGTGCCCATGGGGAAGCAGAGAAAGTGGCAGATCTCGAAATTAAACAACTTGAATGAAATATCACTGGAATTCCAGCCCCAGCCCACCCAGAGAGGCCTCAACACCTCCCCTGGGTGCCCCAGCCATGCCCTTTCCATAGCCGGGGTCATTTGCTTCTGCTCTGCCTGCACAGGGAGGCTGCCACAGTCAGTGCCACCGATCCTGAGGGCAGGAATGGAAGTGGAAAACTCCTCCCAGCGCTTTTCAGCAGGACTTGCAGCTCAGCCAGCCCCGGTACTGCTGTGGGCCTTCCTCATCTCAGGCAGGTGTGAGCTCCCCGTGGTTCCCAACTCATCCTGTGCCCTCCAGGCACGAGGGCTGTGCGAGTCCTGGGAGCTGTTTTGGGTACTGCTACAAGACAAATTGCCTGTGCAGAAGTGTTTACAGGTATTCCCAAGCTCCCAGCCCTCCGTGCTCAGGCAGTAATTGCCAGGCAGCTGACAGGGAGAATTTACTGCCTGTTGGTGTTCACAATGCAAACTCTCCCTGGGTTTGCTTCCCTTTCCTTTGCTTCCCTGTTTGTTTTCTAATACAGTGTTGTCTGGCCTGAGTTTCTTCCTTATTCTGAACATGTGCCTGGCAAGCTCAGGAGGAAATCCAGGTGAGGTGGGAATGCCCAGGTATCCCTGCCGTTCCCACATCAGCCATTCCCACCCTCCAGGTGCTCCTTGTGCAGCCACAGGTGACCCATGACGTTCTCTTTGTCACATTTGGAGCTGTCACATTATGGCCAGGGGCAGAAAGGAGTGGGGAGAGCTCTAATTCCCAGTTCTACCAATGCTCTACCTCCTTCAAACATTCCTCTGGCAGAAGAAAAGGAAACTTTCAATGCCTGTCCCTGTCACCCTCCCAGTGCTGCTTTCAAAGGCCAATATTGGATTCCCGGTAGGATATAAATCTACAGTCTCTGTTCATTCTCACTTCTGACTCCATTCCACATGGAATCTCCCTAAATACACATCTCCATGTGGACAACTCCCCCCCTTTTTGGGAATCCCTCCCTCCAGCTGTATTTAAAGCTGTCTCAAGACTCCCCAAACATCAGCCTGAGCCTGAGTCCATTTTGTCCATGATGGGATTTGCTCCCAGCAGAAACATTTGACCCTGAGACCTCATAAACCCATTCCCAGGTGGATGTTTGATATCCCTGGGATGAGATCTGAGGGCCTGAGGGTCTCTCGTGCACATCAGCAACACAGGTAGTGACTACACCTGTCTGTCAGACATGTGTGGGCATCTCATGGAGCATCCCAGAATCCCAGAGTCATCAGGAATGTGGGAAGAGCCCTTCAGGACCATCCAGTGCCACCAGCATCACCCCAAAGCCTGTCCCCAAGGCACATCCAGACTCCTCTGGGACAATCCCAGTGACTCCAAACCTCCCTGGGCAGCTCAGCCCAAGGCCTGACCACTCTGCCAGGGAAATTTTCTGTCCCAGTCTCCAACCTGAGCCACCCCTTGTGCCATTTGAGGCCATTTCCTCTCCTCCTTTCCCTGCCCCTCCTGTCAGGAGCTGTGCAGAGCAGTGAGGTCCCCCCTGAGCCTCCTTTTCTCCAGGCTGAGCCCCTTTCCCAGCTCTCTCAGGAGTTTTCCAGCCCCTTCCCAGCTCTGTTCCCTTCCCTGGACACGCTCCAGCCCTACCAGCCCTGCCCTCTCCTGCCCTGTCCATCCCTTTATGGAAGCTCAGGATGATCCCCCCAGATATTTAGCACCAATCTAAGGTGTCCACCATGTCTGAGCTCCCTTGAATCTCACAGGTTTAGTTTTTCCTCCAAAAGCATCCAAAGACTGTAGGAAATGTAATATTTAGTTTTTAAAAGCACAGGGTTAGAGAGGATGGTTTGAACAATGAGTGGTGATCATGCCCTGAATAATCAGGAAATAAAAACTCCCCTAACAGAGATTTTATTTACTTTATTTAAGTAATAAGTGCCATGCAAATTGTCCTGACTTTTTCATGCTGCAATTTGGGGAAACCACCCCCTCTGCATCCTGGTGTCTATCCCATCCATCCCTATCCCAAAGAGCAGCACAGAGAGCATGGATGAATAATTCCACCCTTAATACATCACCCTTTGTAATAAAGCACAGGTAAAAATATGTCCTCCTGCATTCCATATACATAATGCCAAGGTTTTCTTTGGGAAAGGTGTTGGGAATGTTTGAGGCTTGTAGCAAAGTGGAGCTCTTCTTCCAGGGAACAAGGACAGGACAAGGGGAAATGTCCTCAGGCTGTGCCATGGGACGCTCAGGTTGGATACCAGGAGCAATTTCCTCATGGAAAGGGGGCTCAGGCCTTAGAAGGGGGTCACAGCTTGGACTCGATCATCTGGGAGGGCTTTTCCAACCTCAGGAATTCTGGGATTCCATGAAAAAATGCCCTGCAATATCTCAGAGGCTCCTGACAAAGAAGCTGGCCCAGCATAGCAGTTAAGGGTGAAAATGAAATAAAAATTGGCACTTTTAGAAGCTCAAAATCACCATTCAGAACTTCTCTAAGCACAGCTATTTTTGGTTTTAGCAGTCTCCTGGCTAGGCTGTACAAAACCTCATTTTTCACCAAGTCCTCTGTGCACCGCAGAAAGCCAATTCTCTGATTAAAAACTTTAATTTCCACCTATGGCATCTCGCTCAATATCAAAATAAAATCAAAATTGAACACAGGTTTAGGACTGGGATGTTGGTTACCTCCAGCGCCAGGTCAGGAGAGATATTTGGAGGTGCTGGTAGGAAACAGGAATTGCCTGTGGAAAGAGGAGCTATGGGCAGGGGTGCAGGACAGGTGCAGGCCTGTTCTCCCTGCTGTTTCCTCACTTCTCCAGGAGGTTTGTCCATAAACACCACACATTTCAGGTGGGTTTCAGATTTAGGACTAGGGTCTAATGAGAGGATGTAAAAGGAAAAGGAAGGAGAATAAATGGGAAAAGACTGGGATGAAGAAAGGCTTGATTTGAGGAAAATTAGGACAGGGAAAGATGGGGTAGTACGAAAATGAATGAGCTAAAAGAGAACAGAAGAATCATGGATTTGTGTGTCCAGAGGAGGCTCCAGGATGAGCAGAGGGATGGAGCAGCTCTGCTGGCAGGAAAGGCTGGCACAGCTGGGATTGTTCAGCTGCACAGGAGAAGCTTTGGGCTGAGCTCAGGGTGGCCTTGCAGGGCCTGAAGGAGCCCCAGGAAACCTGGAGAGAGACAATTTCCAGGGGATGCAGGGACAGCACACAGGGCATGTCTTCAAGCTGAAAAATTACAGGTTTAGATCAGATATTAGGAACAATTTCCTCCCTGGCAGGGTGGGCAGGGTCTGGGATGGAATTCCCAGAGCAGCTGGGGCTGCCCCTGGATCCCTGGCAGTGCCCAAGGCCAGGCTGGACACTGGGGCTGGAGCAGCCTGGCACAGGGGAAGGTGTCCCTGCCATGGGCTTTGAGGTCCCTCCAATCCAAACATTCCATGGATCTGGGATCTCTTCTCTTGTCACCTCCCTTTGGCCACCCCAAAGCTTCTCCTCTCCAGGTGGATAATCCCAGCCCTCCCAGCCTTTACTCCATCCCTCTGCTCACCCTGGTGCCTCCTCTGGAACTGCTCTAGCAGCTCCGTGTCCATCTGCCACAATGTGTTGCTTGCACACGATGGAAGGAGTTCAGATTCTTTTTGCTGTTTACTTTTAAAAAGCTGCATAATTGCACACATCCAATCTGCTTTAAATGAGGACTAGGTTGCAAAATCAATACCACATAATGAGGAGCGTTATTTCTCCTTCCTCTCCTTTGCATCTGCATATGCAAAGTAGATAATTGCCCACTTTTCTTTACCATGGGCTCTGTGCCACATTTATTTTTCAGGGTGGAGCCACTCTGGAGCTGTGTCAGGATGACATAGTGGAGGAGGCTGCTGTCTCCAGAAGTTTTTCCACATTTGTTTCAGCAGACAGAAGATGAGCAGTGAATTTGCAGGGGATTATATGGAAAAGGATGAGCTCTTGGGCTTAAACCAGCTGGGATGTGCCTTAGGAAGGGATTGAATCCCTCCTTCCTTACTTGGGTGGGGCTGCACGAGTCAGTTAAACCACACTTCTTGCAGGTGGCCATGAATTTCACCCTCCCAGTTTCTGAGTGTCTGAATTGACATTTTGTGGTCTCATTTGCAGAAGTGCTGAATGATCCCAGATGGAATAAATTCAATTGGTGCTACACATGTGAAGTGCTCTGAATGAGGAACGCAGCAACTTCTTGAAATATTCACTTGAACTCTTCACTGTCTCAAAGTCAGGAACCAGAATCTAAAGAACCTTCATCTGCAGGTAATTCCAGCCCATCCCAAACCCAACACACCCAGGAGGAAACAAAACCTGTTTATGGCTGATGGATCTTTTCCATGGAAAGGGGAGGAGGGGGCATCTTCCTGCTGTTTATCCTGATATCCCAGAAGTGTCCTTCCCAAAAAAACCTAAACCCAGGATGGCTGGGAAAGCTGTTGTGACTCTCCTGCCCCTCTCACCCTTCTCCTGAGTGTTAATGGCTCTGCCAGGTGGGACAAGGGGTCTCCAAAATTCCTGCCAGGAGGACACAGACAGTGGGACTGGACTCTGCTCCAGGGAACAGGGACAGGAGCAGAGGGAACGGCCTCAGGCTGGGCCAGGGCAGGCTCAGCTGGGTCAGCAGCAGGAATTTGCCCATGGAAAGGGTGCTCAGGCCTTGGCAGGGGCTGCCCAGGGAGCTTTGCAGTGCCCATCCCTGCAGGTGTCCCCTGGGGGTGGCACTGAGTGCTCTGGGCTGGGGACAAGGTGGCCATGGGGCACAGCTGGCACTGCCTGGGCTGGGAGGGCTCTGCCAGCACCAGGGATTCCAGGATTCTGAGAAACACAGCTGGGTGGTGGTGGGGGGAATGACTGTGGAGGGATTTGGGGCTCTGGAAGGGCCCAGATCTTCCAGAGAAAACTCTGGCACCCAGGGGATTTAGGTGTGGTTTGGGAGGTGCAGTCACCAGCGGGGCTCAGCTGGGTTATCCCAAATGCTGAGTGCCAGGAGAGCCTGGGGAAACAAGGGGCAGAAATGGCTCAACTAAGAAAAGCTTTGAACTGGCAGACAGGCAGGCCAGTGACGGAGTCCAAAAGTAACTGTAACAAAGTGTAGCTTGTGTGGAATACAATATTAGAGAGATACAAATGAGATTAGATGGGATTTTGGGCAGGAATTGTTCCCTGGCAGGGTGGGCAGGCCCTGGCACAGGGTGCCCAGAGCAGCTGGGGCTGCCCCTGCATCCCTGGCAGTGCCAGGTTGGGCATGGAACCTCGTGGAAGGTTCCCTGTCCATGGCATGGGGCTGGATGAGCTCGGGGATCCCTCCAACCCAAACCATTCCATGTTTTCCTGTTGAGGGAACAGCTCTAATGCACGAGCAGGCAGAGGGAGACTGGCAGAAGCTGCAGAGCCTCCACAGGCACACCTTTGGTTCCTGTGTCCCATCCTCTGGCCACAACTCAATTAAATCCCAATCAGTGGCTCGTTTACCCTCCAGTGTGGGCAGACACTCCAGCAAACTGGGAACAGCAATAAAAGCAGAAGCCTGTAAGAGTGAAAATTAATAAAATCAAAGTAATTAGCAAAGGGAAGAGAAAATTCCAGGTAGGTGTGGTAGCTGTCCTTTAGGAGTCAGAGCAAGAAAACTGTGAAAAACAGATGTGCTCTTCCTCCAGGATGGCAGGATGGGAAGAGGTGACACATGGAATGCCAAAATGATTGATGGCTTTTTCTCCTCACTCCTCAGCAAGGAGAATGAACAATGGTCCATTGAGTAACCACGAAGAACAGAGCAGAACATTTCAGCAAGTTGGGGTTTTTCCAGTCAGCCAGACCTGGCAGAATCCAGCTGAGAGGACACGGGGGACTGGCTGAATCCTAGAGGAATCCACAAGGAATCCCTTCCCACACCTGGAAAAAGGAAGAGCAGGAACAGGTGCTGCAGTCACCTGAGTAAAAAAAAAAACAAAACAGCTTGGGGAATGTCAGAGGAGAAAACAGCCCAACTTGAATTCCTGGAAATTTCTGGAAACAAATAATGAAACAAAGTTTTCTTTTGTGCATGGGAAATAATGAAATGATAAGTGGAGGCCAAGAATGATTTGCCAGGAACAAATCCTGCCCAGCCAGGCTCATTTCCTCCCCTGACAAGTAGCAGCTCTTATGGACAATAGATATTGCATATCTTGACTGGAGCGAGGCTTTCAGCACAGCCTCCGCTGAGGGAACTAAAATGAAACCATTGTAAGGTGGACTCAGCTGTTTGAAACATCAAAAACCCTCCAAGAGGGATTGTTGTTGGTGTGGAAAAATGATGGAAAGCATTTTTGCAGATGCCCTGCCCGGGGTTTGGGCCATTCCCTGTTTGCCTTGTGTTTTGGAGGATGAAGGATTGAGTGGAAAGTTCTACCAGGATTAACATCTTGATCCTTGAAGAAATGGTGTAAAAACAGCAGGATTCAGTGCAAATGTAAACTCGGTTTTAGGTAAGAATAAACCCCCAGTGGAAGGAGCCAACAAGGCAAAAAACCTGGACAAAAACTTGTGGGGATTTTGGAAGAGCTTAAGCTCCCTGGAAGTCAAAAACAGTGTGGGAAAGCAAGGATTGTCCTGAAATGTCTAAACAGGCTGGTTGGGATGTGTGGAATAATTCATGCACTCCCACTCAGCCCTGGGAAGGCCTGAAAGTGAAAAATGAATTATTCCCTCTGGTCACTGAACTGGAGAAACCCCAGCATGGTCTCCAACTTCCTCACGAGGCCAATTAGGGAAAGTCCTGAGAGCACAAAAAGGTGCTGAAAGTCTGTAAAAAAACTGACCCTGGAGGGAAATCTCAAAGATCTGGGTTTGGTTGTTTTAATCTAGAGAAAATAGGACAGAGAAGAAACATGATAAGAGTCTTCAAATATGTAACAGGTAGAAGGCAGCAGGAAACTCTCAATGCTTGGAGGGGAGCAGGGAGCTTCAACAATATCCAGAATTACAGTTTCTGCTGGATTTAAGGGAAAACTTCCCAGTTAGGGAGTTAAGGAAGCCTTGGAGGGCATTGAGGGCATTAAATGCAGCTGGAAAAAGTACCACAGATTATTGGTGTGTTGGGGAAGCCCCGAGGGAAGAAGTTTTGAGGCAAATGTACCTAGAAAGCTGCAGAAATGGATTTGAAAGGCTCAGGTGACATCTGGAGCTGGAGACATCCCAAGGGTGCTGTCCATGGATGAAGCATTTCTCAGCTCCCAGGAAGTTCTTTCCAGCAACCTCAAAACAGGAAAAAAAATTAGAAAAAATTAGCTCTAAGATGCAAACATTGAAAGGTTTCTAAGTCCCAGATAATTTCTTGAGATCTCTTTGTGCCTTCAATGACTGCAGACACAGACAGCGCCAGAATGGCTGAATTTCTGCTTCAGTGGTTTCTTGCCGCAGGTGAGAAAAGGGATGTTAAGCTGTGTTGGTGTCTTCTCCAAAAATATATAAATAAAGATAGAGAAGTAAATAAATCAATCAAGGCAGGCTGCGTCCTGTGCATTTGTGGCAAGAGCAGCCTGCAATCCCATCACCTGGGAGACAACCAGGGACTGGCACTGCTGCTCTGCCAGGGAACGAGAGGTTTTGTCAGGAACCTGAGGGATGGCTTTGGTTGGATCCCTCTGCAGACATTTAGGAGCCAAGGCAAGGAAATGAGAAGCAGCAGAGGTACAAAGAGCTGGGAAGGGGCTGAGGGAGCTGGGAAGGGGCTGAGCCTGGAGCAAAGGAGGCTCAGGGGGCCCTTGTGGCTCTGCACAAGTCCCTGCCAGGAGGGGACAGCTGGGGGGGTCGGGCTCTGCTCCAGGGAACAGGGACAGGAGCAGAGGGAACAGCCTCAGGCTGGGCCAGGGCAGGCTCAGCTGGGCCAGCAGCAGGAATTTGCCCATGGAAAGGGTGCTCAGGCCTTGGCAGGGGCTGCCCAGGGAGCTTTGCAGTGCCCATCCCTGCAGGTGTCCCCTGGGGGTGGCACTGAGTGCTCTGGGCTGGGGACAAGGTGGCCATGGGGCACAGCTGGCACTGCCTGGGCTGGCAGGGCTGTGCCAGCACCAGGGATTTGGGGATTCTCTAATTCTGGGAAATTGGCTGAGTTGCCACTTCAGCTCCTTCCAGAGGGTTCTGAGGTCGAGCTGAGCGATCCTCCCCGTGCTGGGGATGTGATAATGGAATTCCGTGCAATTAAAATGACGCCTCCCCCAGAAGCCTCTCTCTGCTTTTCCAGCTGTTTGTCCTCTTCTCTGGGCAGCAATTTGCTGCTAATAAATTGTGTTGTGCAAACAGAATATCATTCATCAGCTGATCCAATTCAATCAAGTTTAAACCCACATTTTCACCGAGGAATCCCTAACCCAGATTAATTTAGAAAGTGAGGGAGTTTGATCCCTTCACCCTTAGAAATCACACATGCAAAAGCCATGTTGCTGTTCATAGTGCTGATATCCAGCAGAAATGCTCAGAATCTGGGAAATACATGGGAAAAGCAAAAAAAAAAATAATCAAGAAAAATTATTTCTCTTGTGTTCCAGCGGAGCCCACATGTCCTCTACCTCCCTGATCATGATGGCTTTTCCCAAATTCCAATTTATTGAAGTGGTGAATGTTCAGCCAGGCTCTGTGTGTCCTTTTTTTTACAAAGACAATTTCTGCACCAGGTTTTCCTGGACATTCATTCCTTTTTCCATTCAAAAATTCTTTTCACATTCAAAAAGTGTGTCTGGGCAGAAAATGCAGATTTCAGGCATTTCTTCAGCATTTTCAGGTCTTGGAAAATCCATCTGGGGTTGTGACTTTGCTCCAGCTCTCATGGAGCTGCTGCCCACCTGCACGTCCCTCTGTGCTCCAGGCACAGCGAGCCTGGTGCTTCCAGGAGTTCATTCCCTGTGCAAGACTTCTGATGGAACAGGAAATGTTTGGATTTCCATTTGAAGAACAATTCCATTTAAAGATTCTATGATCCAGAACACGCTCAAGGGGTTTTGTCCAAGAAATCCCCAGGAAAGAGAACAAACAAAAAAAACCCAAAAGAAACCTCTGTAGGTCAGTGTAGAGATGTTGGAAATAATAAATGAGAAATCCTGGAAACACAAAGTTGGAAGAGACCTTCAGGATCATCCAGTCCACACAGCACCACCCACCTGGAGAAGAGCTACAGATCCCACATCATTGATTCAGGAATTCTCTTGAATTCTCTCTTGGAATGACACAAATTGGATTCATCAAGCACCTCCTTTGTTGCTGCCAGGCAGAGAAAAATCATCCTAGGTGCAACAAAAGGCCTTGCTATTACTCTTGGTTTCTTTATTGCATGGTGACAATTCAGAACTTAAAATTTCAAGTGTCAAACAGGACCCCATGTTTTTCCCCAAGTCAGTGAGCAGACCTCACTGGAGTCACACTCCAAAGGAATTTAGTCCTTGCAACAAAATATTAAGGAAACTGTTTGGTCCAGTGTGAATAATTTCAAATCTTTTGGATAATCCCCTTATTCCTGGACATTCAACCTGCAGCAGACACCACAGAATACCATCAGAAGCCTCAAACTCAGTTTGTGCTGGTGATTAATGCAGGTGTTAATTCCTCCAATTAACGTTTGTGCAAAGATACTCTGCTTTCCAAAGATCAGGAGCTCACAGGTGTTGGATGTCACTGATATCATTGACCTGGGGCATTAAATCACCTGGGAATTCGGGAGGCTTGAAGAATTTAATCACAGTTTTTCTCAAACTATTATGAAATTTCTGGTAATTTGTGTTCCTGCCTGGATGGGAATTCAGTAGTAAAATATATTTTTGATACCTTTTGAAACCAAAAGTTATCTTTTGATATCTTTTTGCTTCAACCCCCTCACCCAGCCAGGCTTCCAAACTGAAAGGAAAAGCCAGGAGATTTTGCTGAACCCCCCCAGATGTGAAAGGTTTGGGGGTTTTGGGGTTCAGGACTGAGGTCAGAGCTCACCAGGGGCTGCAGCTCATCCAGAGGGGCATCACCAACTTCAGTGCCCTGATGGCACCTGAGCTTCTCCAGGAATCTGCAGGAAGTTTCCTCAGGGCAGTGCAGGAAACAGCTCTGGCTCATCTGGAACAGGGAGGAAGCTCCAGCTCAGCGAGGAGTTTTTATTCACTGGGAAGTAACAAAGGAAAGACCTTGGAGGAAAACTGCAGGCAGGAAAATCTGAGTGGGTAAAAATCAACATCAGGGAATCACAGAATAATTTGGGTTGGGAGGATCTTAAATCCCACCTAGTGTCACCCCTGCCATGGCAGGGACACCTTCCCCTGTGCCAGGCTGCTCCAGCCCCAGTGTCCAGCCTGGCCTTGGGCACTGCCAGGGATCCAGGGGCAGCCCCAGCTGCTCTGGGCACCCTGTGCCAGGGCCAGAGGCTCTGCTCTTCCTGCCACACTTAAAAATTCCAAAACCTCTCTCAGGTTCTCAACCTCAAAAAACCCAAACCCAAAATTATACAGCCAACATGGGAGAGCTCAGAGAGCTCAGAGCCCCTGGCAGGGCCTGAAGGGGCTCCAGGAGAGCTGCAGAGGGACTGGGGACAAGGCCTGCAGGGACAGGACACAGGGAATGCCTTCAAAGTAAGATTTGATGAGAGATTGGGAATGAGGAATTGTTCCCTGGCAGGGTGGGCAGGGGCTGGGATGGAATTCCCAGAGCAGCTGGGGCTGCCCCTGGATCCCTGGCAGTGCCCAAGGCCAGGCTGGACACTGGGGCTGGAGCAGCCTGGCACAGGGGAAGGTGTCCCTGCCATGGCAGGGGTGGCACTGGGCGGGATTTAATGTCCTTCCAACCCAAACCATTCCAATACTGTAAAATTCCCACAGATGAAAACAATTGCCAACATCATTTCTTATTGACACCAACCCATGTCCAGAACCTCTCACTTCTTAACTTCCAAGAAAATCAGGATTCCCTTTCCATTTGCAGCCCTGCTGGCCCTGCTGTGCCATTTCACACCCAATTTCCCAGCCCAGCAGGCCTGGCAGGAGCAGGGGGTGCTGAGCCTGGCTTACCCAGAGAAACGAGTCAGGGCAGGCCCAGCCTGGCAGCAAAGCCCAGCTCTGCCAGGCGTGTCCTTGTGCGTCCCTATGTCCCAACACTCCCACTCCACTGCCCAGCAAGGGACAATGGCAGGGGACTGTCCCTCAGCAGGCACAGGCTGGGGTTTTTGGGGGGTCTGTGCAGGGCAGGATGATCCTGAGGGTCCCTTGCAGGATATTCTTGCTGCTGTAATTCCCTTTATGAGGTACCACAATGATCCTCAGCAGTGCATCCTGTTAAAGTACAGATTTTCCTGACTTGTTTCACTGGCTACAATGTCTGGAAAACATCCAACCGATTTTTTTTAGTGGAAGCTGATCCACCTGACACTGGCACTTGCAATGAGTGCAGGGCAGTTATGGTCTGGATTCTGCCAAAAGTGAGGTGAAGCAGAACAGAACTCTGTGTGTTGTACCAGCAAAATGTGGGGATTTATCTCCCAAATTTTAGATTAGGTAAAACACAGAACACTTCCTGCAGCAAATACATCTGGAAAACAACCTGTGGAAAATACAGCAACAGTTGCAGGGCAGCAGGAAGTCAGAGAGCCCCTTCCAGAGATGTGTGAGTGCTGATACACCAAAAAAAAAAGGAGAATATTTTAGTAATTCCCATGTCGAAATGAGATACAAAAAGTGAAACAATGACCTGTGGCGTTGCTTTATGGGATGTGGAGCCCTCTGTGTTGTGTAATAAGAGGTTCCAAGGCTGCCAGGCAGAACAACTCGTGCTTTTCTCAGCACAAGAACTCAGGGAGTAGCAGCAACTCCTTCGCCGCCTTTGGGGCAGCGGAATCTGCCCAGTTCCCTCCCTGTCCCAAACTGGAGGATCCCACACAATCAGCAATTCCCAGCACCACTTCTTTTGCTGATGCCTCCCTGGGGTGCCCCGTTCCCCATTTCTCAGGGCAATCCCAGAGAAAACAGAAGGTCCCAACGCCTCCCTCCCGCTCCTGGGACAGCAAAGCTCAGAACTGACCCCTGACAACGCTGCAGCAGCTGGCAACACTGGCACCTTTCCCTTGGCACCACCAGCCCCTGTGAAACGAGCCCAGGGAGCCCACACCTTGTCTCCTCACCCATTTGGGAGCACCCACACCAAACCCCTGGGCAGCAGTGCCACAATCCCCTCTCAGGATTTGCCGTCTTTGCTGCCCCAGCCCCTCACCCCAAGCCCTGCCAGGTGCTCACACGGGGGGTGGTGACACATTCCCCCGTGGCTGCCTCCTGGCACAGGGATGCAGGAGAGTCAGGGGATGCGAGTGCCAGCCGTGTCGGGCTGGCAGCATTTCCATGGCGATGGCGCCGTTTGTCTGCAGCTCTGCCCGTGCTGGGAGCTCCGGGAGAGGGAGCGACACAAACCCAGAGCCGTGGTGGGGGTGACCTGGGGCTGCAGCCCGTGGGGGGGTCTGTGCCATCATCCCCAGGCAGGTGTGGGCACACGAGTGTGGAACACACGGGGAGAGCTCTTGGAGAGGCCACCAAGGTGGGGAAGGGTCTGGAGGAGCCAAACAAGGGCAGCTGAGGGATCTTGGAGTGTCCCAGGGAGACCCACCAGGGGCTGCAGCTCCTCCTGAGAGCCAGCGCCTGTCTCTGCTCCTGGGACCTGGCTGGAGCTGGGCCTGCAGGGATTTAGGTTGGATTTTAGGGAAAGGTTCTTCCCCAGAGGCTGCTGGCACTGCCCAGGCTGCCCAGGGAATGGGCACGGCCCCGAGGCTGCCAGAGCTCCAGGAGCCTTTGGCCAGCGCTGCCAGGGATGCCCAGGCTGGGATTTTGGGGGTCTGGGCAGGACCAGGGGTGGGATTGATGATCCTATGGGTCCCTTGCAGGAGGGACCATTTTATAGATTTTAATGTATTAAAGATAAATAGTTAGTTCCATTGGGAGCTAATGGCCTTTGGCCAGCGCTGCCAGGGATGCCCAGGCTGGGATTTTGGGGGTCTGGGCAGGACCAGGGGTGGGATTGATGATCCTGTGGGTGCCTTTGCAGGAGGGACCATTTTATAGATTTAAATGTATTAAAGAGATGCCATTGGGAGCTGATCTCTCTCCCCTGCCCCAAATCCTTATTTCCTCAAGATATTCCATGATCCTGTGTTCCTGGAGGAGCTCTGGGCATTATTTAATTTTCAGGACCAATCAATGCTGGCACTGCAGGCAGGGATGGGTGGGATGAGCAGAGGGTGAAGGAGCAGCACAGGCCAGGAGCCACCACAGCTTTGGTGGCAGAGTCAACGTCACCTGTGGGACTGCAGCACCACTGGAATTTTGGGTTTCGGTGGCTTTAACTGGGGTGGAGCCGCGTTCCACCTGCTGCAAGGTGTGGGCAGGATGCTGCAGGTGAGTGTGGGCTGGGGATGAGCACACGATGCAACAGCAACGAAGAAAACAAATCAGAATTTCATTTCCTGCAAGGAGCAGCAGCTCTGCCCTGTTTGGGGATGGGCTCTGACAGTCACACTGGAAAATTGCCCTTAGAAACCCACAGGAAGCAACAAATGCCCTTTAGCAGAAGGGGAAGATAAAATTTGCCTTTTTCAACATCCATGCCTGGGCTTGTCACATGAAATCTGAGCACTGACCAGTGTGAAAATGCCAAAGAAACTGGAATGCTTGAAGTTTGCTTCTATCCTGTCTTTCTTTAAAGAAAAAGAAAAAAAAAAAAAAACAACAAAAAGGCTTTTACCACTTTGTAGCCCTACCAAAATAAATAATTAACAATAATGAAATTGTTCCATATCACATAAACAACGGCCCCAGGCCTCACTTTTTGGTGGGTGATTTATATCTATCGTTTCCTTTGGCAGGGAGAGAAACAGCTCTGGCTCTATCTCGAGATAAAATTATAAACACAAATATCAGACAGCAAAGGGCACTCCAAGTTTTGAAGTCCTGCAAGGCTCAATCCCAGTTTTGTTTTTTTTCCATAATGTCACCTCACACAGGGGAAACTGTTCCAGTTTCAGCAGATTCCCTTTGATTTCTCGAATTTAGTGGGCAACACACAATGGCTGAAGCCTGGGAGAATCCAAACTGGAGATTTTTATGTTGTGTCACATCCAAAGATCCCTCCACAGGTGATCCTGGAACAGCCCACCTCTCCAGAAAATACTGTTTTCTCCAGAAAATATTGTTTTATCTTTGTCCCCAGCCCAGCTCCAGCTGTTGTCCCCCCTGGAGAATGATCCATGAGATTTTTGCTCTCCAGCTGCCCTTCCACACCACAAATCCCTTTTGTGCAGGACCCAGGAATGGGAGATGGAGGACCAATATCTGCAATTATGTAACTTGGCACCACCTGCCCTGAGAGTGGCATTTGGGAACGAGGAGAAAGCGAAAACCCCTTTGTTCAGTGGAATTTTCCTCCATGTTTTGTTGGATCTGCAGTTCTTGGAGATGAGCTGGAAAAGAGGCAACAAAATGTGACAGCCCTGGAGGGCAAAGGGATGCTGGGCTGGAGGAGGGCAAGAGAGGGGGTCTTGCCCTGCCCAGGTGAGAGCCCACCTGCAGAGCTGCCCCAGCCCTGGGGCCCAGCACAGGGAATCAGGGAACTGCTGGAGGAGCCCAGAGGAGCCACGGAGCTGCTCCAGGGCTGGAGCCCCTCTGGAGCCAGGCTGGGAGAGCTGGGGGTGCTCCCCTGGAGAGGAAAATGGAGAGGAAGAGCTCAGAGCCCCTGGCAGGGCCTGAAGGGGCTCCAGGAGAGCTGCAGAGGGACTGGGGACAAGGCCTGCAGGGACAGGAGCCAGGGAATGGCTGCCAGTGCCAGAGGGCAGGGCTGGATGGGATCTGGGCAATGAGGAATTGTTCCCTGGCAGGGTGGGCAGGGGCTGGGATGGAATTCCCAGAGCAGTTGGGGCTGCCCCTGGATCCCTGGCAGTGCCCAAGGCCAGGCTGGACACTGGGGCTGGAGCAGCCTGGCACAGGGGAAGGTGTCCCTGCCATGGCAGGGTGGCACTGGGTGGGCTGTGAGCCCCCTCCCACCCAAACCAGTCTGGCATTCTGTGCTCTGCCACCTGGGAGAGGGGAGACAGCTGAAGCTCAGGGATGGACAAGCAGATGGAAAAGCAGGGTTAAAGAATGGAACTTCCTCCTCTTCCCTGTTTGCTGAACTTATTGTGGTCCTGAGAGGAGGAACCTTTCTCTGGCAGAGCCCTTAGGGGCCATTTCCATCCCAAACTTCTAAAGTTTAATGGCATTTTCATAGAATCATGGAATCCCAGACCCATTTGGGTTGAAAGGGACTTGAAAGTTCATCTCATCCCACCCCTGCCATGGCAGAGACACCTTCCACTGTCCCAGGCTGCTCCAGCCCCAGTGTCCAGCCTGGCCTTGGGCACTGCCAGGGATCCAGGGCAGCCCCAGCTGCTCTGGGCAGCACCAGCTCCTCATTCCCAGCACTTCTTTGCCCACCCCAAAGCAGCTGCTGGAAGGAAAAAGGGCTGTGGAAGGGGAAATGGAAGAGGCTGCTGAGTTCCGTGAGGGCTTTTGAACAAACGAGCAAATGTGATAATGGGAGAAAATGAGAGGCTTTTCCTGGCTGGATATGGATGAGAGGTTTCAGAGGGAGAAATCCTGCTCTCAGGATACACTCACAGTATTTTCATAAGGATTTGTCCTTCAGAGGTGGATTATACAAGTTTTCTTATTACAGGAATGGGAAGATTAAAGACCCCAAATGCTCTGTGCTTTGGAGTTGCTGTAATAAATGTGCCAGGAATCTGGAGAGGTTTCCAAAATGCATTTTAATCCATAGTAGGCTGGAAGTTGTGCACTGTAAGCAATTTTTATTGTTAGATGGAAGTAAATATAAATTACTGGAGAATCTGAAAATCCTGTTCCACCCAGCAGCTCACAGAGCATTTCAATCCTGTGTACACAGGCATTTGGAAGGGAGGAAGGCAAAAAAGCTGTGACAAACCACCACTTAATGACACATTTGCCAAATGGAGCTGGTGGTTTGCATGCACAAAAGCTCTTCCTGCACCTCCTGAAGTGCACAAACAGCTTTCCTCTATGCAAACCACCTCTGCAGGATGTCCACACCTCTATCCAGGATGGTGCAAGGGCAGGGAGAGATGGAAAATTCAGATTTGCAATTGTAGAGGCCAAGCTGGGGTCCCTTTCAAAGTTAGTTTTCAGCTCCTCATTTAAATACATATTTTATATTTATATTTTTATAGCTTTAAATGTCTTAAAGAGAAGCCATTGGGGTCTAATCTCTCTCTCCTGCCCCAAATCCTTATTCCAGGCTCTCCCAAGTGTGTTAGATGTGAAAGGCCTGAGCAGGGAGCGTTATCAGAGTGGCTGCAGTGCCCAGGGGATGAGTCACGGAGCAGATTCCCATTGCTGCCTGTGGACAGAGCACTTGGAACACAAAAGGCTGGGGGGAGGAGGAGGAGGAGGAGGAGGAGGAGGAGGAGGAGGAGGGACAGCACTGCAGCAGCCCCCAGCTCCTGGGAGGCTGGAGGTGGAGCTGGCGGGTGAGAACTGCAGGAATTGTTTCCATCACATGGTTAATGACTCAGCAGCGTCAGCCCAAAATATTTATTTTTTTTTCCTCCTCTCCACCAGCTCGTCCATGGAAAGGAATGGGGGCACTGGGAGAGGGGAGGGAGGCTGGGGCTCTGCTGGCTGAGCATCACACGCATTTTCCACTCTGGATCTGCCATCTCCAGGGCTGGAACACCTGGGATGCAATGCCCCCAGAGACATTCCAGTTGGATTCGGTGCCCAGAGCTGCCTGGAGTTTTGGGCACCTCGACATAAAATAGATTAAAACGAAGATCTTGGAGAGTGTCCAAAGGAGGGACATGGGGATGGGAAAGGGTCTGGTTTGGACAGCGCTCCCAGGGATGCACGGGGGCATTGTTGGGATGTCTGTGCAGGGCCAGGCTTGGATCAGGGATCCCTCTGGGTCCTTCCAGCTCAAGAGAATCCAGGATTCTAAGCTTGGATCAAGGCCTGCCGTCAATAAATGCACTTTTCTCTTCCCCAGCACAAGGAATTGAACCCCCAGGAGCTGTCCTGGGGTGCAGCTGGAACCCCAGCAGTGAGGAGGTGCAAATCCAGCCCTGGGCACGCTGTCCCTGCACTCCCAAACTGCTTCTCCCAGCCCTGGGAGCAGCCAGGAGGGGAGGAATGGCCGGGAGGGAGAGGGAGGAAGCCTCGTCCTCTCAGGCCACGCTGAGGCTGCTGCTGAGCTGGCTCTGTTCCTCCTGCTCCCAGAGCAAGAAGTGAGAGGATTTGCAGTTTTGTTTTAAGCCTAGCTTAAGCACACCCAGGGCTGGCTCATGCACAGCTCCTGCAAACTCTGCCCCTCCCTGGTGTGGGTTATGTCACCATGGCCCCAAATCCCAAATCCACTTCCAGCCCAGCTTCCACACAGAAGTCCTGCAGGGCGCTCACTGCCCGTGGTTTTCCTGCTGCTGGAGAAGTGTTCATGAGGAGTTTGGTGCCAGCCTGGCACCCTGGCTTCTGTCCCCAGTGTTCCAAAGACACCCAGAGCCTTGACCAGAGGAGTCTTGCTGCAGCCTCCCACCAGGCACATGGCAGGAGAGCTCCCGGCTGGAGGTCACCTGTTCCTTCCCAGTGTTCATTCCCAGTTTGGGGAAGCCCTGAGAGGACACTCAGCCACCTGCACTGTCCCTGCAGCCACGGGGACTCCAAATCCTGCAGGACCAGAACTGGACACAGCCCTGGAGGAGCCAGCACAGAGGGACAATCCCTGCCCTGCTGAGGACACACATCTGAAACCATAAATGCCCCACTGGCTGGTTTTTAGGTGCCAAGAGCTGCCTCAGAGCACAGGCTGCTCCCAGCAGGACCTCGCAGGGAGGAGCAGAGCCTGGCCGGGCCCTGAGGCTGCAGGAAGGGTCACCACTTCTCACTCAGCATCTCCACCATCTGTGCTGCCCTGCCCTCTTTCTCAGGGGGCAGCCAACACCACAGTCCAGCTCTTAATTTAGACCCCAAATGTTATTTATGAGTTCATCATCCCAGATGGACTCAGTCCCAGGAATCTCTGCTATCAAAGATTCGTTGAATTCTCTGCTTTACAAATTACAGTTTTACAAATTGAGATTAATCAATGTCTCCCCTTGCTGCCTGTTTTTGTTCCCTATTCCCTGCTTTGTAGGCAGGTGCTCCACAGCTCAGGTGCACAGCCAAGGAGTTGGAACAGCCCCTTTGAACTCACAGCCAGGCTGGTATGAAGTAAGAAAATGTAAATTTGAAGTTTGCCACTTCCAGTCACCTTGCCTATCAAACAGAAACATCCCAGAGAGACTAAAACCACGATCAGCCCAATGATCTGACATAACCCCAGAATCAGCAGTGTGGGAAGAGCCCTTCAGGCTCAGCCCATCCCACCCCAGCACCACCAGCATCACCCCAAACCCTGTCCCTAAGTGCCACTTCCCTGGTGAGGGGTACTGATATTTGCAGTGATTTCCGAGAAGAAAAGTGAGAAGTTTCAGGAGCAGCAGCCACTCTGCAGCCCTTCAAGCAGAGCTCACTCCAGCCTGGCTTTCTGCTGGGTGGGGGACACTCTGAGGACTCCTTTGGTCCAAAATTGAAATCCCAGGTATCTCAGAGAACCATGGAATGGTTTGGGCTGGCAGGGATCTTAAATCCCACCCAGTGCCACCCTGCCATGGCAGGGACACCTTCCCCTGTGCCAGGCTGCTCCAGCCCCAGTGTCCAGCCTGGCCTTGGGCACTGCCAGGGATCCAGAGGCAGCCCCAGCTGCTCTGGGAATTCCATCCCAGCCCCTGCCCACCCTGCCAGGGAACAATTCCTCATTGCCCAGATCCCATCCAGCCCTGCCCTCTGGCACTGGCAGCCATTCCCTGGCTCCTGACCCTCCAGAATTTGAGGTGATTTTGAGCTGCTCAGGAATCTCTGGATGAATTGTTCCTGTCACATTGTCCCTTTGCCATCCTCCATCCATTCCATCCTCTATCTGAACGTGACCCCTCAGAAATGAGACATCCTGAACCCCAAGGTGACTCTTGGGGAGACAATCCCAGGCTGGGGAATCCTGAGGAACACGAGGAGCAGAAGCTGGTGAGTGCTGTCCTGAAGGATGACACCCACACAGACCTGGTGGCACAGACCATGGCAAGGCCACCAGCAGCTGTAACAAAGAATGGCCAGATCCTGTTTTTTTATGAATCAAATCTGGGGAAGTGAAAGGAGGAACTTATCAATTCCACAAGGAAGGGATTTGTCCTCCCTTGAACCCAAAGTTCTGGAGCGTGTGAAAGATTAGCAGGAGGGTTTGCCATGGGCCATTTGCTGCAACCCTCTCTGCAAACTTCCTGAAATAAAAAGCACATTGCATCTCCTGGGTAGGAGCCTTGGGGCACATGAGAACATAACCAAGGAATAATTGACCACAAACATGAGCTACGTGCAGAAATAACACTGCTCAGTGCTTTATTGACTGGGGGAGAAGAGGTTCTGAAGGCAGAAATTCTCCTGCATTTGTTAAGCAGCACCTCTCAGAGACCTCGGAGATCTCATGATTATTCCCTGCTCCAAGCATAAAACTCAGGGATGTCTGATGGATAAAATTACCTGGGGGATGGAGCTAAAAGATGCTTTACCTGCAGCACCTTCATTTCAGAGAATTAACCTTGACCATAGCGAAATGAAGAAGAAATTCATGCATTAAAATTCCTTGGAGAAGGAATGGCAGAGCTTGTGTTAACAAGCCCAGAGGAGCCCAGGGAAATGGGAAGGCTGCTCCCAGCCTTACAAGATCAGACACAACAGGTTGCTGATTTAACAAGCTGCACTAATGCAGGATTTCTTGACTGTTTTTCCTCCTTAAGGAGGAATTTTCCCCAGTTTTAGTTCCTCGCTAATTTTGATGCCTCGCACTCATTTTGCTGGATTTTCCACACGCTGATTCCCAAGGTATTTATTTATTTGTGTGTGACCAATCCATTGTCACAGCACACAGGATTCTCAACACCCCCAGCATGAATTACAGGAGTTTTGGCTCTTGGAATGCCCAGGAGAGGCTGAGGGAGCTGGGGCTGCTCAGCCTGGAGAGGAGCCCCAGCGAGAGGGGCCTCAGGGCTTTGGGTGACCCAGAGGTGGCACCAGGTCAGTACTGTGGGCCTTTCCATCCTGACCCTCCAGGGTTATGCAGCTTTGTAGAGCAAGGTGACAACTTGTGAGTGACTGATGTGGCTCCAGGTCACTGCCACAGCTCCCCAGGGGTGACAGCAGTTGGGAATGGCTCTGGTTTGCCCTGGGGGTGTCCAGAGCTGGAATTCCAAACCAGGCCATCCTGCTCTTGAGAGCTCTTCCTCATCCCCTCTGGAGCAGCAGCTCCCATTGTCTCCTCTTCCCTCCCCACAGCTGTGGGACTGGAATTAGAGCTGGGCTGTGGGACTGGAATTAGAGCTGGGCTGGGGGACTGGAATTAGTTCTGGCTGTTCAGGAAAAAATGTTGTGGCTCCCGAGCTGGGAGCCAGGCAGGCCCATTTCCTCTGTCCCCAAGTGTTCCAGAGACTCATAAAAAGGTGGCTTGGAAGGACCAGAGGACACTATTTTAAGCTGGGTCAAGGGAAATATAGGTTGGGTGTTAGGAAAAAGTGTTTTACAGAAATGGTGATAAAGTTCTGGAATGGCTGCCTGGGGAGGTGGTGCAGTCACCATTCCTGGGGGTGTTTAACAAAGCCTGGATGTGGCACTGGGGGCCAGGCTTTGTTAAGCTGTTGTTGAGCTGTTGGGGCTGGGCTGGGCTCCGGCTCTGTGACTCTGTGACTGTGACTCTATGACTCTGTGACTCCGTGATTCTGAGATTCTGTGAATTCTGTGATTCTGTGATTCTGTGACTCTTTGACTCTTCGACTCTGTGACTCTGTGACTCTGTGACTCCATGATTCTGTGACTCTGTCATTCTGTGATTATGGTTCTGTGGCTCTGTGACTCTGTGACTGTGACTCTATGACTCTGTGACTCCGTGATTCTGAGATTCTGTGAATTCTGTGATTCTGTGATTCTGTGACTCTGTGACTACATGATTCTGTGACTCTGTGATTCAGTGAATTCTGTGATTCATTGAATTCTGTGACTCTGTGAATCACCACTGCCCTGCGAGTCCATCCATGTCCAGGTGTGAAAATGGGAGCAGAAAGCAAACCTGAAGCTGGAAATCTTCCTGTGGGCCCAGTGAGTCCTTTGGCTTCCTCTGCATGTTGGAGCTGAGATTTCCAGGTGACCTTGGCCCCACTATCAGTGAGATAACACTGCCCTGTCCTGCTTTTCCACAGCCAGCAGCCAGCCCTGCCTCTGCAGAGCGGGATCCTCGTGGAGAGGGATGAGGGGAAAACGGGAAGCAGGAGGTGGAGGGTGGCATTTTCTGCTCCTCAGCTGGGAAAGGGTTAAAACAGAGAGTGGTGAAGGGGGGTCAGGCTGGCTGGGAGCAGCAGGAGGAGGGAACAGCAGTGGGAGGCAGGAGTGAATCTAACAGGAATTAGATTTATTGAGAATTTGTTCATTCATTCACCAGGTGACAGCAGCTCAGCCCATGGGTTTGGCATGGAGGGACAGGAGCCAGGGAATGGCTGCCAGTGCCAGAGGGCAGGACTGGATGGGATCTGGGCAATGAGGAATTGTTCCCTGGCAGGGTGGGCAGGGGCTGGGATGGAATTCCCAGTGCAGCTGGGGCTGCCCCTGGATCCCTGGCAGTGCCCAAGGCCAGGCTGGACACTGGGGCTGGAGCAGCCTGGCACAGGGGAAGGTGTCCCTGCCATGGTAGGGGTGGCACTGGGTGGGATTTAAGGTCCCTGCCAGCCCAAAGCACTCCATGATTCCATGACCCCGTGCTCAGCCTTGCACACCCACAAACTCAGCACTGGGACTTTTGGCTTGCACAGGGATTTAACCCATGGACTGGAAATTGTGGGGAACTCTGGGCTTCCCCTGGAAGGGATCAGTGCCTGGATCTGCTGCCCCAGCTGAGAGAGATTCCCTTGCAGGTGCCCACGATCCAGGTGTGCAGCAGGCAGCCAAAGCCACCCAGAAGGGTGACCTGGAAAAGGTTTTGGTGTCCAGAGCTCTGTGGGTATCTCACAGCCCCTGTCTCAGCTGACCAGGACAATTCTGGACAGAAAGGGAATGTCTTGGGTTGGAGGGGACCCTAAAGACCACCACAAAAAACTCTTTGATCCCCTCTTGCTCCACCATTTCCAGCCCTCCCAGTAATTCCTGTGGAAGGGCAGGGAGAGCCCCTAGCTCCAGCCCTTCTCTTCTGTGGGAAAGCAGCTGCTTTTTCTACCACAAAAAGTAAATTTTGGGTTGGATAAGGTGAGGACTAACACATCAGGGGATGCTCCTCTGACAGGCCCAGCAGAGGGGAAGAGCTGAATTTTCAGGATATAATCCTTCCCTGGATTATTGGATGTGGAAATGCCTTCAGTTTTGTTTCTAAGCCAAGAGGGGAAGACCTGGGCTTGGAATTGGAGTCACTCCTGGTTCAGAATCCAAAAACCCCAAGATGTAAAGGGTGGGAAGGAAGGATCCCTGAAAAGCATCCCTTGGGATTTGCAGCTGTCTGGGGATAGTGACCCTGCTGGCCAGCAAACATGTTTGGGGTTTAGTCAACACTTCACATTCACGTCCAGGACAAGTGGAGTTCAAATTCTTCCCAACAGACTAATTAGGCAAAATATTTAGAAACTCTGCAATTCCAGTCGTGCTTTTGCCATAACATTTGGAGAAACAATGATGCTTTCATATAGAGAGAGCCTCTGAGGCTGGAAAAACACACAGGCCCTCCATGGACACAAAATTATACTCAGGTTTAAGAGCTCTAATGACAGAAATTCCTGATGCACCCATGCATCCAAATTTTGCTCACCGGGCACACCTGAGAAGCTTTTAATTGGATTCAGGAGGGGCTTGAGCTGTTCAGTAAAAGGAAAATATCATTTACAGCAGGAGCAGGGAGCTGATCAGACAGAATATTCTCTGCCAGAGCAGGCAATGTATATTTACAAAGCTTTTGTAGCTCCTTTGTTGTGCATTCTTTCCACACACCAGCACAGAAAGATCATGTTCGCAGCAGCGCCTGCTGCGAGGTGTCAGATTGCCGCCGGATTCTTCCAAATAATTAAAAACTAAAACGAAGAAGAAGCGAGGGCAATCCTGGAAACGGGAAACAGACTCTCCCATTTTCCTTAGGCTGCGAGGAAACCTGTGCAAAACGCAGCGTGTCCATGCCACAGAATGTGCTCCTGCTTTTCCCTTCAGCGGAGCATGTCGTGATGAAACCGTGGCTGCGTCACCAGCGGCGTGCCTGAGAGAGCAGCCAGCCACTTCCAAAGGGTAGGAAAAGCAAATGCCCAAGAGTTTATGGAGTGACAGAGCCAGTTCTTGTCCTGATTTATTGAACCTCCAATTGGAGCACTCCGATTCCCCTTCTGCCAAGGGATGTCGTTGGAATGCCGAGTTATTTTCTCATGCGAAAAAACCAAAAAGAAGAAAAAAAGAGCAAGCCTTGGAACTCCTAAAATTAAGGACCTTCTCTCCTCTTGTCAAACTACAGCAAACCCAGTGTATTTTTCAGCATGGCTCTTTTGCCAGTGGTTTTTAAAGCACGAAGGTGGTTTTGTTTGGGTTTTTTGGAAATAAAAACAATGGATTAAGTGGGGCCAGGCAGGTGAGGCAGCACCAGGGCAGCCTGGGCTCCTCCTCCTCCTCCTCCTCCCCTGCCTTCCCTGAGTTCCTAATCCTGTAAACACCTTAAAGCAGAGCTGGCTCCTGCCCTTGGTGCTATCAAGTGGGAAGGCATTTTATTTTTCTGGAATGAAAGAGCCAATTTATGCCCTTTTATGGACCAGGGGAGGACTCGCTGCAGTGGAAACTTTTCTGCAATAAAGGTTCCCTTGTTTATGAGCCCTTTGTGTGGCACTTGTGGGACCACTCGGTGCTCTCAGGAATCTCCTGCAAGCTCTGCTAAGGAGATCAGACTGTCTCATTCTTCTCCCTGGGATTTGGGATGGGTTTTCCAACACTTCTTTGGCTGCCATCAGCGGATGGATAAACCGAGTTTGTTCCATACGGGGAATCCCAGAAGGATTTGGGTTGGAAGGGACCTCAAAGTCCACCCAGAGCCACCCCTGCCATGGCAGGGACACCTTCCCCTGTGCCAGGCTGCTCCAGCCACATCCAACCTGCTCTGGGACACTTCCAGGGATGGGGCAGCCACATCTTCTCTCTGCCAGGGCCCCCCCACCATCCCAGGGAAGAATTTACCCCCAAGATCCCATCTAACCCTGCCCTCTTCCACCTTAAACCCATTCCCCTGGTCCTGTCTCTCCCTGGGATTTGGGATGGGTTTTCCAACACTTCTTTGGCTGCCATCAGCGGATGGATAAACCGAGTTTGTTCCATACGGGGAATCCCAGAAGGGTTTGGGTTGGAAGGGACCTCAAAGTCCACCCAGTGCCACCCTGCCATGGCAGGGACACCTTCCCCTGTGCCAGGCTGCTCCAGCCCCATCCAAGCTGCTCTTGGACACTTCCAGGGATGGGGCAGCCACATCTTCTCTCTGCCAGGGCCCCCCCACCATCCCAGGGAAGAATTTACCCCCAAGATCCCATCTAACCCTGCCCTCTTCCACCTTAAACCCATTCCCCTGGTCCTGTCCCATGCCCTTGTCCAAAGTCCCTCTCCAAATTTGTCCCCCAGAGGCCTGCAGAAAAGCCACCATTCCCAGGAGCAATTCTGCTCTCTGTTCAAACCAGTTCCACCAGTAAAAAAAAAAAGCATGTTTGTGCATAAATCAGCCCTGCCAGACCCAAATTCTGGCTGCCTTTTCCATTTTGAAATGCTGTTTTGTTTGCAATTTCCAAAAAGCTGCTTTCACCTCGGAGTGAAACACCAACCTGACAAAAAAAAAGAGTGAAAAGCTTTATCAGGGTTACAATAAAACCACGGAACTGGTTTGTATCTCCAGTTAAAAAAAATGACTGAGAGGGGGAGAAAACAAGAGACAAAATATCTTAGAGGGAACAAAGAGACCGAATATCCATCTATTTATCTGTCTATCCATCTAATTTTAAACCTCAAATAACACTTAATCCAGCAGCGTGTGGTAGGTGTTACTTTGGAAATGAGAACATGAAATCTCAGGCAATGATATCCTCCTGACAGAATTATTTAACCAGAAATGACAGATAACAATCACCCAGAGGAGCCAAGGGTCTCTTAACACCATTAAGTGATGAAGTTGTAAGAATGACAGCGAAATAATTCCTGGTGTGTTTGTTGACTCGTAGGAGCTGAAGCACCATGTTTCCATGGATATGGAGTTTCTGGTTTGTGCTTTTCCTATTTAAGGATCAATGCTGAGGAGAAAGCAGGATTCAGTTCCGTGCTGCTTGTGGAGCGTAAACATCGATATTGCACAGAGCCAGGGCAGGGACACACGGCTTGGGATCAGTCCAGAGCCTGCATTTACGGGGTTAAAAAGGACTGAAAATCCTCCTCAGCCACCCTGGAGTCACAGCATGGCCTGGGTTGGAAGGGACCCCAAATCCCATCCAGTGCCACCCCTGCCATGGCAGGGACACCTTCCCCTGTGCCAGGTTGCTCCAGCCCCAGTGTCCAGCCTGGCCTTGGGCACTGCCAGGGATCCAGGGGCAGCCCCAGCTGCTCTGGGAATTCCATCCCAGCCCCTGCCCACCCTGCCAGGGAACAATTCCTCATTGCCCAGATCCCATCCAGCCCTGCCCTCTGGCACTGGCAGCCATTCCCTGGCTCCTGTCCCTGCAGGCCTTGTCCCCAGTCCCTCTGCAGCTCTCCTGGAGCCCCTTCAGGCCCTGCCAGGGGCTCTGAGCTCTCCCTGGAGCTTCTCCTCTCCAGGTGAGCACCCCCAGCTCTGCCAGCCTTTCCTGCCAGCAGAGCTGCTCCGTCCCTCTGATCAAATCCCTGTCACGTTCACATTCATCTTGTCCCTGACACCAAACCCCCAGGATATCTTTACTCCCCTCACAAGCCACGGTGTGGCACGAGGCAGAGGTGGCTGGGCCCAGGTCCCATGGATTTGGGGACTCCAAGATGCCATCAGCCCCTCCAGCTGTGTGTGAGGGGCTCTGTCATCCCCACATTTTCACCAAGCTTTCCCCCTGGTGAACATTCCTGACTCCTCCTCTTCCCCCACACACACATTCCCATTGATGTCCCCCTCCACCCTGACATCCTGGTGGCCATTCCTCTGCTTGGTTGGCCACAGGGTCACTGGTGTGACCGCCAGGACATCCAGGCAGAGCAGGACATCAGCAGGGAATGCTTATGGAGGGAAGAGTTTGATGGGCTGAGAGCAGCAAAACCCTGGCCCAGGGCAGCATCACAGAGCTTTGACTTGTCCAACCTGCCCCAAAGGTGGAGTTTAAAAAGTGCTGGATCTTCTCAGAATCCCAGAATCAAGGCTGGGAAAACCCTTCAGGAGCATCCCCATCAGCATCACCCCAAAGCCTGTCCCCAGGGCCACATCCAGACTCCTCTGGGACAATCCCAGTGACTCCAAACCTCCCTGGGCAGCTCAGCCCAAGGCCTGGCCACTCTGAGAGGGACAGAAATGTCCCAAAGCTCTACAGAAACCTGAACAGTGACTCTCAAATGTTCCTGTCTCACAGAGATCCAGAGGACAGCCAGGAAAGGATCCACCAAAGGAATTTGGGTGACAATTTTTTGTTCAAGTTCACAGGAACTGTTTTAAAAAACCTGAGCCTCCCCTGGTGCCATTTGAGGCCATTTCCTCTCCTCCTTTCCCTGCCCCTCCTGGCAGGAGCTGTGCAGAGCAGTGAGGTCCCCCCTGAGCCCCCTTTTCCCTTGCAGGCCTGTCCCTCTCTGGGCTCACAAACACCAGGTTCTTCCTGGTTTATCCGTTCTGGTTGTGCAGAATCAGCTGGCACTGAGCCAACCAGACCATTAATTATCAGTAATTTCTGTTCAGAGCAGGGCTCTCTGCTGCCCAGCATCCCCACGAAGTCACCAGGCCGAGGGACAACAATGTTCATGCAAAAAAATGTGCCCCAGGCAGGGCTGTGACAATGACACCAGCAAAGACAAACACGTCAGGCAGGAGCCAAGCTCTGGAAGGGGGAAATGGTGAGAAAAGAAGGAAAAATTGATCAAAACACACTTTTTACCAGGTTCTCTATTGGAAAAAAAATTGTGAGAAAAGCTGTTTGATGTTTAAAGGTGCAATTCACGCGCGTGGAAGAATTTCTTCAGCAGCAGGAATTTGCCCATGGAAAGGGTGCTCAGGCCTTGGCAGGGGCTGCCCAGGGAGCTTTGCAGTGCCCATCCCTGCAGGTGTCCCCTGGGGGTGGCACTGAGTGCTCTGGGCTGGGGACAAGGTGGGCACAGGGCACAGCTGGCACTGCCTGGCCTGGGAGGGCTGTGCCAGCCCCAGGGATTTGTGGATTCTGTGGGGACAGAAAGCACCTCTGAATTGCACATTTTTAACTGCCAGAATTGCAGACACTCCATGGTGCCATCAGTGAGGCACGGTGCAGTGGTTTGGGCTGGTTAATTTGAGATTTTGTTAATTTTGAGATTTTTTCATTAATTTTTAGTGTATTTATTTTTTGTTGCGAGGTAGGATTAGGAAAAAGGTAAAATAGGTTTAAAACTTTAAAAGGGTATAAAGAAAAATGTATTAACAGTAATTAAAAGAAAGAGTAATAAGAATTAGAATAAAACACTTAGAATATTTTTCTCCTCTTTATAATTGTTTGTTTGTTTGTTTATTGATAATGTAAAGAAATAGAACTCATCATTTCAGTTAGTTTACTGTTTTTGCCAGGCTGTGCCAGGCATCTGTGAGCATGGAAAGGGATCAGGATGTTTCCCAACACTCCTGGCAGCCCGGGCTGTCTGTGTCCCTTCCATGCCTTCCCTCCCTGCATTCCCAGATGGGATTGGGAACAGCAGAAGCTTTGCAGGCAGCACTGACCCAGCTGGAATCCTCCCTCACAGGGGGGGCTGGAGCTGCCAGAGGAGTGGGACAGATGAGTAACGCCAGGGTTAACTCTCACCATTAAAATGCAAATATCACGTATATATGTTAGGAGAAGTTTTATAGATTTATAGTTATGTTTTACCCCCCTTGCGTTGTCATCAGGGGGTGGCCTGGGACATTTGGGACACTCGGGAGAGTGTGATTGTTGCTATGGCAACAAGTGGCCTCCAATTGAGATTTAAGGAAATTATCTTCACCATTGGACAGCAAAAAAGGAGTTGATAGGCAGAACTTTGTGGGGGCCAAAGGGTTAAAAGGTGAAACTGTGGGGACGAGCTCCTGGTGGGAAAAATCCTTTGCTCCTGGAGCTGTAATATTTTCTCTATTCAGTCTTCTGTTGTATTTTGATAAGGTTTTAATAAACCTTTTGAATTTTTGAAAGTGAGTAGCATTTCTCACAGGAGGATGAACATTATCAATAATCACCACTTAACCCAGGACAGGAGAGAGGGGGACAAATCCATGGATTTAGCAGCACTGGAAGGGACTGAACTTCTGCTGTTCCACAGAGAAAATCAGGAATGCCATGCCCAGGTGTGGGGGTGGCACAGAGGCACCACTGGCTGGATTTGCCTCCCCCTCCTGAGCCCAGCTCACAAACCTCTGGGGCAGCAGAGATCCCAGGCCCTGTGTTTCAACCCCATTATCCCAACCCTACATTTGGGAGCAATCCTCTGCTCAGGCTGAACTTCCCGTGCTGCAGGGAGGATTTGGCTGGATCCTTTCAGGGATGGGGATGGGGAGTGAGGCTGAGCGGGACCTGGCAGCCCTTCCCAGCCCCTGAGCACAAGGGAAGAGCAGGATTCTGCAGGGATGGGGAGTGAGGCTGAGCGGGACCTGGCAGCCCTTCCCAGCCCCTGAGCACAAGGGAAGAGCAGGATTCTGCAGGGATGGGGAGTGAGGCTGAGCGGGACCTGGCAGCCCTTCCCAGCCCCTGAGCACAAGGGAAGAGCAGGATTCTGCAGGGATGGGGAGTGAGGCTGAGCGGGACCTGGCAGCCCTTCCCAGCCCCTGAGCACAAGGGAAGAGCAGGATTCTGCAGGGATGGGGAGTGAGGCTGAGCGGGACCTGGCAGCCCTTCCCAGCCCCTGAGCACAAGGGAAGAGCAGGATTCTGCAGGGATGGGGAGTGAGGCTGAGCAGGTCCTGGTAGTCTTTCCCAGGGCAGCTCTTCCTGACCACACAGGAAAGATTAGGATTTTGCAAGGATGGGGATGGGGAGTGAGGCTGAGCAGGACCTGGCAGCCCTTCCCAGTCCCTGAGCACAGGGAAGAGCAGGATTTTTCAGGGATGGGGAGGAGGCTGAGCAGGTCCTGGTAGCCTTTCCCAGCTCCTGAGCACAGGGAAGAGCAGGATTTTTCAGGGATGGGGAATGAAGCTGAGCAGGACCTGGCAGCCCTTCCCAGCCCCTGAGCACAGGGAAGAGCAGGATTCTGCAGGGTTGGGGAGTAACCCTGAGCAGGACCTGGTAGCCCTTCCCAGGGCAGCTCTTCCTGAGCACAGGGAAGAGCAGGATTCTTCAGGGATGGGGAGGAGGTTGAGCAGGTCCTGGTAGCCCTTCCCAGCTCCTGAGCACAGGGAAGAGCTCAGCCCCTCGTGGTCCCAGTGGGACTGGGCATTTCCCCCTCCTTGATCCCAGGGGGATGCTCAGGCACTCTGGAAAATTTCGGGTTATTTTCACAGCAATGAAGTCATCTCTTGGCTCCATCCTGCCCGATGCTGTTCAGCAGATGGAGGGGCCTCTTTTCCAGCCCTGCCCAGGTTCTGGGCAATCCCAAAATCCCTGCCTCTCATGGGGACACTGCAGAGCCCCCGTGGGGTGTGGGCTGGGGGTGGCTGCTCTGGTGGCTCTGTGAGCAGCACAGCTGCCTCTGGGTGTGTTTTGTTTCCAGAACGTTCTGCCTGGACCATCCTGAGGAATCTGGGTTTGGCCACGTGGCTCAGGGCCCTTCAGCTGAGTTCCTTCCTCCCTAATTTGGGCAGGATTGAGCTCTGGTGTGGCTCAACCTTAAAACCATTCTCCTTTTTTTTTTTAATATTGTCTCATTTTTAACTAAGGTCTAATTACACCCAGCACACGGCCTCATGAATCAACCTGATTCTGTTGTGACAAGTTTAGCCCTGGGTGTGTGATCTGTCCTAGGAGATCACACAATTTTTCCTTCTCATCACTTTTAATAATAAAATCCTCTTGCGTGCCCTCTTTTCCTTCTGATTTAATCATCAGCTATTAAAGTGACATGGAGAATAACACCTCCATTTGCCCAGACTGCTCAGCCTGGCATCTGACAGCTCTCAGGATCACAGAACAGATCCCTGCTTGCTTCCCACTCTGGCATGGACCTTCTGGTTCCTTCTTTGTGTGTCTGATACCGACCTGTCAGCTGCTGTCCTGCCCTGGGGGGGAAATGGAGGGGAAAAAAGACAACTGAAAGCTGTAACCAGAGAGATTTTTGTGGAAAAACAGGAGCTGAACTATTGTTTGTGCCTGCAAATCACCTGAGAAGGAGCAGGTGGACAATACATCAACACCGGGGATTATTGGGTGATCAGGATCCTTTCATGTTTGTTTCCCTCTCTTCTCCTTGCTTTTTTTCCATCTGTTTTTTGGTCATATGAGCAGATAAGGGCTGGGCAAAGGGGATTCTTTTTATTATTGTAACCAGAGAAAGAGGGTTCTTCAAAAGCAAACAATAAATCTTATTAGTTTCTATTAATTATCCTGTGAGACTTGCACAATCCAGATCTAAAATTCACCTTCACTCCCAGGACTGACCTCTCCAGAACCGCTGCAGCCACCCAGTTCAGTGTGAAAATCATCTCACACCCTCCTAATTCTCTGTTTTTTAAAGCTCAATACAGTTCTTTGATAAGATTCTGAGAGCAGAAACAAACCCTTCTCTCCCAGCTGTTTTCATCGGGCTTGATGAAACCCAGTCCCATCCCCGCAGTCCCCAGGGATCAGGTGACAAAAGCAGGAGAGCTGAAGGGAGGGTGGTGGCACCTGAGCTGCCCTGTGACCTTCACAGCTCCTTGGAGCAAAACCACGGGCCTGGAGGACACTGAAAAGCTGCCCAAATGTCCCTTGGAGAAGAAAGGTCACAGTCCTGGACTGAAGCAGGGCCAAATTGGCTCCATGAGTGTTTTCCAAGGGGGAGAGGAAGCACATCCTGCTGTCCCTGTGTCCCTGCTGCTGACCACCTGGGAGCTGCCCAGGATGGAAAATCCCCAGGTCCAGGAGCTGTCCCAGCACAGATTTATCCCCAGGAGTTCATTGCTGGGCTCTGCCAAGGCACAGCCAATAATGGCCCTGCAAAAGGCATCTCCTGCAGGGCTGGCACAGCCCTGTCCCCTCCCTGGGCAGCCTGGGACTGTCCCAGCTCTGCTCAGCTCTGGCCACCTTCCACCCACCACGCACCAGCAGCTCCTGACATTCCCAGCAGCAGCTCCTGACATTCCCAGCAGCAGCTCCTGACAGTGCCACCAGAAGATCCTGCAAGTGCCACCAGCAAGTTTTGGCATTCCCAGCAGTAGATGCTGACATTCCCACCAGCAGCTTCCACCTTGGCTTCGTTGTGAGAAACCCTCCCCATGGCAGCAGTGCACAGCCAGGCCATAAACCCACGTGGGGACATGGAAAGGTGCTGGATTGGGTTGGAAATACCTTAAAGCCCACCCAGTGCCAGCCCTGCCATGGCAGGGACACCTTCCCCTGTCCCAGGCTGCTCCAGCCCCAGTGTCCAGCCTGGCCTTGGGCACTGCCAGGGATCCAGGGGCAGCTCCAGCTGTTCTGGGAATTCCATCCTAGACCCTGCCCACACTGCCAGGGAGGAAATTGTTCCTAATATCTGACCTAAACCTGTAATTTTTCAGTTGGAAGCCATTCCCTGTGTGCTGTCCCTGCATCCCCTGGAAATTGTCTCTCTCCAGGTTTCCTGGGGCTCCTTCAGGCCCTGCAAGGCCACCCTGAGCTCAGCCCAAAGCTTCTCCTGTGCAGCTGAACAATCCCAGCTGTGCCAGCCTTTCCTGCCAGCAGAGCTGCTCCATCCCTCTGCTCATCCTGGAGCCTCCTCTGGGCTCTCTGCAGCAGCTCCAGCTCCTCCTGTGCTGGGACAGGGCTGGAAGCTGCACCCCAGGTGGATCCCAGGAGGATGGAGCAGAGGGGCAGGAGGAGGAATCATCTCCTCCCAGGGAAGCACTGCTGGGTTTTCCCACCACGTGGAACAGCAAAGCTGCCCTCTGGCCAGGGCTGAGCTTTAAAAATAATAGCTACACTACCACAAACTGTCCTGAGGCACATAAAAAAGTCACCCAGACATCAAAAATTGTCAAGGAGCTGCTCCCCTGCTGCTTCCCCAGTCCTGCTACTCTGGATTTCTCCCATTTATATTTGAGGCGAGCTGGAGACTCAGGTTTCCAAATCCTTTCATTGAATTAAGGGCAGAATTCCTGTTTCCAAAGGCTCCCATCAACATGACAACACTGGTGCAAACAAGAACAGCCAATTTAAAAGCAGGCAAACATTTCCCAGATGAAAGACAAACACTGTAGGTATTTATTAAGGCTCTAATCCAACTAAATCTTAAATCCATTTAGCCAAAGAAAAAAGCTTCAATCAACCATTTTCAAGAGTCTCAAGAAGTCCAAGACATCTCAAATGTTTTATCTTTGTAGTGATAGCACACAGGGAATGGCCTTGAACTGACAGGAGCATTAGATGGGATTTTGGGCAGGAATTGTTCCCTGGCAGGGTGGGCAGGGGCTGGGATGGAATTCCCAGAGCAGCTGGGGCTGCCCCTGGATCCCTGGCAGTGCCCAAGGCCAGGCTGGACACTGGGGCTGGAGCAGCCTGGCACAGGGGAAGGTGTCCCTGCCATGGCAGGGTGGCACTGGGTGGGCTTTGAGCTTTCTCCCAACCCAAACCCTGCTGTGATTCCATCATCTCTGTGCTCCAAGGTATCTCCTCAATGAAACCTTCCTGGGTTTCCTGGGTTCTGCTGGGATGAAGGAGCACAGGATCCTTTGGTCTCTGACACAAAGCCCTCTTTGCAGCTCTCTCACTGCTTTGCCTTTTTCCTCTCAAATTCAGGCTGGGCTGGGAAAACTCCCCACGCGGTTGGATTCAACACCTATTTTATGGAATTATGGAATATCCTGAGTGGGAATAAACCCACAGGGACCATCCAGTGCCACCGCTGCCCTGTCCAGAGCCCAACCCCAGCCCGGGCATCCCTGGCAGCGCTGGCCAAAGGCTCCTGGAGCTCTGGCAGCCTCGGGGCCGTGCCCATTCCCTGGGCAGCCTGGGCAGTGCCAGCAGCCTCCGGGGAAGAACCTTTCCCTAAAATCCACCCTAAATCCCTCCTGGGCCATCCCCAGCCAGGATCCTGTCCCTGTTCCAGAGCAGAGATTGTCTCTCAGGAGGAACCTGGTTTGGAGCTTTCCCCCCCTCAGGTTTTTCCATCACTGGATTTTTCTCACAAAACCCCTGGGAGCTGTGGCTGGGAGCTCCCCAATGGATCAGTGATTTTGAAGGCTTTGTCCATCACCACTGCAAAATTTTTCCACGTGCAGGATGCTCTGCATGGACACAGCACACTTGGAGATCCCTCTGCCTTTCCCTTCTTCCTGGGCCTTCCTTGTCTTTGCTCTCATCTTCTTCAGAGGGCCTGGCATAAAATCCAATTTTCCTTCTGTGGCAAAATACAAAAATGAGATTCCTCTGGTGCCTGAGAGCCCAGAGGACAGAGCTGGTATGGTAAAATAACTTATATACAATGCAAATTTCTTTCATTCCAATGGCTTTCCTCCTAACAAATAAAAAAATTGAAGTTTTGGGAGAAAAGCTGTTCAGAGAGCTGCCTAAAATATGAAATTTTCCAGAATTGCCTGGTTTCCAAGAAGAAAAAGAACATTTGCCTGTATTTAGATTAGCAGAGGAATAAATACAGATGATTAAATATATCATGAGTCTGAATTTATTTTTATTTTTCTGATGTGCCACTGGCTTTGTTGTGCAAGGTTTTTCCCATTAGTTATTTTTAGGGGGGTTAGATTGTATTTTCCCCTAACGGGTGACATAATGTCTTGTTAAGACAATTGACCCAGATAAGACCATGCCAACTTCATCAGAACTGGTCTGATGCATCTGGATTTTGGATATTTTGGTGGGTCACAGACCAACAGTCTCTGTGGCATGGAAAATATTTCCATTTTTTTTCGTTGTTTTTTTAGACTGCCAGCTTCAGCAAGGCTCCTCCAAGCTGACACTGGTTGAGAGTGACCTAATTCAAGACAAAGATGCCTGGCCCTGAGGGAGACAGAGCAAAGCAGCCCCCAAATTTCAGGGTGAGGCAGGAAAGTCTTTTGGGTCAGCAAACATCCCCAGGGAATCCTGCTCCTCTGGGACCCCAGTGCTGCTCGGGGAGGAGCAGCTTGCTGCAGCCACGTTCTCACAGCTCCCTCAGTAGCTCAGTAATCCATCACCTGCCTTCTCCAGACTGAAAACTCTGGGAAGCAGAGCCAGGAAAACAGCCACATGTGCTCTGCTCTTCCAGCCCTCTCTGGAGGCAGAGGGGAGACGCTGAGGACTGAAGTGTTTGCGCTCCCATCGGCTTTTCAGGCTCCTTTTCCTCTTCCTCGCTCTGCTTTCTGGTGATCCCCAGGTGTTTGTTCCCACAAAAACACGGCCGAGCTGTGCTCCAGCTCTGCCCAAGCTGGGCCAGGGAGGGAGGCTTCAAAGGGGGACAGCTGGGCTTTCTGTGGCTTCCTTCTTGTGGCCAGGGAGAGCGGTGGGGGCAGCGATCCCAGGGGAGCAGGGAGGAGGATCCAGCATCTCCAGGGACACCCAGGGCCAGGTGCCTGCCAGGAAAATGGGAGAGGGCTTAGGAAAAGCAGTGGTTGGGAAAAAGAGGGCAAAACCTCATAGGGAGCAAAGCTTCTTCTTCTTCTTCTTCTTCTTCTTCTTCTTCTTCTTCTTCTTCTTCTTCTTCTTCTTCTTCTTCTTCTTCTTCTTCTTCTTCTTCTTCTTCTTCTTCTTCTTCTTCTTCTTCTTCTTCTTCTTCTTCTTCTTCTTCTTCTTCTTCTTCTTCTTCTTCTTCTTCTTCTTCTTCTTCTTCTTCTTCTCCTTTCTTCTTCTTCACATAACTGTTCCTCTCACCTCGCTCTGGCACAGTGGGGGCTGTGGCTGCCCCTGGATCCCTGGAAATGTCCAAGGCCAGGCTGGATATTGGGATTTGGAGCAGCCTGGGACAGTGGAAGGTGTCCCTGCCATGGCAGGGGGGGCACTGGGTGGGATTTGAGGTCCCTCCCAGCCCAAACCATTCCATCATTCTTTCATGATTCAATGATATTTTGTTTTAACCAGACCTGTGTGCAATTTAATCTCTTGATTTTTAAGGTGCAAAAGTGGAAATGGAGCTGTTTGCTTGGTCCAAGTACAACTATAATGAATTTTAAAAATAAAATCTTCAGCCCTTTAGAGGGATGGAGCAGCTCTGCTGGCAGGAAAGGCTGGCACAGCTGGCATTGTTCAGCTGCACAGGAGAAGCTTTGGGCTGAGCTCAGGGTGGCCTTGCAGGGCCTGAAGGAGCCCCAGGAAACCTGGAGAGAGACAATTTCCAGGGGATGCAGGGACAGCACCCAGGGAATGGCTGCCAGTGCCAGAGGGCAGGGCTGGATGGGATCTGGGCAATGAGGAATTCATTCCTCATTGGAATGAATGGCAGGGTGGGCAGGGGTGGGATGGAATTCCCAGAGCAGCTGGGGCTGCCCCTGGATCCCTGGCAGTGCCCAAGGCCAGGCTGGACACTGGGGCTGGAGCAGCCTGGCACAGGGGAAGGTGTCCCTGCTGTGGTGGAGAGTTGGAATTGGATTATCTTTAAGGGCACTTCCAACCCAAACCATTCCAGGATTCAGTGACCTTTTGTTTTAATTTCTTGTGTGGGCAACACAATCTTTCTCCATTTTTAAGGTACAGAATTAAAGATGCAGCCATTTGTTTTACCCCTGTACAACCATGACAGATTTGAAAAACAGAATTTTCACCAGAGCCAAGGGATACCCAAAACAACCCTTCGAACCAGGCATTAAACATCCAGCAGTTCCCAAACCTTAAATACTCACCTACAATAATGTAGGTGAAATTTAGAGCAAAACTTCCTATTCTGCCTTCTAGAGCTGGAATTCATTTGGTGACTTAATTCTTACTCACAAGGAAGATTGATTTGCTTTGTCTTTAATAAAGTATTTTATTCTGGATCGGTGTCGTTTTCCTAACAACTGCTCCATGCTGATCATGTGTCTCTTGGTTTTATTTTGCTTTTAAAGAGCACTTTAATGGCATTTCCAAAATAAATTCTGGCACTGAGTCACTTTTATTTCACTGTGTAACACGGGTCCAGAATATCCCAGGGTACAGAGACCAGGTTTCCAGCTCACCACATCCCCCAGGGAATTGGGGGTTTTTGCTGTTGTTATATTTTGCTCCTTTATTTAAAGTGAGCAGTTAATTTTGGGGCCCTGGATCCCTCTTTCCTACCAGGGACTCCCTGGATTTCTTGCACTATCCCACCTCAGCCTTGCCCCTCTCCCCAGGGGGAGCTGGAGGCTATTCATCATTTTATAAACAGGATTAGCAGCTCATTCTTCAGGCATGGACCACAGTTAGAAGGAACACAGAGTCCCTTTCATCCTGACAGGCAGCCACCCTCTCACTTGATCACTGCAATTTAGCCTCAAAATCAGAGAAAACGGATTTCTTGCAAAATATGAGAAACTGCATTTCTGAATTTCTTGAATTTCTTGAATTTGTTGCAAAATCAGGGAAACTGCATTTCTGAATTTCTTGAATTTCTTGCAAAATTAGAGAAACTGGATTTCTGAATTTCTTGCAAAATCTGGGAAGTGGGATTTCTGGCAAAATCAGAGAAACTACATTTCTGAATTTCTTGGAAACTGCATTTCTGAATTTCTTGAATTTCTTGCAAAATTAGAGAAACTGGATTTCTGAATTTCTGCAATTTCTTGAATTTCTTGCAAAATCTAAGAAACTGGATTTCTGAATTTCTTGCAAAATCTGGGAAGTGGGATTTCTGGCAAAATCAGAGAAACTACATTTCTGAATTTCTTGAATTTCTTGAATTGCTGGAAAGTGAATTGCTGGAAACTGAATTTCCTGAAAAATCAGAGAAACTGGACTTCTTGCAAAATCAGAGAAACTGGATTTCTGTAATTTCTTGAATTTCTGAAATTTCTGGAATTTCTTGAATTTCTTGAATTTCTTGAATTTCTTGAATTTGTTGCAAAATCAGGGAAACTGCATTTCTGAATTTCTTGAATTTCTTGCAAAATTAGAGAAACTGGATTTCTGAATTTCTGCAATTTCTTGAATTTCTTGCAAAATCTAAGAAACTGGATTTCTGAATTTCTTGCAAAATCTGGGAAGTGGGATTTCTGGCAAAATCAGAGAAACTACATTTCTGAATTTCTTGAATTTCTTGAATTGCTGGAAAGTGAATTGCTGGAAACTGAATTTCCTGAAAAATCAGAGAAACTGGATTTCTTTAATTTCTTGAATTTCTGAAATTTCTGGTATTTCTTGAATTTCTTGAATTTCTTCAATTTCTTGAATTTCTTGAATTTCTTGAATTTCTTTGATTTATTGAGTTTCTGGAAACTGAACTTCTTGCAAAATTAGAGAAACTGGATTTTTGAATTTCTTGAATTTCTGGCAAAATCAGAGAAACTGGATTTCTTGCAAAATCTGAGAAATTGGATTTCTGAATTTCTTTAATTTATTGAATTTGTTGCAAAATCTGGGAAACAGGATTTCTGGCAAAATCAGAGAAACTAGATTTCTGAATTTCTTGAATTTATTGAATTTCTTGAATTTCTTGAATTTCTGCAATTTTTGCAATTTCTTGCATTTTTGCAGTTTCTTGAATTTCTGCCATTTATTGAATTTCTGGAAACTGAATTTCTTGCAAAATCAGAGAAAACTGAATTTCTTGCAGAATCAGAGAAACTGGATTTCTGAATTTCTTTAATTTCTTGAAACTGAATTCCTTGCAAAATCAGAGAAACTGAATTTCTGAATGTCTTGAATTTCTTGAATTTCTGGCAAAATCAGGGAAACTGTTGAAATTTTGACCTTGAAATTTACCTACAGAGCAAACCAGAGGGATCAGAGCCTCCAGAATGCTGCAAAGCTTTCCCAGTTCTCCCAGTTCATCCCCAGGTGGGTGTGCTCAGAATCTGACTGGTCATGGAATCACAGAGCATCCTGAGCTGGAAGAGACCAACAAGGATCATGAAATTCCACGAAATTCCATGAAATTCCATGAAATTCCAGCCCCTGTTCCTGTCCAGACCCCCCAAAAATCCACTCTGGGCATCCCTGGCAGCCTGGGGAACGTGACCCTTGGCACACAGGGCCCTCTGAAAAATTAATGACAATTAAGTATCTGAAATCTGACCTATTTTTGGACCTTGCCAAGCAGACTCTGAGTGCAGGGCTGAAGGGAAGCTGGGCAGGGTCACGGTGTCCAGGCAGGAGACTTGCACATCCCAATTACTCCAGAGCCCTAAAGCCTGCTCTGACAGAATCAGGTCTAAAATCCAACCCCCCTCATTTTTTGCAGTCAGAAATAGCAGTGAATGTAAAAGAACTCCTTGGGCAGGGATGTTCCCAGGGAAAACACCATTCCTGAGTGAGCACCGCAGCCAGGATTGGGATGCAGAGCACATCCCAAAACCTCTGAGAGGGGCTGAAACCAAATCCTGCCCCAGAGCTGGCACCTGCTGGGCCTTCAGCTCTTTCACAGGTCATTATTGCTGCTCTGAAAGCCTCTGTCCTGAGCGGGTATTTTGGCTTTCAATCACACAGGTTCAATTTCAGCACCTTCACCTTGAGCCATCTGGTTCCAAGCGTGGTTTATCGTGGCTTAGGCCGACCACTGGAGCCCGAAATCACGGATTAAAAGCTGGGCCATCAAGGAAAAGCTTTTTCTGAGGGTTCAGAACTAATTTTTTTCCTCATAGGGAAGCAATAACCAGAAGACCTTGCTGACAGGGTGCTCAACAATCTGCTGCTATCTCGAGCTGGGGGAGGGACAGCAAGGAAAGGGGGGGATGAAGTGTTGCTCTCCAATTCCCCTCTCTGCACTGCTGTTTCTGTGCAGCTGAAGGAAAGTGTTCAAAGTGCCTTGTTGGGTTGTCCTGAAGTGCTCAGCAATGAGTGCAGATGAGACGTGTGGACTGCTTAGAAAATTTGTGCCTTCTGGCAAAGCTCAAAAGCTTTGGGGCAGCACGAAGGGATGCTGCTTTATTACAGCAACAGCAACCCATAAAACCCCACATTTCTGACTGAGACAGCCCTTTTGGCACAAAAATGAAAAGGCAGGCCAGTCCTCTGCAGTGATAATGTTGAAACACTGGCAACTTTCTGAGCAGCTGAATTCCCTATTGAAAAAAAACCCAAAAACCTGTGACTAAGGAGGCTGAGGATTGAGAGCGTGGCTCAGTGGGATCTGGCTGGCACCCCATAAAACAACATCACACTTCCCTTACAAAAACCCTGCCACTGAAATACCACCCAAACATTCGAGTGCTTGGGAATGAGCAATGAGGGAAGCAAACTGCTTCCCTCCTGCTGAGCACAATCCTTCATCACTCACTCCCACCTCATCCTCGCAGCCCTGCAGGAGCTGCTCTGCCTCGGGCCGCAGCTGATCCCTGAATCCCCGGGGGTTTTTTGGGATCTTCCATGCCTGCACTGCAGCCCTGCTGCTCCTCCACTTCCCAGCACATCCAGGACATCCCTCTCAAGTCCCTGCTGTTGTCTCATCTGTGCTTTGTTTGCTCCTCGCCAGCATCACCAGCGCACGCACGTTCTCCCAGAAAATTCCTGCCATTGTCACCCTCCAGCAGGGAAAACTCCTGAATTCCCACTGCAGCAGCTCTCAGGGGCTTCACCTGCAGCAGGCTGCCCCAGGGTGGCTTTCCCTGCATCCCTGCATCCCTTCCCCATGCAGGTGGGACCCTCCAGGCTCCGGATGCCCTGGTGCTCCCACACCTGTGGCAAAGCCGTGCCCGGGAAATGTGACGCTGCTGAAACATTGATGAAACTCTTGGCAACATGAAAGCAGCTGCCAAAGGTTGATTAAAAATTTAAGGGAGCTGCTTATGAAAAACATAAATGCTCGTTTGAGGTGATGCTGTGCCCCGGGGGAAGCACCCTGTCAGTGAAACTCCCTTTCCCAAGGCTTTTTTTGGGAAATAAGCTGTGATAAGTCACAAGTTCTTGCTTTAAATTAGGAAAATCTCTCCCCTTTTTCATTCTCAAGCCTAGTTATCAAGTTTTTACATCCTGGCGATAGGGAGGATGTAATTAACCCTTCCCAAGGGCCCTGCCAGGCCTGTTCCTGCAAACCTGCTCAGCTTTATGTGGGCAGATAAAGATGGCACAGGAGCATTCCCATGGCTCAGGTTCCTAATTCCAGAAAGCCAGGCCTGAAACCATGGGGTGAAGATTATTGTAAATAAGTAAAACCATTTGGATACATTTGTACCAACATTTTGGATAACATTTAGAAATGACTCAGAAATAAGCCACTCCTAGGATAAAAAGTGCTGGAATAAGGTCAGGATAATCTACAGTTTATGGGGCCTTTGCAGCCCTCAGCTGGCTCAGCCCAAGGCTCCAGGATTTACACACAAACACATAAACAGAGCTCCTCCAGATCTGCTGAATTTTATCCAATTTCCAAAGCTCTGCTCCCTGAGCATCCCCACTAAGTTAAACAAAATCCTCTGCTCAGGATGACACCACGCAGGCCATTGGTCTCTGCAAGGCCTTGGAAAGGAGGGCTGGATTCAACCCATGCATCTCTGATCAAAACCATCACTCTCTCAAATGTCTCTCTTTCTCCAGGGATCCTCGGCCAGCCACAGCTTCCATCCCAAATCCCTGAGCTCCTCCACTGCTGGGCACAGCTGAGGGGACACCAGGGCAGGGACAAAGGTGGCCCCAAGCCATGGTCGTGTCCCACACCCCGTGCCAGGGCCACTTGTGCTGCTCTGCCCCTCTTGGGGCTGATAAAACTCCTGTTTCAGGACATAAAACATCCCCAGCCCTCACCAGCCAGGACAAAAACGGGACACGTGGGAATGCCAAAGGATCCCCAGGGCTAAAAAAGAGTAGGAATCCCCAGGCTGAGGCAAGAGAAGCACTGTCAGCCTCACTGTCCCCTTCTCCAAAGCCTCTCCATGGTTCCAACATCCCCTTCACATTTCCCAGAGAAGCTGTGGCTATCCCTGGAAGTTTCCAAGGCCAGGTTGGAGCAACCTGGGATGGTGGAAGGTGTCCCTGCCCATGATCTTTAAAGTCCTTTCTGACCAAAACCATTCCATGATTCTATAGCTTGGATTAAACTCAGAGCCAGGAACTTGGCATTAAAACATTAAAAAAAAAGTTGAAATGCACCTTCACCTCCCTGCCCTTTTCCTACTTCTATTTATTTGCCTGGTAATTTTTTACTTCAGCCAATTATGCTGAAAAAAAAAGTCACCAATTTTACCTTAAAAAAAAAAACAGACAAAACAAAAAACCAAAAACCCTCAAAAAAAATAAGGTTGATAAAAGAAATCCAGTAAAAAGCACATTATATTCCAGCCCCTTAGATATTCCAGCCCTTCAGACAGCCAGAAAAATGTGCAGATGTAATGGGATCATTAATTTTCTAGTCTCTGGATTAACACCCTGAACAGGCTGAGATGATTTTGGCTCCAGCCCCTCATTACTTGGATAATCAGGGGGATTACAGAGCCTGTGATTAGGAGAGACTCCTGATTTCTGGAGATTTAAATGTCACTGATATCACAAATCTTGGTTAAGCCTTGCTGGTTTATGTGGCAATGGTGTCACAGGGAGAGGAGGAGGAGGAGGGTGAGGAGAAGGCAGGGAAGGGAAGGAGGAGGAAGAGGTGGCAGGGCCTGGGTAAATCTCAATTTTTGTTGATGCACAGCCCGATCCGACTTCTTCAGAATAAACGGGAAGGCTCCCAGTGATTTCAGTGGACTTTGGACACAGCCCCAGAAGCTTCAAAATGTAAACAGGCAGATCTGGGCATGAGCCTGGCAGGGCAATTTCCCCTAAACAAAACCACCCCAGCAGGAGAGGAGCCTCTCCAACACTCCTGGGGAGGTGAGCTCCTGGAAGGGCACGAGAGCTGCCACGTGCTGGGAATGGGAGATCACCAGGGACCAGAGAAACAGGGAATCCCTGCCTTGGGAGGGAGCTTAAAGCTCATCCTGCCATGGCAGGGACACCTTCCCCTGTGCCAGGCTGCTCCAGCCCCAGTGTCCAGCCTGGCCTTGGGCACTGCCAGGGATCCAGGGGCAGCCCCAGCTGCTCTGGGAATTCCATCCCAGCCCCTGCCCACCCTGCCAGGGAACAATTCCTCATTGCCCAGATCCCATCCAGCCCTGCCCTCTGGCACTGGCAGCCATTCCCTGGCTCCTGTCCCTCCATCCCTTGTCCCCAGTCCCTCTGCAGCTCTCCTGGGGCTCCCTTCAGGCTCTGGAAGGGCTCTGAGCTCTCTCCCAGCTGGGAAAATTGCACCCATTGACCCAGAGGCTGTGTTGTCCTTCCCAGGCAGAGCAGATGTGACTCTGGGAATGTCATTCTTAGTCTCAGCCCCAAAAGATTTTGTGAATTCACTTTCAGCTCACCTGATGTTCCATTTCTTGCTCCTCCAACCATTTTCCTCCTCATGAAAGCTCAGCAGCAGCAGCCACTGCCCAAACATTTGAAGAGGTCTGAGGTTTGCTCTGCAGCTCTGCCTTCAGCTGCATGAGCTCCTTGGGAATTTTAGACTTGTCTCAGTCAGTCTATTCACTCTAAATATTACAATACTGAGCTGAACATTCGCAGCATGGAGGTAGTTTTGCCCTGGCATTAAAGACATAATGATTAATGTCCATATTTAGTGCTCATGGTAAACATTTTTCTCCCACTCTTAGAACAGGGAAGTATTTCAGCCCATGCCAGGATTCCTTGTAACATCATTAAAGGTGATGAATTACCCTGGTTTTCATGTGGATGCAAAATGTAATTCCTTGGGAATTTCACAGTGGTTTAACGTTAATTTGTATTTACTCTACTCCAAACTCCCATTCCCTTTCAATCCTGCTTTTCTGCAGTTCCCCCAGGTTCTCTTGGGGAGTCACAAAGTGGAACATTTAATTTCTTTAATATTGCTTTCTTTACGTTTGTGTTTGTTGTTCTTTCACCCACCCATTCATTCCTGTTAGAAATTAACTGGCAAAGGCAGCTCGTCCTCAGTGAGAGCCATAAATCCTCCCTTTGTTGGGGGCATGGGACAGCCAAACCTCTCCACAGGCTCCTCTCTGCCCCAGCCTCTCCCTTGGGATTTGTGATCCTCACTCCTGGATGAAGCACACAAAATCCTCAACCTCCAGCTGGTTTTTATGGTGTTCTGCACTTAAATTCAAGCACTACAAATTATCATTCTTGGCAAATTAAAGCTCTTAAAGGAGGGAATTCCATGGACGGGGACCAACAACACCTCGTGTTCTCTGGGAAAGGCGCAACAAAAAAGTTATTCCCTCCTTCCCTCAGTTTTAGTGGGGAATCATGGAATCCCAGAGTGGTTTGGGATGAAGGGATATTAAAAATAATCCAATTCCAACCCTCCACCATGGCAGGGACACCTTCCCCTGTGCCAGGCTGCTCCAGCCCCAGTGTCCAGCCTGGCCTTGGGCACTGCCAGGGATCCAGGGGCAGCCCCAGCTGCTCTGGGAATTCCATCCCAGCCCCTGCCCACCCTGCCAGGGAGGAAATTGTTCCTAATATCTGATCTAAACCTGTAATTTTTCAGTTGGAAGACATGCCCTGTGTGCTATCCCTACATCCCCTGGAAATTGTCTCTCTCCAGGTTTCCTGGGGCTCCTTCAGGCCCTGCAAGGCCACCCTGAGCTCAGCCCAAAGCTTCTCCTGTGCAGCTGAACAATCCCAGCTGTGCCAGCCTTTCCTGCCAGCAGAGCTGCTCCATCCCTCTGCTCATCCTGGAGCCTCCTCTGGGCTCTCTGCAGCAGCTCCAGCTCCTCCCTGTGCTGGGACAGGGCTGGGGCAGCTCTGCAGGTGGGCTCTCACCTGTGGGGGCATCAGGGTGGAATCATCTCCCTTGACCTGCTGGAAACCAGCAAAAGTCTTCGGAATTTGCAAAAACCATGAGCACAACATAACCTTCTGCTTAAAGAAGCTTCCTGAGGGCAACTACTGAAGTAATCTGTGTGGAAAGACCAAAGTGCAGATTTGTTTGAATCAGCCTAAGAAAAAGAGAAAGAAAATTTCCACTGCGCCACCAAAAAATTTCCACTGCCCCAATGCTCTGCCCTCCAATGGGAAGGACGACGTTCAACACGAAAAAAAACCAAATCTTTATTCATAGCAGGCTTAGATAATAGACCTCAAAATATGTCCTGGGTGCGTAGCTGTGCATTTTGAAGCTGTGATTAAGGCATCCTTAGCCACGGGGGCTGCGTGTGTTCCTCCCTGCGTCACCCCCTTGACGCAGCTCTGCTGCGTGTCGGCCACTTTGGATGTGTGGAATATTTCTGGGAGAAGATGCTGGCAGAGGCACTGGCTCTGCCACAACGGATCAAGCAGCGTGTCCATCAAGCCCCAACACCCAGCCTGGAAGGCAAACATTCCCTATAGGAAAAAATAATGGCGCCAGTGAGGTTAGAACCAGGATTCGGGATCTGGGAACGCTCAGGTTTGTGAGAAAAACAGGAGCACTTCTCAAAAGGCTCCAGATTTTTGTTATGTTGTTCCCTCTACCATTCTCCCATGAATATCAGCAAAGACTGAACACAGATTCAGGGAATGACCTTAAGTTGAGCTCCTTGAAGCCCTGAAGTAAATCCCTGTTTTAGAAAAACTGACCATGGAGAAGGAAAACACCCTGGAGGGAAAACTCCCCAGGTTATTGTCCAACTGTGGTGTGAACAAAGCCAGGTTTTCTGGAAGTGTTCAAGGCCAGGATGGAGCAGCTTGGGACAGAGGAATGTGTCCCTGCCATGGCAGGGGATGGCACTGGGGGGGCTTTAAGGTCTCTCCCACCACAAACCATTCCCTCATTCTATAATTCAATGGTTCTGCCTTTTTTTGCCCTTTATCCTCTATCCAAAACAATTCCCAGCACCTGTCCCTAAGATCCCACCTTTAATCTGAGATGAGACGTCACCTTTCATCTAAGATCCCTGTCAAGCAAGAGGCAGCCTGGACTGCAGCTCATACAGAGCTGTGTTTGGGCTGATCAGCCTTAAAATGCTCATTATCATACAAACAGATCCTTGAATTCTGCCTTCCTGCCCTTGGGGGTGATGTTCATGGAATCCCAGACTGGTTTGGGTTGAGAGGGCCCTCAAATCCCCCCCTGCCATGGCAGGGACACCTTCCCCTGTCCCAGGCTGCTCCAGCCTGGCCTTGGGCACTGCCAGGGATCCAGAGGCAGCCCCAGCTGCTCTGGGAATTCCATCCCAGCCCTGCCCACCCTGCCAGGGAACAATCCCTCATTGCCCAGATCCCATCCAGCCCTGCCCTCTGGCACTGGCAGCCATTCCCTGGGTGCTGTCCCTGCATCCCCTGGAAATTGTCTCTCTCCAGGTTTCCTGGGGCTCCTTCAGGCCCTGCAAGGCCACCCTGAGCTCACCCCAGAGCTTCACTCCCTCCAGTTTCTAATGTTCATGACCCTGGTGGGAATTTAGTATCCCTGAAAACCCTTTCCTGCTGTGCCCTGCAGCTGAAATCAGAGGATGCAGAGTGCTGGGAAGGGCAGAGGAGTCTGGCTGTGATGGCACCACACCAGCACCTCAGGGACCAGCTGGGGACTGCTGTCACCTCTGGTTCACACAGAACTCACAGAATTCCCAGAATCCCTGGGTTGGGAGAGACCTCCAAGCCCATGGAGTCCAGCCCAGCCTCAACAGCCCAGCCAAAGCCTGGCCCCCAGTGCCACATCCAGGCTGTGTCAAACACCCCCAGGGATGGTGACTGCAGCACCTCCCCGGGCAGCCATTCCAGAACTTTATCACCTTGCTGGAAAAACTCTTTCCTGCTCTCCAGCCTGCATTCCCTCGGTGCAGCTGCAGGCTGTGTGCTCTGGCTGTGTCAGTCCCTGCAGACAGAGCCCAGCCCAGCTGAGCACAGGCACCTTTCAGGAGCTGTGCAGGGTGAGGAGGGGACCCCTGAGTCTCCTTTTCTCCAGGGGAGCACCCCCAGCTCCCTCAGTGTTGTCCCAGTGGGACGGGGGGGTCTCCACCCTCAGCTTTCTCCAGCCCTTTGTGTCCCCTGGCAGGTGGCACTGCCAGGACCCACACCTTGGCAAGGGCTCTCCTTCCCCGGGGGACACAAACGGTGGCACTGGCGGCGCTCGATTGTTCCCCGCTATCAAACAGCAGATCTTCAGTTATCCATAAATCTCTGCTTGCCACTTTTATGACACGAAACAGTGAGCAATTACTTAAATTTACCTTGTGACTCACTGCAGATTAATTCATTGAGTAAGCCTTCCTCGTTTGGGGGAGAAATAAATTCACTCCCGTTTCGTTGTAGCTGCACGTGTGGTAATGTTTATACATGTGAGATAACCCGGGCTGTTATCTGGGGCACTTTGGGAAATGGCAGCTTGTTTTCAGGCACTTCTGTGTGGCTCTGGAATTGTCTCTTGGCTGGCCAAGGCTGGGACATTTATTGCACCACAGGGGCTGGGAATCAATCCTGGCAGTTTGTCCCAGAGTCAGAGGGGTTGAGGTGGGAACAGCACCTGGTCCAGGCCCCCTGGTTGCCCAGGATTGTGTCCAGGTGGTTTTTGGGTATCTCCAGGGATGGAAAGCTCCCAACAGCTCCTCTGGGCAACCTGGGCTTTCCAGTCACAAGGAAAAAGCATTCCCAGATGTCCCAGGGAACCTCCTGTGCTCCCCTTTGTGCCCCCAGCTCTGGCCCTGGGCACACTGGACAGAGCCTGGCCCTGCTCCTTTCTTTTTTCTCCCACTCTTAGGACAGGGAAGTATTTCACCCCATGCCAGGATTCCTCGTAGCATCATTAAAGGTGATGAATTACCCTGGTTTTCATGCAAATGAGAAATATAATTCCTTAGTAATTCCAGGGTACTTTTTGTCCCTTTGCCCCTCCCTGCAGTGTCCACGGGCACGGATGGAATCCCGGAGCCTTCCCTCACTCCCAGCTCTCCCAGCCCTTCCCCACAGGACACCTTACCATCCTTTTCACCACCTGGCTGCCACTCCTGGGCTGCTCCAGGTTGTCCAAGTCCCTGGGCACGGAGGAGCCCCGGGCTGGGCAGGGTGCTGCAGGCATGCAGAGGGGCAGGGAACCCTCCCTGAGCCTGCTGGCCACAGCCCAGGACACCCTTCCCCCCTTGGCTGCTGCCTCGTGGTCACCCTGGCTCCCACCAGCACCTCCAGATCCTGTTCTGTTCCTCAGCAGGTTCTGGAACATGAGGTTTCCTTTCCCTGGTGCCAGAATTTCCTGGTTTTCCCCCTTCTTCTGAGCTGCACGAGGTCCTGGTCAGCTCATTCCTCCCTCCTGCTGCACCCAGAGTCCCTCTGTCCCCTGTCCCCTCACCCAGAGTCCTTCTGTCCCCTCATCCAGAGTCCTTCTGTCCCCTGTCCTCTCACCCAGAGTCCTTCTGTCCCCTGTCCCCTCAGAGTCCCTCTGTCCCCTCACCAGGCCATGGGTGAGCAGGACTGTCCCCTGGTGCTGTCCCCAAAAGGACTTTGTGCCACTGACCCCCACCCTGAGCTCACCTCAACTTTTCAATCCTCCCTTGTCCCCTGTGTGAGGCTGGTTTCTCCTGGTTTGGGTTGGGAAATGCTCTGGGACGTGGAAAGGAGAACCCCAGACTCACCTTCAGGGTGAAGGCAGATGGAGACATTCCCAGGTCTCCTGGAAAAGGCACAAAATGTGGACAAAACTCAGGCCCAGGCTGACCAAAAAGCTGACCAACCTGAGCTGGACGAGGCCGAGAAGAAGCCCAAAGGCACAGCAGGAGAATCACAGGCACCTAGGAGTGAAATACTCCTTGGGAAAAGTGAGGCAGGAAGAATATGGAGCATTTTGTGCTTTGTTTCAAGGGGGAAGAGGAGGGTTAGTGGGTCAGTGAATTTCCTGTGCTACCAAAGTGAAAATGAGGCCATTTCAGAGCCTGATCATCATCTGGCACCTCAGGGATGTGCTGCACCTACCCAGGGCCTGAGAACACCTGGCTGGAGCCAGGGCATGGGGATTCTGGGGGGATTTGGGGGGAATTTTTCTCTCTGGAGGGAGCTGGCATGAGTTCCACAAAATGGTGAAAAAGAGGAGCCCCTGTGCTGGGTATGCCAGAGAGGTTTGGGTTGGGAGGGACCTAACAACCCCAATCCCAATCCCAATCCCCAACCCCATCCCAATCCCCATCCCTCTCCAGATCCCTGCTGGGGCTCAGCCCAGGGCACTGGATGGGCTGGGATGGGGCAGGTCCAGCTCTCATCCTTCAGGAGATTCAATCCCAGGTGTCGTTGGTATCATGGGATAGAAACAAACATTCCATGAGAGGAAACCAATGGAGAATGTTTTACTCCCCATTTACTCCCTGTTTGCTCTCTCCTCGGTGAATTAAATAAGGGGGATTGCTGGAATTTAAAATTGTCCAGCCTTTGGAATCCTCCACAGACCTTGCAGCAAACAGATTTTTGGCTTCCCTTCTGGTCAAAACCAACATCTCTGCTGTCACTGGGCCACGCAAAGCCAAGATCAAGGCATTTCCACGTCCCTCTGCCACACCCTGAGCTCCCACATCCCCAAAGGAGGAACATCCCGAGGTCCTGAGCTGGAATCCCAATTGGACAGGACAGGGATCTTCTCACAGCAACAGCTGCCAAAGGGCAAAGTCTTTCTCCTCAGAGATAACATCACCCCAAAGGAGCTTTTTTTTTTCCTGAATAGCCTAAGGAGCCACTGGGGCATTGTCTGAGTCAGACCTTGAGGTTTATCCAATTATTATTCCATGAGGACAGACTGCCAGTGAAGTCAGTGGGAGTTGAATCTGAGAGGGAAGCAGGGGTGGAACAAGGGGAGCATTTCCCCCCTGGCCATCAGACCTGACTTCAGTTGTGTGTGAAAAGCACTTCAGGTGCTCCACAGGGCTGGGATGTTCCAGTCTGGGAACACGGAATATTCCACCAGATTCCATACGTTTTCTACAGATTTAATTTCCTCAGGACTCGAGCACAAAGCACCCAGAGCTGAGTTTAAGTGGCCAGGCCTGGCCAAATTGCAGCACTTTTATCTTTGGTCCTGTTTTGGCTCAGTTTGTTTGGCTCTAAAGTACAATTTAATTTCACATCACCTTTAGTCTTGGATTTTTTAAGTCATCTTCTCTTGCAATCGCAGAACAATGACATCCTTTAAATGTCCAGCTCTGCTTGCACAACAGGCTGGCTCTGCTCTGCTCTGAGAGCCAGAACTGACCTTAACACTCCACTTGATCGGATGTGATTGTGTGTTAAAAGAAGTTTTAAAGGTCAGGTGAACTAAGGAGCTTCAAATAATTGCCTGGGCAGCTGGCAGAATAAATTGTGAACTTGCTATGTGTTTTCTCTGTTCAGCTGATCAAAGTGGCACGATGCTCAGCAGCTACACCTCTGCAAGAGCAGTGTCCAAAACAAGCAAACCCTGGGTGGTTTGGTCTCTTTTCTTGTTTAATCTGGAGCAATTCTTGTTTTGAAAAAGCATTGATCAGTGCCTGGCAAGATTTTGTGATTAAAAGAAAAAAAAAGAAACAAAAAAAACCAAAAAACAACCAAAACATGTGTCAACTTTCTTCCTGATGTTTGTTTTACTCATTTCCAGAAAACAACTGTGGGAATGCCTGTGAGCTGTGCTGTAAAATCACCAACAAACTGGTGGATGTATTGGTGAGGTGGTAAAATAATACCAAAAAAGCAGAGAGGGGAAGTGGCCTCTTTCAGCTCCCAGTGAGGGCAGAGGAAAGTTCTGTCACTGCCTTGGATCAGCCAGCAGGAACAACAGGAACAGAAATTCCAATCAAACCAACCGATTGTTTCTTCTTTCACCTCTGTAGCTGACCTGTAGAAATGGGCACTTTGATATATTCTTGCAGGGATCCAGGGGCAGCCCCAGCTGCTCTGGGAATTCCATCCCAGCCCCTGCCCACCCTGCCAGGGAACAATTCCTCATTGCCCAGATCCCATCCAGCCCTGCCCTCTGGCACTGGCAGCCATTCCCTGGCTCCTGTCCCTCCATCCCTTGTCCCCAGTCCCTCTGCAGCTCTCCTGGAGCCCCTTCAGACCCTGCCAGGGGCTCTGAGCTCTCCCTGGAGCTTCTCCTCTCCAGGTGAACATTCCCAACTCTCCCAGCCTGGCTCCAGAGCTCCTCTGGGTTAATTCCAACAGGTTCTCCAACCTCTTCCTCCAAGTGTTGGAGAGCTGCACAAGAAAGCCTTGATGTCAGAACTGCCTGGGGCCAGTAACAACCAGAATAATTTAAACAATTGTCAGAGCTGCTCGAGGGGAGGACGAGGACCCGAGAGGTTTGAGTCAGCTGTGATTTGGCTTGGGAGGAGGAACTGAAGGGGCTCGTCCTGCTCCTCGTGGCATTTGTGAAAGGCAGGTTACAAAATGCGAGAAGCACTCGTGTCACGAGTAAAGGCTGAAATTGCAGAGCTGATTTCCTCGTGACTCAAAGGGGCTCACCCACTGTGAAACCCCACAGGTCGCTCTCCCACCATCTTCCAGGAAAGCAGGGAACAGAGGAGGTGCACAGAGCTTGGCAGGGATCAGGGAGCACCTGGAGAGGGGGGAAAGCCTTGGGAAGGCAGGGCTTGGAGAGCACTGCCTGCCCTGAGCCTGCTGCTGCTGTGGAGGAGGATGGGGAGATGGTGTGGATAGAGATACAGGGGCATTGATAGAGACACAGGGATGTGGACATATGTAGATGTACAGATTTACAGATATACAGATATATATATTTAGAGGTATATAGATATATAGATATATAGGTATATAAGTATATAGATATATAGATATATAGGTATATAGATATATAGGTATATAGATCTATAGATCTATAGGTATATAGATATGTAGATATATAGATATATAGATATATAGATATGTAGATATATAGATATATAAGCATATAGAACTATAGATCTATAGATCTATAGATCTATAGATATATAGATATATAGATATGTAGATATATAGGTATATAAGTATATAGGTATATAGATATGTAGATATATAGGTATATAGATATGTAGATATATAGGTATATAGATATGTAGATATATAGGTATATAGATATGTAGATATATAGGTATATAGATATGTAGGTATATAGGTATATAGATATGTAGATATATAGGTATATAGATATGTAGATATATAGGTATATAGATATGTAGATATATAGATATATAAGTATATAGATATATAGATATATAGGTATATAGATGATATAGATATTTAGGTATATAGATATATAGATATATAGGTATATAGGTATATAGATATTGATATATAGATATAGACATAGACATAGAGATATATAGATGATATAGATATAGATATATGTTGATCTATAGATGTATATCTATAGGTATATAGATAGATGTATAGATAGAGCTATAGAGGTATAGAGATAAAGAGATACTGATATATCAATATAGATATGGATTTAAATATAGATATATAAATATTGATATATAGATATAGACATAGACATAGAGCTATATAGATGATATAGAGATATGTGGATATATAGATATAGATATAGGTATATAGATAGATATATAGATGGAGATAGACATAAATAGATATAAATACAGATATATCAGTAGAGATAAGGATTTAGATATAGATATATAGTTATAGATATATAGATATAAATAGAGATATAGATATATAGAGATATAGATATATACATAGAGATAAAGACATATAGATACAGATATATCAATATAGGTATGGAATAGAATATAGATATAAATATGGATATATAGAGATATATAGATATATAGAGATATATAGATATATAGTTATATATAGATATCCAGATGTTGATATATAGATACAGACATAGAGATATAGAGATACAGAGATACATAGAAATAATGTAGATATATAGATATAGAGAGATAGATGGAGATATATAGATATAGAAATACAGAGACATAAACATATATTAAATATAGAGATATACAGCTATATGGATGTGTAGATACTGGTATATAGGCAGACACAGATATAGCTACATAGATGATGTGGATACAGATAGATACAGATGTAGATGTAGATTTAGCTCTCTTCACAACCAACAGAAAAACCCCATCAAAAATGTAACATTCTGCCAAAATCCAAATTCTACAGGCAGGCACTGCAGACTCTGCCACCTTGGCTCACTCCAACTCTGTTTCCCACTTTGTACCCCTGGAAAACTTCCTATGGATCCTGCTGTGGTGAATCCATCCCCGTGCCAGTGCACTCACTTTCATTAAACAGCTTCTGGGGCAGATTTTAACTCTTCTAATTCTGTTGCAAATAAAGAGAGATTCTCTTAAAATCCTGTTTAAATCTCAAAGAGTCCAGCCTGGATTTCCTTGTTTTGACCTATGTTGGCAGCCAGTGTTTCCTGTTTTCCTATATATCAATTTACATCTCATTAGCACTTGAACAGCTCCATTTCTTAACTCTCATCACTCTACCAATATTTTCTCCAGCTCTCCAGCTGTAGAATTTGCCCTCATAAAAGTCTCTGAAAAATGAGGGAAAAAGAGAAGGAAAGTTTGGGAGCATTTTCTCCCTTCTGATAGTTAATTATAACTACAAATCTGAAATGTCTTCCTTCTGTCCAGCAGCACCACAAAATATTTAACAAGATTTGGATCCTGATGAGGTTTATTTCTAGACTTCACTTTGAGCAAATAATTACTGGTGTTCCTAATCCTGGGGTTAGTTTTGTGTGGAAAGAGGAGTCCCAATGCCAATACATATGGCCAGGGACATTTGAGCTGATTGAGAAATCCAGGCTTTTTTTTTTTTTTTTTTCCTCCCTGGAAACAGATATGGCCATTCTAGAACTTTCTAAATTAACCCTGTTTAAATTTAAAGACTGGAAAAATGTCACCCACAGATGGAGTCTTTATCCTTCTCCTTCCCATCAGCTTCTATTCCAAACCTCTGGGCAGGGATTTTACGTGCTCTGTGTTGGTTTTCCCGTGCTGGCACCTTCCCCCAAGGCAGCAGAGCTCAGTGAGGGGGGGATTCTCAGCATTTCTTGCAATACCCACCCCCCCTCAACGGGAACCCACATGGGAATGTTTCATCTGGCCAGTTAAACATTAGCTGGAAAAAGCATTTGACAATATCCCGTGGAGAAGCAGCTCAGCACTCACTGACAGGGGCTGATGAGCAAATAGATTTTCCCAACCCCGTTTCCTGTGACTTGCTCTTCAGAGCTGCTCAGTGAATTAAAAGATGCCACTCATAAATATTAATTATTTTATATTTTTTGTCGTTGTTCATGCCGTTGCAGTGGTTTGAAAGATGTTTTAAAGATAAACCAAATGAGAGTCCTCTGAGAAGGTTCATCAAATACAAACAGAAGCTGTGGGAGAAGATGAAAACAGCTGAAAGGAAGAAGCTCAGGAGGAATTTGCCCATGGAAAGGGTGCTCAGGCCTTGGCAGGGGCTGCCCAGGGAGCTTTGCAGTGCCCATCCCTGCAGGTGTCCCCTGGGGGTGGCACTGAGTGCTCTGGGCTGGGGACAAGGTGGCCATGGGGCACAGCTGGCACTGCCTGGGCTGGGAGGGCTGTGCCAGCCCCAGGGATTTGAGATTCTGTGCCAGGGAGGTGCAGAGGATCCCTCCAGCATCAGGCAGAACCTCACAGGAATTGTAGTGACCTCTCAAGGAGCGAGCAGGACCCCAATACTCATCCAGGGGAGTCTGTGACAAGAAGCCAGAACAAATTTTGGTTTGTTTGTGTGGCAGGAGCCTGGGCAAGGAGCTGGGAATTCTGTCCTCTTGTCTGTTCTCCTTCTGTCCTCCAAACACCAACACAGTGAGCAGAGTGGCAAGACAACTCCTGTTCGAATTAAGCCATGAATAAATTCCTCAATTAAGCCATGAATAAATTCCTCAATTAAGCCATGAATAAATTCCTCAATTAAGCCATGAATAAATTCCTCAATTAAGCCATGAATAAATTCCTCAATTAAGCCATGAATAAATTCCTCAATTAAGCCAACAGGAGGCTCAGGGGGCCCTTGTGGCTCTGCACAAGTCCCTGCCAGGAGGGGACAGCCAGGGGACAGCAGCTCTGCTCCAGGGAACAGGGACAGGAGCAGAGGGAACGGCCTCAGGCTGGGCCAGGGCAGGTTCAGCTGGGCCAGCAGCAGGAATTTGCCCATGGAAAGGGTGCTCAGGCCTTGGCAGGGGCTGCCCAGGGAGCTTTGCAGTGCCCATCCCTGCAGGTGTCCCCTGGGGGTGGCACTGAGTGCTCTGGGCTGGGGACAAGGTGGCCATGGGGCACAGCTGGCACTGCCTGGGCTGGCAGGGCTGTGCCAGCCCCGGGGATTTGGGATTCTGTGCCAGGGAGGTGCAGAGGATCCCTCCAGCCTCAGGCAGAACCTCACAGGAATTGTAGTGACCTCTCAAGGAGCGAGCAGGACCCCAATACTCATCCAGGGGAGTCTGTGACAAGAAGCCAGAACAAATTTTGGTTTGTTTGTGTGGCAGGAGCCTGGGCAAGGAGCTGGGAATTCTGTCCTCTTGTCTGTTCTCCTTCTGTCCTCCAAACACCAACACAGTGAGCAGAGTGGCCCATGAATAAATTCCTCAATTAAGCCATGAATAAATTCCTCAATTAAGCCACGAATTAATTCCTCAGTTTCAGAGCTCCCACAGATCAGAATTCCCTGTGATCTTCGGGGCCAGCTCAGGGCCAAACTCTGCCTTTCCCCCAAGCCAGAACAGAGGGAAAAGCCTGGCTGCAGGACATTTTCAGGGCTGAGGAGTCCTTGGGAGCACAGTGACACCTTGGCATCGCTTTCCTGGGCTCAGGTTACACCTGCACAACCAGGGGAGCATCAAAACCTGGCTCCTGTTACTCCCCCACAGATTTCTTGCCAGCCAGGAGCTCCTGTGGCAGCCCGAGCCTCAGGCAGGGACAATTCCCTGGCTCTTTTTCCCATCCCTGAATTTTTTGGGTGCGTTCTTCACTCGTGGTTTGGTGCTGTCAGGTGGCTCTGACACGGACACGGCTGCAGGGGACAAATAAAAACTGGCCCAGGTTCTCTAAAGCAGCCATCAGCAGCCTTGCCTGTGCTGGAAAAACATTCAGGAGGGTGTTGCTGTCACTGGGCCAGGAGCAGGGCAAAAAAAAATGCCTGCTGAGATATTTCTGTAACGTATCTTCCCTCTTCCAAACCAGATTTTAGGGCTCTGCTATTAAAAATTACTGGATCAAGGAAGGAGTTATACTATTTTTGTTTTCATTTTCCCCTCATTGAACAAAAAAAAAAAAAAAAAAAAAAAAAAAAAGGAAAAACATCTTGAAATGTCTACATCAACCAAAAAAAAAAAAAATCCTGATTTCTTTTTCTTCTCTGCTTAGGGGGAATGTTTCTTCAAATAAACAAAGATTAAAACATCACAAAAATGAAAAAACTGAACTCTTTTTTTTGTTTATTTTTCAATTTGCTTAAATTTGAAATATAGGCATAAATAAATGTTTCAGTAGAATTCAAAGTAAATATAAAAAGAGTAAATGGGGCCCTAAGCAAGCTGCTCTGTGAATGCCATCCCTACTCTTGGCAGGTTACATCAACCAAAAAAAAAAAAAAAAAATCCTGATTTCTTTTTTTTCTCTGCTTAGGGGGAATGTTTCTTCAAATAAACAAAGATTAAAACATCACAAAAATGAAAAAACTGAACTCTTTTTTTTGTTTATTTTTCAATTTGCTTAAATTTGAAATATAGGCATAAATAAATGTTTCAGTAGAATTCAAAGTAAATATAAAAACAGTCAATGGGGCCCTAAGCAAGCTGATCTGTGAATGCCATCCCTGCTCTTGGCAGGGGGTTGGAATCAGAGGGTCTTTAACCCAAACCATTCTGTGATCCTAAATGTATCCAGCCATTCTAAATATATTCAATAAATGTATTAATAAAAGTTATAAATGTGAGCCTGCTTCTGGCAATATTTCAAATAAATCTCTGTAGATGTCTTTGTAAGCAAACCTGGCTACTCCTCACCAGCAAATCCAAAGGAAAATCCAAGGGCCAGATTTGAAATGAACGTAAAAAACAAATTATCACAGCCTGTTTTAGAGCTCAAACACTCCTCAGAGGGGAAGGAGGGGAATTTGGGCCTGGATTTGAGGATCAATGGCCTGAATGTTACAGGAAGGCTGAGGAGATGATCCTGATGGGCCAAACAGGTTTAAGAAAACTTTTCAGTGCCTCTGAATGATCAACTCCTTTTATTCCCAGCACAGAAATTCCTTTATCCAGGAACACCTCCCACATGCAGGCCCCAGCAGCAGAGCTAAAGGACAGGATGATTTTTCCCTTATCCACGAGGCTGGACACAAAGGGAAACATGCAAAACAGCTTTTGAGGGAGAACAGCAGCAGATTCAGTCACTGGGGATTTATCTGTGACAAGTTTTGTTCTGTTGGAGTTGTTTTTTCAGATTACATTGACCCCGAGTCACTTGGAGCAGAAAGGAGGCTGTGACATCTCTTGTAGCACAAAACAAACAATCAAACCTTATTTCTTGCAAATAAAAAGAAGAGAATTAAATAAAAAATTAAAAAAAAAAAAAAGAAAGAAGAAGCTGTGGTGATCTGTTTGAGGAAGTAGAAAAATGTCAAGAAATAATTGCAGCTTCCCTTTCACTACAGGAGAGTCTGTAGTGGGCCTCCTCCCTCATTTCTCTCAGTGGGTGCCTCCAGAGCTGGATTAATGGATCCTCTCCCCCAGCCAGGTGCTAATGAAATGATGATACAGTTATTTCCAGCTCTGAGCACAACCTCCAGCTGGCAAATTGCTGGGACGTGCTGGTGAAACAGAGACAGGAGTGGGTGGGGCTACTGCTAAATAGGAGCTGAAATAATCAGATATTAATGACACCCAAAACTGAGCGGTATTTACCCTGAAACTCAGAGAGAAAATACCCTCAGGCTGTTTTTTATTTCCAATTTCATTAGAGATTATCTTGTTTCTTTTTTTTTTACTTCTGCCCAGCTGAACACTGCTCTCCTTTCTGTGCCAAATTTGGCACCGTTTGGGGGCAAGGAGCAATTTACCCTCTAAATTTCCTTGTGATGATTCTCAGCCCTCAGGAAGAGCTGGGATAACTCATCATTTGTATTAATCATGGAATCACACAAGGTTTGGGTTGGGTTGACCTAAAAGCTCATCCAGTTCCATCCCCTGCCACGGCCAGGGACACTTTCCACAATCCCAGGTTGCTCCGAGCCCTGTCCAGCCTGGTCTTGGACACTTCCAGGGATGGGGAGTCCAAAATTTTCCTGGATAATCAATTCCAGGACCTCCCCACACTCACAGCTCTGTTCTTCATGAGGTGACAGAAAGATTTGCAAACTTATGGTGAAATTCTGCACGTTTTGTGTTTCACTGTCACTGCTTTTGTTGAAGTGTTTTGTGGAGGAAATATCTAGCTGAAAATCCATCTGGGCAATCATTCCAATTAAAGTTAAAAAAAAAATTAAAATGACAGATTATATTCTTTTTTATCTGACAAAAAAAAAAAAAAGCTGCAAACCCAGGATTTGTAGCTGTCCCTTGTGCCTGAAGGATGAATTTTATGTGGCTGTAGCAGTGGTTTTCCCCCAAAATTGTTCCGTGGATTTCCTACACTCAGTGCAAATTCTGAGCATCTTCTCCTACAATTAAATTATTAAATCTGCCTTCTGTACAAACAAAAATCGAGGAGCCTGAGGGAGGGGCTGAGGAGCCTGGAGAGCCAAATCTGCCTCAGTCTGCTGCAATTTGGTGAAAAATGGAAGTTCTGTGGCTGCCTTTGTTCTGCTCTTGGCCCAACGCCACTGAGCGCCACGAGAGCGCTTTCTGCCTCGAGCTGCAGCGCCTCAGCTCCTCCAGAACCTGCTCTGATCTATTTCATCCCAACCCATGCCTAAACTAGGAGATTATTTTAGATTTCTACCTGATTTACCTGGTTCCACCCCCGGAGCAGGAGGGAGTGCAGGTACGGGATGGGCTCAGCCGCAGCGAAACTGCTGCTCCCCAAAAAATTTGTCCAAACAAGCCCCTGCTTTGGCTGGTGCTGGGGTGGCTTCAGGTGCGAGCCAAGGGCAGGGCAGCTGCTGATCTCTGTCCCCAGACCGTTTGTGGATGCTGCCAGTGTGGTTTTCCTGCCCTGCTTCCCTCTCTGCTTGGCTCGCGCCCCGCGCGCGCGGCCGACGCTGCGCAGCGGAAAAACCCAGCCAGGCTCACGTGCCAGGAGCAGTCTGCTGCCTTTTATCAGCTCCTCTGCATCCCTCCCCTCTCACCACCTGCTGCCAGCCGTGATCTGCCCAAAAAAAATATGAATGTTTCAGCCCTGGGGATTTCAGTCGTGCTCAAAGCCTGGGCTGTGCAGAGGCCTCTCCTGCCCTGGGACAGGACACTGCAGGTGCCACCTTCTCTGTGGCCCTGGGGACCAGGCTGGCTGCTCTTTGCCTCCTAAAACAACCCCTCAGCCTCTTCCAGAATGGGTCTGGACTTCTCTTTTTGTGTGCAACAGCTGGTTCTGGAATCATTTCAAGGAGGGGGCTCGGCAGGGAGGCTCCACCAAAACCGCGCTCATCAGGCTAAAAAATCCCCGCTGGTTTGTGGTGGGATCATCCAACGGCCTGGGGTGCTGAGGGCCCCAAAACTGTCCCAGAATGTCCAGTCAACGTCTGTGGGTTCTGTGTGCGCCGACACGTGGGACTCACAGAGGATTTCATGTGGCAGGGGGCAGGTTTGGAGTCCCCACCCCTGGAGGTGCCCGAGGCAGGGCTGGAGGTGGCAAAGTGGGGATCCCGATGGTCTGGGGGGGCTCTTCCACCCTCAGTGACCCCCTGAATCCGTGAAAGAACAACTGGTAGGGGTGTTATAGGGATCATTCTGTCTGCCACATCCCCGCCACCCCCTGGCTGTTCATTCCCATTTTTCCCGAGCTGCCCAGCACCCGGGCACACGGCAGGAGTTGGAATCCCGGGAATCCCGCGACTCCCATCCCACCCTGGGAGGCAACACCCCTGTGCCCTTCTGGCGAGCAGAAAACGAATCTTTTTTTCCAGCAGAACCGCCAGGCACAGCTCGGCTACCCCGCGGCTGTGCGTGATGCAGGAGCATCTCTGCCTGCCCACGTCGCTTAGCAACGCGGCAGCATCCTCGCAAAGCCGCGGGGCCGGGCTGGCACAGGCGTGACTGCGGGCACACGGAGCCTCCCCGTGTGCCCAGCCGTGCCCAGCCGTGCCCAGCCGTGCCCAGCTGTGCCCAGCTGTGCCCAGATCCCCGGCTGCCTCCCCGTGCCGAGGACACCCCCCAGCCGCCCTGCCCGCCGCCCTTCCCGCTCCTCGCTGCCGGTTCGGAGAGCAGGGAGCAGTGGAATTTTACAGCTCCATCCCATAATGCTCTCGCTCGCAGCCAGTCCCATGGCCTGGCTCATACCTCCGACAAACCCTAAAGTCAGATCACAATGATGTGACTCACTCTGGAACTAAAGATAGATCTGTCAGAGATCCCTCAGGAGCCCTGGGTGCACGAGGTTCTGTACCCGGGGCTGGGCTTTGGGGTGGGTTTTCTCCCCACTCCCAAATTTTGGGGATTCCCAATAGTGGGTGTGGCACACGCTTTGGGATCTGCAGGGAAACAGGGGGTATAAAGGTAGATCTGTCAGAGATCCCTCAGGAGCCCTGGGTGCACGAGGTTCTGTACCCGGGGCTGGGCTTTGGGGGGGGTTTTCTCCCCACTCCCAAATTTTGGGGATTCCCAATAGTGGGTGTGGCACACGCTTTGGGATCTGCAGGGAAACAGGGGGACCTGTATGTGAGGGTGAGTTTGGCCTCACTTGAGTCACTGTGGAACAGTCTGGGGACTCCCAAAAAGCACCACGTGGGCACCTGGCCACAGAAAAGAGGGAGAAACATTCTTAGGAGAGATTTCTTCAGTGCCTTATTTCATTTTTATTTCAGTGCTCCCCTCCCAGCTGTTTGAAACTGGTGCAGGACACAAAGAGAAGCAGCCAAGACCCCAAGCAAGACAAGAGGGGCTCTTGCCCCAGGAGCAGCAGCCCCTGGGAAGGCCACAGAGTGTCCCAGGGAAGTGGCAGGACAGGCCAGACCTGCTCTGATTGTCACCCCAGCCACCCCCGTGGCAGTGTCTGGGCTATGGGGACATGGGGAACACAGCTCTGCTGAAGCTCCAGGGGCACAGTCCTGTCCTGAAGGACACAAAGATCCTGAGTGATCCTGAATTCCCCCCCAGCCAAGCACAGGCTTGACTTTTATCCCTCCATGAACACAGCAATGGAAACTGGCAGGTGAGGGAGCTGGAGCCCGTTCAGCCCTGTACAATTCCACTGCTGTCAAAGGCATTGCAGCAGGGACAAAACCCAGGCATTATTTTTAACCTGGCCATTTCCTCCCATGCCCTTCATTCAGGAAATCCCTATGCCAGTGCATGGTTGGAGTCATGTGAATCTCCCCAGTGTGACTGCTCGTGTCCTCAGAGTTAAACACATGCCCACATCCACGAGGACTGGGGCCTGAAACAGCATCAGAAGGGAAGGAGAAGGGATGGGAGGGTGGGAATTCCTGGGTAGTGTGGGAGAGGGGGCTGCCCACCTGGGCCATGGGAATGTTTCTGGCTGTTTTCCCTGTTCAGCCTGACAATTCCTCTGAACCCAGCAGATTCTTTAGGGCAGCAGTTTAAGGTCTGCCTGCTGTGAAGGGAAGGAGAACAAAACACCCAAAATGTTCCTAAAGGATATTAAAAAACAATTAACAAAGCAGCTTGTTATGCAAATGTCCTTTGGGGACTGCAGTCCCTGTCTGTGGCTTTCCCAGCCTTGCCCTGATTCCCTCTCTGCACTTGCAGGGAACATCCTCGGGGTCTTCACAGGAAACCTCACCAGAGGTAATGTCCTGCGCTGCTGTGGCTTCTCTTTTCTGCCTTTCCTCAAAAATCCTGACTTCCAAACACCAGGATTATGATCTTTGAGCACTGCCAGCAGTCCCAGGATCACCAGGGTGGGAAGAACCCTCCAGGATCATCCAGCCCCAGCAGCATCACCCCAAAGCCTGTCCCCAAGGCCACATCCAGACTCCTCTGGGACAATCCCAGTGACTCCAAACCCCCCTGGGCAGTTCAGCCCAAGGCCTGACCACTCTGCCAGGGAAATTTTCTGTGCCAGTCTCCAACCTGAGCCTCCCCTGGTGCCATTTGAGGCCATTTCCTCTCCTCCTTTCCCTGCCCCTCCTGGCAGGAGCTGTGCAGAGCAGTGAGGTCCCCCCTGAGCCTCCTTTTCTCCAGGCTGAGCATCACAAGCTTTGACTTATCCAACCTGCCCTAAAGGTGGAGTTTAAAAAGTGCTGGATCTTCTCAGAATCCCAGAATCAAGGCTGGGAAACCCTTCAGGATCACCCAGTGCTACCAGCATGACCCCAAAGCCTGTCCCCAAGGCCACATCCAGACTCCTCTGGGACAATCCCAGTGACTCCAAACCTCCCTGGGCAGCTCAGCCCAAGGCCTGACCTCTCTGAGAGGGATAAAAATGTCTCAAAGCTCTACAGAAACCTGAACAGTGACTCTCAAATGTTCCTGTCTCACAGAGATCCAGAGGACAGCCAGGAAAATATCCACCAAAGAATTTGGGTGACGATTTTTTGTTCAGTTTCACAGGAACTGTTTTAAAAACCCCTCCTTGCCCAAACCCTGCTTTCAGCCCTTTCCCAAAAGCCCGAGATGGAAATGTAACAACAAATCCTGACCCACCAGGGTTATGTCATCAATGAGTGACCCCAGCCAGGGTGACTCTCACAAAAATCCCCCAAATTGCAGATCTCATGGTCTCAGCAGAGTCAGTGAGAGCAGCTTTGCTCTAACAGAATAATCCACAGAGAAGATGCTCACACACGTTGTGAACAAGAGTCAGAAGACCTCCTGAATTAATTTGTCACTGCTGTGGTGTAAAAATTCCTAAAAATACCTCTGCCTGTGGTTAGTCTTTAATTTCTCATGCTCACCAACAGGAGGGGAAACACCACCTTTATTTTTTCAAGCCCCACATCCACCAAACTTCCCCTTACTTGTACGAGGCCTTTTTTAAAATTCACTACGAGAGCAACTGGCTCCGTTTTGTCCCAACTTTCTGTTTCAGGTTTATGGATTTGCCATTCCAACAGGCAAATCCATGAAATTCATTTCACAGGACATTGACCAAAGGGAATGTGGAATAATGTTCTCTGGGTTTTGACATATGATCAAGTGCAAATTTGCTAGGAGGAAAGAGGACAAACAACAGCCTTGAAATGGGTAAACCCCTCCACAATAACCATGGTTAATGCACAAATAAATTTATTTTATTAGTGTTGGCTTCCCTCTTGTGGCAACGAACAAACTGGAGCCCTAATATCTAACCAGGCCTGGTGCTCCTCCTCTGCTTTATTTCCTCCAGAGCCACTTGCACATTTCCATCATTTGAGTGACATTTGTGAATTTACAACGATTTTTTCCCCCTGGCAGCATGTGTGAGAAGGTACCACTGCTATTAATAAACTGTGTTTCATCAACAGAATTGAGAGCTATTTATAAAGGATGCTGGTATCTTGCTTTTTTTGCAGATGGGGGAACTGAGGTGTGGAATAATTAGAAGCCAATCAGCAGGTCCAAAGCGGAGCTGAAAATAGATCCCAAATCTCCTGAGCCTCAGGGCCACGTTCTGCCTGCTCCCCTGCCAAGGTGGGAGATGGTGACCCTCAGCTCTTGGGTCCACCTACCCCGTGTCTGTTATTCTCAGAGTTTCCCAAAACAGTTCTTTTTACCTTTGATATTTCCTGGCCAACCTCGTAAGACAAATAAATAATTCAAATAATCTCTAAGAAAATCAAAGTGGACCAACATCACCTTTCCTAGTTAAAGATTTGCAGTCAGTGTTTATTCCCCCCAGCCAGCTCACCCTTATTTTTTTTTTCAGGTGTCCTAAAGAATCTTAAAATAATTTAGATTATTTTTTCAAGTCTACAGGCACCTGGTTATGGGTCTCTCCCCGTTTTACAACGGTTGCATGGAAAATAACTGCAACCACCACGAGCTCCCCCGGAAGCATCACATTCACAACAAAATAATAATGATGAATCTCTTTCCTATTAAAGTCACTAACCTGAAACCCCCCTGGGAGGGCAGGAAAATGTGGTTTGAGGTGCTCGATTTTGCAGATCAAGAGCTTTTAGAGGAGTGTTGTGCTGCTGAGGGCAGAGAGTTCAGTCACCCACCTCGACTGACATTGCCCCCGTTTGGAATTCCCCTGACCAATTTTGTGTGTTTTTCAATCATTCTTTCCGGTTTGGAGGGAAAAAAAAAAAAATTAAAGCTTCTCTGTCCCTGCCACTGAGTGAAAAACTGTTTTTTGATGGGGAAATGAGTCAGGTCGTGCCTGGGCAGGGGGATTTTGGAGGGTGGGCACAGGGAGCTCTTGATTTACCTGCCCAAGGAGAACTGCTTGTGGAGCAGAGGTGTGGAAAACACCCACCTGGACTGGACCCAGCCCCACGTGTGCCTCTGGAGCCCTTGGGAAAGAGGGAAAAACCCCAACAAACCCCCTCCAACCCCTCCTGCAGCTGCAGGAACAAGCTCGTGGTTGCGATGGGGGTGAGTTCAGTCCTGACCTTTTGGGGCCAGGTTCTCTGGGATGAACTGGAGCACCAGGAGAGGAAAATTCCCCCACTGCTGGTAAACACCAAAGGGGTTTTTTTTCCAGAGGAACTGGTCAGGAAGTTGTTTCCAGCTCCAGCCTGGCTTCTCTGGGTGTCCCAGGTGCCCAGTCCCGGGCAGAGCCAGGTGCAATTACTGAATAACAGGAGGGGAACAACAGAGCTCAGGTTTCAGGTGAGCTGCAAGGTGAGGGAGGGAAGTTTGGAGCGCTGCTTCCAAACCTGGCCTCAGGAGTTTAATCATTAGAGGGGATTTTGGGTTTCTTCCCAAAGCCCTGGCCTGGTGCAGGGTGAGCCCAGCAGGTTTTGTGGCACTCTGAAGACCTCAGGTGGGTTGTTAAAAACCTCCTCTTTCCACCTCTCTGTGCCAGCAGTTGTTGGTGGAGCTGGACAAGCCTTGCTCCGGTTTTTAGGACACCTCCTGAAGCAGGGCCCTGAGGGAAACACCTCCCCAGCACCCCATGGTCTGAGAACTGTCCCCTTCTTTCTGGAGGGTTCTCAGTGAAAGGAAAATAGCACACACTTTGCATGGTTTCAGTGGTGGTCTGACTCAGCAGGAGACAAAAAAGGGATGTTTTTTCTATCCCCACATGACTAAAATGAGCACTTTAAGGTCACTAAAGGGGCAGACCCACAAGGGAATGTTCTTCCAGGTGTTTCTTCTGACCTTGCAGATGTTCGAGTGCTCGAGACAGAAACCAGGGACACAGGGAAATGGCAAAGGGGCAATATTTATTTATAATATAATATTTAATTGCTTTGCAGGAGGAAAAAGCTCCTAAACCCTCTCATCTGTGACAATGGAAGAGCCCATTATTGTGACAGATATCCAAATACAAGAACAGGTTTATCCAGGCTTGAACTTCCCTTCCAGTGGAAGGCATCAAGGTACAAACTCTGTGTCATCTGGGGGATGCTGTTTGTCCAAAATTAACCTGTGAAAGGTGCTCTGATTTTAATTCTTGAAAGCATTATCAGGCTTTGACCCAATCCCCAGCTCAGTAAAGTGCCCTCAGCACTCAGTGACTTCACTCAAAAAGCCAGATTTTCTGTCTATTAAAATGCTGCAAGATCACAGAGTGTTATGGAATTACAATAAAATAATTTGGGATTTGAAACCACACTTGAAATAAATGCATTTCAAAACTTCAGTGCAGGCACATTATCCAAAAAAAAAAAAATTATTAAAGAAAAGCAAGTATTTTTCTACATTTTAGACATGCTTTTCTCAGTAGTGTAGTTTTTAAAGTTATTGAAAAGCAGAGTGATAGAATCACAGCAGGGTTTGGGTTGGAAGGACCTCACAGCCCACCCAGTGCCACCCCTGCCATGGCAGGGACACCTTCCCCTGTGCCAGGCTGCTCCAGCCCCAGTGTCCAGCCTGGCCTTGGGCACTGCCAGGGATCCAGGGGCAGCCCCAGCTGCTCTGGGAATTCCATCCCAGCCCCTGCCCACCCTGCCAGGGAACAATTCCTCATTGCCCAGATCCCATCCAGCCCTGCCCTCTGGCACTGGCAGCCATTCCCTGGCTCCTGTCCCTGCAGCCCTTGTCCCCAGTCCCTCTGCAGCTCTCCTGGAGCCCCTTCAGGCCCTGCCAGGGGCTCTGAGCTCTCCCTGGAGCTTCTCCTCTCCAGGGGAGCACCCCCAGCTCTCCCAGCCTGTCAAGCTGTCTCAGGCTCAAACCTGTCCCTGTGCCTTGGAGTGTCACCCCGGGATGCAGGCAGGGACAGAGGAGGGAATTAAATCCTGACAGCCAAAATAAATCGGGTTGGAGCCGCTGCCTGATCCCCGCTGGGATGCTGAGCCGCGTTTCCGAAAGAGCCTCGCTGGAACTGTCCTGGCGTCCTGGAACGATCCCAGCGCTCGGAATCTGCAGCGACAGCGGCACCTAGTGCTCGGATCCTGCAGAATTCCCGCAGCCATCCATCCATCCATCATCCATCCATCCATCCGTCCATCCATCCATCCATCCATCCATCATCCATCCATCCATCCTTCCATCCTTCCATCCATCATCCATCCTTCCATCCATCATCCATCATCCATCCATCCATCATCCATCGTCCATCCATCCATCGTCCATACATCAATTCATCCATCCATCCATCCTTCCATCCTTCCATCCATCATCCATCATCCATCCATCCATCCATCATCCATCGTCCATCCATCATCCATCCATCCATCCGTCCATCCATCCATCATCCATCGTCCATCCATCATCCATCCATCCATCCGTCCATCCATCCATCATCCATCGTCCATCCATCATCCATCCATCCATCCGTCCATCCATCCATCATCCATCGTCCATCCATCATCCATCCATCCATCCGTCCATCCATCCATCATCCATCGTCCATCCATCATCCATCCATCCATCCGTCCATCCATCCATCATCCATCGTCCATCCATCATCCATCCATCATCCTTCCATTCATCATGCATCATCCATCCATCCATCCATCCATCCCCCCAGGCTCCTAATCTCCTCAGCAGCAGCCACCGCCCCAACTCAGTGCCAGCTCTGTGGGAGAAAGTCAAACAGGTGCAAGAATTAGGAATAGAATGTGTTAAACCATTCCAGGTAATTCAGGGATCTGAGCGAGCTGCTCAAGGTCACCAGAGAGAGGGACAGAGCTGCCTGACCCACCTGGAAGATCCTTTGGATTGGGAGGTGTTGGGATGGAGTTTATCCATGGGGAGGAAATAAATCCCAGGTGTTGGAGGTTTCTGTGAGGGGAGCACAGCTGGTGTTGAGTCTGGAAGAATTTGTGGGATTCTCCTCATGAATGGAGGGACAAGTGGGGCTGAGGCAGGGGCAGCCTGGAGATCCATGGAGGAGATTAAATCCACCTGCAGCCCCTGGAGATCCATGGAGCAGCTGAGATCCACCTGCAGCCCCTGGAGAAGCCCACACCGGAGCAGGGGATGCACAAAAGGTGTGATCCCATGGGAATTCCACCCTGGAGCAGCTCCTGGCAGGGATCGGAGGCCCTGTGGAGAGAGGAGCCCCCCTGGAGAAGGTTTGGTGGGAGAACTTGGGATCTCACGGGAAAAGGGACCCACTCTGGGGCAGTTCCTGCAGGAATGACCCCATGGAAAGGGACCCATAACTGGGGCAGTTCCTGCAGGAATGACCCCATGGAAAGGGATCCACTCTGGGGCAGTTCCTGCAGGAATGACCCCATGGAAAGGGATCCACACAGGAGCAGTCTGGTCTTGAAGAACTGATCCTGTGGGAAGTACCCATGCTGGAGATGTCCATGGAGGACACCAGGGCTCAGGAACACTAAGGGCACTGGGCCACCGTGGGGACAGGAGCACTAGGGGGATAGGGACACTGACAGTGACACTGAGGGCACAAGGACACTGGGGGCAAAGGGACACCACAGGCACAAGGAGACTGGGCACAGGGACAGTGACATTGTGGGCACAGGGACACCGGGTACATAGGGACACCACAGGGACACCGGCGGCATAGGGACACCACAGGAACCCCACAGGGACACCACCCGGACACCACAGGGACACTGGTGGCACAGGGACCCCCACAGGGACACTACAGGGACACTGGGGACACAGGGATCCCACAGGGACACCACAGGGACATTGGTGGCACAGGGACACGGGGGACACAGGGACCCCACGGGGACACCGGTGGCTCAGGGACCCCACAGGGACCCCACGGGGACACGGGTGGCTCAGGGACCCCACAGGACCCCACGGGGACGCCACGGGGACCCCACGGGGACGCCGGTGGCTCAGGGACCCCGGCTGGGCGCAGGGTTTGCGCTCCCCCAACCATCCATCCGTCTTCCATCCATCCATCCATCCATCCATCATCCATCCATCATCCATCCATCCATCCATCCATCCATCCATCATCCATCGTCCATCCATCCATCGTCCATACATCAATTCATCCATCCATCCATCCTTCCATCCTTCCATCCATCATCCATCCTTCCATCCATCATCCATCCATTGTCCATCCATCCATCGTCCATCCATCCATCATCCATCCATCCATCATCCATCGTCCATCCATCATCCATCCATCCATCCATCTGTCATCCATCCATCCATTCATCATGCATCATCCATCCATCCATCCATCCATCCATCCATCCATCCATCCATCCATCCATCCATCCATCCATCCATCCATCCATCCATCCATCCATCCATCCATCCATCCATCCATCCATCCATCCATCCATCCATCCATCCATCCATCCATCCATCCATCCATCCATCCATCCATCCCCCCAGGCTCCCAATCTCCTCAGCAGCCACCGCCCCAACTCAGTGCCAGCTCTGTGGGAGAAAGTCAAACAGGTGCAAGAATTAGGAATAGAATGTGTTAAACCATTCCAGGTAATTCAGGGATCTGAGCGAGCTGCTCAAGGTCACCAGAGAGAGGGACAGAGCTGCCTGACCCACCTGGAAGATCCTTTGGATTGGGAGGTGTTGGGATGGAGTTTATCCATGGGGAGGAAATAAATCCCAGGTGTTGGAGGTTTCTGTGAGGGGAGCACAGCTGGTGTTGAGTCTGGAAGAATTTGTGGGATTCTCCTCATGAATGGAGGGACAAGTGGGGCTGAGGCAGGCAGCCCCTGGAGATCCATGGAGGAGATTAAATCCACCTGCAGCCCCTGGAGATCCATGGAGCAGCTGAGATCCACCTGCAGCCCCTGGAGAAGCCCACACCGGAGCAGGGGATGCACAAAAGGTGTGATCCCATGGGAATTCCACCCTGGAGCAGCTCCTGGCAGGGATCGGAGGCCCTGTGGAGAGAGGAGCCCCCCTGGAGAAGGTTTGGTGGGAGAACTTGGGATCTCACGGGAAAAGGGACCCACTCTGGGGCAGTTCCTGCAGGAATGACCCCATGGAAAGGGACCCATAACTGGGGCAGTTCCTGCAGGAATGACCCCATGGAAAGGGATCCACTCTGGGGCAGTTCCTGCAGGAATGACCCCATGGAAAGGACCCACTCTGGGGCAGTTCCTGCAGGAATGACCCCATGGAAAGGGATCCACTCTGGGGCAGTTCCTGCAGGAATGACCCCATGGAAAGGGATCCACACAGGAGCAGCCTGGTCTTGAAGAACTGATCCTGTGGGAAGTACCCATGCTGGAGATGTCCATGGAGGACACCAGGGCTCAGGAACACTAAGGGCACTGGGCCACCGTGGGGACAGGAGCACTAGGGGGATAGGGACACTGACAGTGACACTGAGGGCACAAGGACACTGGGGGCAAAGGGACACCACAGGCACAAGGAGACTGGGCACAGGGACAGTGACATTGTGGGCACAGGGACACCGGGTACATAGGGACACCACAGGGACACCGGCGGCATAGGGACACCACAGGAACCCCACAGGGACACCACCCGGACACCACAGGGACACTGGTGGCACAGGGACCCCCACAGGGACACTACAGGGACACTGGGGACACAGGGATCCCACAGGGACACCACAGGGACATTGGTGGCACAGGGACACGGGGGACACAGGGACCCCACGGGGACACCGGTGGCTCAGGGACCCCACAGGACCCCACGGGGACGCCACGGGGACCCCACGGGGACGCCGGTGGCTCAGGGACCCCGGCTGGGCGCAGGGTTTGCGCTCCCCCAATGTCCCGCCAGGGGGCGCGCGGCCCCAAGGCACCGCTCTGCGGAACTACAGCTCCCAGCGTGCCCCGCGGCAGGAGCGGCCCCTAACGGCGCCGGGGTAGGTGTGGCCCCGCCGCGCCTGCGCAGTGCGCGGTGACCCTGGGGGCGGCCGGGAAAGATGGCGGCGGCAGCCGGGCTCGTCTTGAAGGTGAAATTGGGGGGCGGCGGGGCCTGGGCAGCTTTGAGGGGGGGAGCAGCGCCGTCTGCCGCCCTCCAGCCCCGCGCGGGGTCTCGGACCTTCCCTTTCCTCCCGATCCTCGAGGGCTGCGCCGACCCCGCCATTCTCCCCCTTATTCCCACCCAGGTGCGGCAGCTGAGTACGACGGCGGCGAGACCGGTGACCAAGCTGGTCAAGGTGAGGGGGCAGGGGCGTTGTCACAGGGGAAGGGTAGGGAGGTCTCAAAGCTGGTGAAGATAACGGGGCAGGGCTGTCCTGAAGGGGCCCGGAGCGGTCTCCAGGCTGGTCGAGGTGAGGAGGTGGAGGTCGTGAGGAGACCAAGGGGGTCCCCGGGGTGGTCAAGGGGGGTGTCCAGGCTGGTCAGGATGACAGGGCGGGGGGTCGTGAGGGGCTCAAGGCGGGTGGCTGAGATGGGAAGGGTGCCGGAGGGGTCCCGGCTGGCCAAGGCGAGGGGTGGGGGTCTCTCTCCGGGTCCCCCGCTCAGTGTCTGCCCCTGCTCCCGCAGCCGCCCATCCAGGTGTACGGGCTGGAAGGGCGCTATGCCACCGCCCTCTACTCGGCAGCCAGCAAGCAGAAGAAGCTGGAGCAGGTGGAGAAGGAGCTGACCCGGGTGTGGGTAAGGTGTTCCACAGCCGGGGCTCCCGGGGTGGGAGCGGGGAGGGTTCCCTGCTGCTCCTCGGTAGGGAGGGGGTTGGGCTGCTGTGACCTGTGAGACTTCCAGCCTGCTGGCAACTGCACTGCCTGCTTGTGGCCCTGGTGTTTAAATGGGATATTGGGAATGAGGAATTGTTCCCTGGCAGGGTGGGCAGGCCCTGGCACAGGGTGCCCAGAGAAGCTGTGGCTGCTCCACCCCTGGAAGTGTCCAAGGACAGGTTGGACGGGGCTTGGAGCAATCTGGGATAGTGGAAGATGTCCCTGTCTATCCAGTTTTTAAGGTTCCTTCCAACCTAAACCATTCCCTAGCTGGAGCTGCCATTTCACTTCCCATCAGCTCCAGAGCTCTTTGTTCTCATTCCAGGAGTGCCCCTGTTGCCTGCCTTGGCTGCTGCAGGTGGGCCCTGTGATGCCAGGAAAACCCCTGGCGTTTGTCACATCCTTGTGTATCCCCTCAGAGCCTCCTGAAGGATCCCAAGCTGTCCAGTGTGGTGATGAACCCTCACACCAAGGGCTCAGTGAAACAAAAAGCCGTGAACGACGCCCTGGCAAGAGAGAAGATGTCCCCTATCACTGTCAACCTGATGAGTGAGTGACCTCTGGGCTTCAGGAGAACATCCCAGCAGCGCCATCCGTTGGAATTGCTGTTGGCTGCTGGGACGTACCTCTGGTGGTGCTTTAACCCTTTGATGTTTTGCAGATCTGCTGGCTGAGAACGGCCGCCTGCGTTACACCCCGGGCATCGTCTCTGCCTTCGGGAAGATCATGAGCGCCGTCCGAGGGGAGGTGGTGTGCACGGTCACCACGGCCCAGGTGGGCTGGGCAGCTCTGCATGCAGGGAGTGGGAGCAAAGACAAACCTCTCCTGGTTAAGGCTGCACTCTGTGATTGAAGTACTTGCTGTGAGAGCAGTGAGGACATGTCTCACCTCTGCCAAGCTGAACAAATTGCTGCAAAGAGCAGGCTAATACCCAGCAGTTTTTGGTCCAAAACAACTATTGTTCATGGTGGGGCTGCCCTGCAGGGCTCCAGCCCAGAGGAGAGGCCTGGGCAAGAGGACAGTGAGATGTACTGAGAGGTGGGAAGAACGTGACAACCCAAGAGATACCCCAATGGGAAATACGCAGAAGAGGCAGCAGAGCCTCCTGTCCCCAGGGAGGAGCTGCCATCAGCAGGGACACAGAGCCCACTCATTTTCCCCTTCAACACCCTGGCCAGCAGCCAGGCTTCACTGACCAGGACCAGAACATCTCCAGGGCAATCAGGAGCCAGGCACTGCTGGAGATCCAGGAACTGAGGCAGCAGCTGGAAGTGAATTCCCCCCAACACTAGAGGGCTGTAGGAGTAGAAGCAGTTACAACTGAAAGGGAAGAGAGCTCAGTGCCTGCCCTGCGCAGCTCCCGCAGACCCTGGCCTGCCCGGCGGAGAGCCCATGCCATCCTCGGGCGGCCGCCTGCCCTCAGGAAACGTCCCTCCCTCTTCAGACGGGCACTGTGGGGGCTGTTCCGCTGTCCCTGCCTGAGGCCACGGCCGGAGCAGCGGCACAGACACGGCACCGACAGCAGCGATTGCTCCCAGAGCCTCCCTGCCTGCAGGGCTGCGGCTCTCACCTGTAGCAGCAGCTCTCTGGCCACAGAGAGCAACACGACTTTCCCAGGCCTTTCTGGGGAAGGCTGTGAGAAGATCAGAGAAAAGAAGGAGAAACAATTCTTATCTTCACTTGCTGCACCTGTTATTGTGAACATGTGGAATTTGTTATGGAGATTTGTTTACCAAAGGGTGGTTTCTTAATTAACCAATGGTGATGGTGTTTGGATTGGCGGACCAATTAGGTCCAGGTGTATCGTAACTGTCTATGGGTTTCTTAATAATAATATAATAATAAAAAGATTGATCAGCCTTCTGTGAATCGTGGAGTCAATGCTATTATTACTCGGCTGGGGGCTCACTGAGACCACAAACAGCACTGGGATCTGGGACCAGCAAACAGGAATGGGGAGATGTGGACGGAGAAGACGAACATTAAGAAGGTGACGAAGACGACAAAGAACATGAAGAACACAAAGATTAAGAAGATTATGAAGGCAAAGAATAGGAATTCAATAATGCACAGTAGAAAAATAATAAGACATTTCAAATATATTGGAGAAGAAGAGTAATAGGAATTAGAATTTAGGATGAACACACAGACAAGAAGAAAGGGTACCCCATCGCCCAGCTTCTGGAATCCAGTATTGTTTCATGGTCACTAAGTTGTTTGCAGCAAGAGTTCCACAAGAGGTATTTTTACTGTGAGAACAGGAGAAACTCTGCTTGTTCTCCTTGTGTGCTGCAATGCAGCCCTGCTGCCCTTGGCTTATCCCTGTTCCAGGATGCAGCCTTCCTGGTGCAAGTGTGTCTTCAAAGGGACCTGAGAAAAAAAATTTATATAATTTATATCATTTGAGTATATACTATTATTATATCATTTGAGTATTTTTAAGTCCTTCATTTTTCTGCTCTTCTGTTCTTTTTTTTCAGCCCTTGGATGAGGCTAACCTCAGTGAACTGAAAAGTGCCCTGAATGGGTTCTTGGCCAAAGGAGAGGTGTTGAAGCTGGAGACTAAGGTCTGGATTTTTGACTTACAAATAAGTGTCACTAAGTTTACATTAAAGGCTTCTGTGTCTCTGATTTTTACAAAAACAAAAAGATTTTATTGAATCCAGTTTCTTTATTACATAGTTCTGTGCTTTCTTGTAGACATGATAATGTTTTAATTTCTAAAATCTTCACTTTGGAATGCAATGACCACAGAATCATCCTCAAAAAAGTCCCTATGAAAAACTTTACATTTTATTTTTCCTAGTGTAAAACTTGTATTCTCTGGTAACAAACTCTTGCTAATCAACTTTCTGTTTAATGTTCCTTCCTTAGACTGACCCAGCCATCCTTGGTGGCATGATTGTCAATATTGGGGAGAAGTACGTGGACATGTCAACAAGGTCCAAGATCCAGAAACTCACCAAAATCATGAGAGAGACTGTCTAGAGAGCTGTCCTGGTGGTTCCCAGGGAAACCTGTCACATGGAAAGAATAAAATTCTTCCTTCTTGTGGAGATGGTGCCCGGTGTTTTGGTTGGGGAAGCACGGCCCTGAGGGAGGAAGATGCTGAAGCTGCCCTGAGTTTCTGTAGCTGTGGCTGAACATTCGTGGCACGGCTTGGAAATGGGGCTCACCCTGGGGAAAGCTGTTGGGAAGGACATGGAAAGAGCCCTGGGGGAGCTGATGAATGGGGGCAGTGCTGTGGAGGGTCTGCCAGGCTCCCCAGAAAACTGGGTCAGTCAGCACTGCCTAGGCAGAGGGAAGGGATGAGAGGAAACGGCCTGAAGCTGCACCAGGGGAGGTTCAGAACAGTGATTAGAAAAATATTCTCTGGAAGAGTGGTCAGGCCTTGGAATGAGCTACCCAGGGAGGTGATGGAGTCTCTGGGAATGTTCAGGAGGAGTCTGGATGTAGCTCTTGGGACATAGTTTGGGGTGATGATCCTGAAGATCTCTTCCAGCCTTGATGAATCCATGTTGCACGTGACTACTTGGGATGGGATGTTCACCCATTTCTTCTGTCCACAGGAACAACTGAGTGTGCCCCTCCTCCCTTGCCCAAAATCCCTAAGGAGAGGCAGCAGAGCCTCCTGCCCCCAGGGAGGAGCTGCCATCAGCAGGGACACAGAGCCCAGTCCCTGCCCCTGTCAGCCCCCCAGGCTGCAGCCAGGCTCTGCTGGATGTAGCATGGCTCATCAGCTGTGTGATCCTGAACCAGGCACTGCTGGAGATCCAGCGATCCGGGAAGCAGCCAATGGAGCAGAGGCAGCTGGAAGAAAGTGAGGATCCAGGAGTGGCAGCATCAGGCACAGCAGAGAGGGAAGAGAGCCCGGTGCCTGCCCCCCAGAGCCCCCCTGGCACCGGGTCTGCCCTGCTGGGATTCCCGGCCCCCAGGGAGCAGCCAGGGTGGGCAGCGGCAGAGTCAGTGCAGGCAGGGCAGGAGAGGGAAGGGAACAATCAGAAGGAAGGGGATTTTGAGCCAGAGCTTCCCCAGTGGGAAGGTGAGGAAGTAATGAGTTACCACCAGCTCTCCAACTGGGAAGAATACTTGGAGCAAAAACTGTCCCAGGGAGAAGTGTGTAGCTCCCAAGACCCCTCAGACTGGGAAGAATACACTGAGCGAGGACTGTCCCGAGGAGATATCAGCTGTGAAAAACTTTCTGACTGGGAAGAAGCCTGCATTGGCCAAGATGTGTCTGGAGGGAATGGTAGCAGACCCTCAGGACACTCCAGTTGGGAAAATGACAGCGACAAGCAGCTCATGCAGGAAAACTGGGAAGATGAAATTGAGCACAGCATTGGGACCAAGCCCTTAGTCCCAGGGAATGATGAGTGGGACGAGGTGAGTGTCCTGGAGCTGACCCCAGAAGAGGACAAACACCAAAAATGACAAGTTTCTGCAGCCGAGGTGCTCCCAGTGCCTGCTCCTCAGGAGGCCTGTGCTGAGTGCCCGGCACAGGAGCTGTGCAGCCACCCCAGACCCTGGCTTACCCGGCGGAGAGCCCATGCCATCCTCGGGCGGCCGCCTGCCCTCAGGAAACGTCCCTCCCTCTTCAGACGGGCACTGTGGGGGCTGTTCCGCTGTCCCTGCCTGAGGCCACGGCCGGAGCAGCGGCACAGACACGGCACCGACAGCAGCGATTGCTCCCAGAGCCTCCCTGCCTGCAGGGCTGCGGCTCTCACCTGTAGCAGCAGCTCTCTGGCCACAGAGAGCAACACGACTTTCCCAGGCCTTTCTGGGGAAGGCTGTGAGAAGATCAGAGAAAAGAAGGAGAAACAATTCTTATCTTCACTTGCTGCACCTGTTATTGTGAACATGTGGAATTTGTTATGGAGATTTGTTTACCAAAGGGTGGTTTCTTAATTAACCAATGGTGATGGTGTTTGGATTGGCGGACCAATTAGGTCCAGGTGTATCGTAACTGTCTATGGGTTTCTTAATAATAATATAATAATAAAAAGATTGATCAGCCTTCTGTGAATCATGGAGTCAATGCTATTATTACTCGGCTGGGGGCTCACTGAGACCACAAACAGCACTGGGATCTGGGACCAGCAAACAGGAATGGGGAGACGTGGATGGAGAAGACGAACATTAAGAAGGTGACGAAGATGACAAAGAACATGAAGAACACAAAGATTAAGAAGATTATGAAGATGAAGAATAGGAATTCAATAATGCTCAGTAGAAAAATAATAAGATATTTCAAATATATTGGAGAAGAAGAGTAATAGGAATTAGAATATAGGATGAACACACAGACAAGAAGAAAGGGTACCCCATCGCCCAGCTTCTGGAATCCAGTATTGTTTCATGGTCACTAAGTTGTTTGCAGCAAGAGTTCCACAAGAGGTATTTTTACTGTGAGAACAGGAGAAACTCTGCTTGTTCTCCTTGTGTGCTGCAATGCAGCCCCAGAAAGGAGAGGTGCTTTTGTGCCTGTGTGCACACACGTCTGAAGCCTCTGACTCCTCCACTTGTTCCACACCAATTCTGAAGCCATATACCCAGCAATTGATTATTTCCTTGATGCTGCTCAGTTATGCTTCAATGTTTCCAAAGTAAAGCAGATGAGAAGAAACAAGGAATTCATATGTTTAAAAAGGCCAGAACAATGAGTGAAAAAATTGCACATGAAAGACTTTTAAAATAGTATAGTTTTTCTTTTAATAAATCTTGTGTCAATAAAATTGTTGCTAATGACTATTTATGACTTTGGACCCAGATGTATTACTAATGATTTATTTTCAGCATTTATTATGCTTTCTAAGCCCAATGTACAACAGATGAGTGCAACCAAAAGTAGTTTTCTCTCCCTAATATCGT